>NC_137325.1:150807591-151302591 GCF_965287045.1 Carcharhinus amblyrhynchos | reverse complement strand
CGTCTCCCTGAGCAGTCTAGGATAGATGCCATCAGGCCCTGGGAATTTGTCAGTTTTAATGTTCCCTAAAAAACTTAACACTTCCTCCCTTGTAATGGAGATTTTCTCTAACAGGTCAACACCTCCCTCTGAGACACTCCCAGTCAATACGTCTCTCTCCTTTGTGTATACTGATGCAAAGTATTCATTTAGGATCTCCCCAACCTCCTTGGGCTCTAATCATAATTCCCCTCCTTTGTCCCTGAGAGGTCCGATTCTTTCCCTGACAACTCTTTTGTTCCTAACGTATGAATAAAATGCCTTAGGAATCTCCTTAATCCTGTCTGCCAAGAACATTTTGTAATCTCTTTTTGCCCTTCTAACTCCCCGTTTGAGTTCTTTCCTACTCTCTCTGTATTCCTCCAGAGCTCCATCTGTTTTCAGTTGCCTGGACGCCTTTCTTTTCTTTTTGATCAGACCCACAATTTCCCTGGTTAACCACGGCTCTCGAATCCTACATTTCCTATCCTTCCTTTTTACAGGCACATGCCTGTCCTGCAGCCTTATCAACTGTTCCTTAAAAGACTCCCACATGCCAGGTATGGACTTACCCTGGAACAACTTCTCCCAATCAATGGCCACCAATTCCTGCCTAATCTGGCTATAGTTAGCCTTCCCCCAATTTAGTACCCCACCCATAGGCCAACACTCATCATTGTCCATTGCTATCCTAAAGTTAACAGAATTGTGGCCACTATTTGCCACATGTTCCCCTACTGAAACTTTGACGACCTGACCGGGCTCATTTCCCAGAACTAGGCCCAGTATAGCCCCCTTTCTAGCTGGGCTTTCTACATACTGTTCCAAAGAACAAAGAACAAAGAACAAAAACAGCCCGGGAAACAGGCCCTTTGGCCCAACGAGCCTGAACCGCCACTTTAACATTACCAGTTCCCCCCTCCACCCATGACCTTTATCTATTGTTTATGGCATTCCACATCGAGGGAAACTAATTTAGGGACAATTTATTACCTCCAATCAACCTAATAGCACATCTTTGGGGTGTGGGAGGAAACCGGAGCACCCGGAGAAAACCCACGCAAGCACGGGGAGAATGCGCAAACTCCCACAGACACTGGTCCAAATCCATGTGCCTGCACAGTAAACAGTGATAGTCACTGAGCTGTCGTGTTGCCCAGCATCTGGTCCAGTTTAAGCACACACTAACGACATGAAGCACTGGGCCAATCTCGAACATTCAAGGGCAGCCCAAGTACGACCCATCGCGTGTATGCCCCTCGTTGGACAACATGGCAGACCGACTTAAAACCTGTGAATTAAAAGAGAAAAACATTATTATCATACCACATCCTTTTACGTTACCAGAGACATCCCAATCCTAATGAACCTTATTTAAAACAATCTCCTATATCCTCCCATCTCCAACCCACTCATGTGCATGTCTAAGTTACCCTTAAACAACTCCAGCATGCCTGCCTCCACCACTTTACTTGGCAGAGCATTCCATACCCCACTATCCTTTGTATGAAAAACCTCCCTCTTAATATCCGTGTTATAGCTCTCCCCCCTCACCTTTAGCCTGCGGCCCCTCGTACTGTGTGTCTCTAACATAGAAAATAGCTTACCTCTGTTTACTCTATCTGTACCCTTCATAATCTTATATACCTCTATTAGATCCCCCCTCAGTCGCCATCTCTCAAGGGAAAACAGCCCCAGTTTGCTCAATCTTTCCTCATAACCCTGTCCTTCCATACCAGGCAACATCCTGATAAACCTCCTCTGCACTCTTTCCAGACTCTCCACGTCCTTCCAGTAGTAAGGCGACCAGAACTGGACGCAGTACTCTAAATGAGGCCTAACCAACGTTCTATACAACTGCAACATTAGACTTCAGCTCTTATATTCTATATCCCTTCCTATAAAGGCTAACATACCATAGGCTTTCTTCACAACCTTCTCCACTTGTACTGCCACCTTCAAAGACTTGTGCACTTGCACCCCCAGGTCTCGCTGCGTTTCTATACTCCTTATGGGCTTACCCTTTATCATATAACTCCCCCCTACATTATTCCGGGCAAAATGCATCACCTCACATTTATCCGGATTAAACTCCATTGCCATATACCTGCCCAATATACCAGCCTATCAATATCCCACTGTATTGCCAGACACTGCTCCTCACTGCCTGCCAATCCAGCCATCTTGGTGTCATCAGCAAATTTGCTGATCACACCACTTACTCCCTCTTCCAAGTCCTTTATATATAATACAAAGAGAAGAGGTCCCAGTACTGAGCCCTGCAGCACACCACTCGTGACAGACCTCCAGCTAGAAAAGGACCCCTCCACTACTACTCTGACTCCTCTTTGCAAGCCAGTTCTCTACCCATCTAGATACCTGGCCACATATCCCATGAGCTTTAATTTTCTCTACCAACCTACCATGAGGGACTTTGTCAAACGCCTTACTGAAATCCATATCGATGACATCAACGGCTCGTCCTTCGGCGACCATTTTTGTCACCTCCTCAAAAAATTCTACCAGATTCGTAAGGCAAGACTTCCCCTTTACAAAGCCATGCTGCGTATCCTTAATCAGATCGCAACGCTCTAAGTGCTTATACATCCTATCCCTGAGAATCCTCTCCATCAACTTGCCTACCACTGACGTTAAACTCACCGGCCTATAGTTACCCGGGTTATCCCTCCTACCCTTCCTAAACAACGGTACCACATTTGCTATCCTCCAGTCCTCTGGGACCTCACCTGTGTCCAAAGAAGAGACAAAAATTTGCGTCATACGCCCAGCAATCTCATCTCTCGCCTCCCTAAGCAGCCTAGGATAAATGCCATCTGGCCCCGGAGATTTATCGGTTTTAATGCTACCTAAAAGCCCTAACACTTCTTCCCTCGTAATCGATAGTTCCTTCAATTGGTCTAAAGCTCCCTCGAAGACCGTACCAGACATCAAGCCCCTCTCCTTTGTGAATACCGATGCAAAGTATTCATTCAGGATCTCCCCCATTCCCTCAGCCTCTAAGCACAATTCCCCTCCTCTGTCCCTGAGAGAACCGATTTTACCCCTAGCCACCCTTTTGCTCCTCAGATAGGAGTAAAACGCCTTTGGATTCTCCTTAATCCTACCTGCCAAAGCCATCTCATGCCCCCTTTTTGCTCTTCTAACTCCCCTTTTGAGATCCCTCCTATTTTCTCTGTATTCCTCTAATGCTCTCTCCGTTCCCAGCTGCTTAGACCTGACATATGCCTCTCGTTTCTTCCTGACCAGGTCCTCCATATCTCTAGTAATCCACGGCTCTCTAATCCTACCTTTCCCATCCTTCATCCTAACCGGCACATGCTTTTCCTGCACCCATTGCAGTTTTCCCTTGAAAGACTCCCACATGCCTAATGTGGTCTTGCCTTCCAACAACCTATCCCAGTCTGTATCCCTCAGCCCCTGCCTAATCCAGCTGTATCTAGCCTTTCCCCAATTTAGCACCCTCCCCTTAGGACAGCTCTCATCTTTTTCCATTCGTATCCTAAAGTAGATGGAGTTGTGGTCACTATTAGCCTCATGTTCACCTACTGCAACCTCAACCACCTGACCCGGCTCATTGCCCAGAACGAAATCCAGTATAGCCCCCTCTCTAGTCGGGCTATCTACATACTGCTGCAAGGACCCTTCCAATACACATCTTACGAATTCCTCCCCATCCGAACCCTCAGCTCTAGGCACCTTCCAATCCACTCCAGGGAGATTAAAATCTCCCACTACAACAACCCTGTCCTTCCTACACTTGTCCAAAATGTCTCTACATATACCCTCTTCCACTGCCCGCGTGCTGTCAGGCGGCCTATAGTACACTCCTAGCATAGTAATGGCCCCCTTCCTATTCCTCAACTCCACCCACAGAGACTCAATTCCCAACCCCTCCATGTTATCCTCCCTCTGAACCACTGTGATCTGCTCCCTAACTAAGAGCGCCACTCCCCCTCCTCTTTTCAACCCTCCCCTATCATGCCTAAAACACTTATACCCTGGAATATTTAGCTGCCAGTCCTGCCCCTCCTTTAACCACGTCTCTGTCACTGCCACCACATCTAAATTCCTTGCGAACATTAAGGCCTTAAGTTCATCCGTCTTACCTGTCACACTCCACGCATTAAAACAGATGCACTGAAGATCCCCAGGCCCTCTCGGATCCTCCTTCTCCTTGGAGATTTTCCTATCATCTAAACTTAACCTGACCTCCAACTCACTCCCACTCCTGGTGCCTAAGCTGTCTATCTCCTCCCCACCCCACCTCCATATTAGTTTAAACCCTGCCGAAACACTCCAGCTAACCTCCCAGCTAAAATATTTGTGCCCTTCCCATTTAAATGTTCCCTATCCCACTTATACAAGGGCCTTCCTTCGCAAAGACTTCCCAATGGTCTACAAAACTAAAACCCTCTATCCTGCACCAATCCCTCAGCCACGCATTCAGCTGTAGGATCTCATTATTTTTATCCCTGCTATTACTGGTCACTGGGAGCAGCCCAGAGATCGCCACCCCGGAGGCCCTGCACTTCAGCCTGGCTCCCAACTCCCTGAACTGCCTACGTATTTCCCCCCTACTCTTCCTTCCCACGTCCTTTTCTCCTCCGTGTATAATTACATCTGCCTGGGTCCCTTGGCCCTTCAAGATTCCCTCTACCCTCTCCAACACATCCTGTACCCCTGATCCAGGGAGGCAGACCACTATCCTGGACTCCCGCTTTTGCCCACAGAACTGCCTATCAATTCCTTTAACCCTCCCATCCCCCACCACTATCTCACATCCAGCCCCTTTCCTTCCCTCTGAGGCATTTTCCTCTTTATGGATTATGGTTTATGGATGAAAAGGGATTGGTTTAGGTTAGAAGGTCATTGTTTTTTTAACTGGTCGGCGCAACATCGTGGGCCGAAGGGCCTGTTCTGCGCTGCAATGTTCTATGTTCTATGTTCTTCCCCTTGTGCCCTTTCCACCTCAGTTGGTGCCTTACCCCTGCTATCTTGAGAGACTACCCCTGGGGTAGCCTTTGGAACATTACTCCTCTTCTTTTTCCCCTTCCTAACTGTAACCCACCCATCCCCCCCACAGGCTCTGGGATCCCCTCCTGAATGTGGTTACTATTCATTAGCGCCTCATTTTCCCTCACTAAAAATAAATCCTCCAGCCTCAGCTCCAGTTGCCTAACCTGGGCCCTCAAACATTGCAGCTCCAGACATTTGGCGCAGATGTGGACTTTCCGGAGGTGTGGTGTCTCCAGGAACTCCCACATATTGCACCTAACGCAGCTGACACGCCTCCCCATGGACCCTGCCATTTATTTGACCACCCTTAGACTTATGGACACAAATGGAAAAATTTGACCAGTAACTCACCTTGCCTAAGCCTGCTGTCACCTAAGCCCTGTGAGCCAAAGACCTTGCAGTACTCACTCAGCACCCGCCTCACTCCGCTGCCCGCTCCCGACGCTGCCCGCTGTCTATTGCGGCCTTGCTTTTGTACTCCCGCGCTCCCTTCCCGACTGCCCTTGTGCCTAGGTCCCGCTACGGAAAGCGCAAACTACAAAAAACCCCACGAACCGGCAATACAATTGAAAATAATAGTACACTCGCAGTTCAGACTCACCAGCCACCAGTACACTGCTCTGGAGAACAATGAGGCCTTGCTAAAGTCCATGCAGACAACATCAACTGCACTGCCCTCATCCACCTTCTTGGGTACACCTTCAAAAAACTCAATTAAATTTGTGAGACATGATTTTCTATTGACAAAGCCATGCTGACTGTCCCTATCAGTCCTTGCATCTCTAAATGCCTGTAGATCCTGTCTCTCAAAATACCTTCCAACAATTTAAGAACATAAGAACATAAGAAATAGGAGCAGGAGTAGGCCATCTAGCCCTTCGAGCCTGCCCCGCCATTCAACAAGATCATGGCTGATCTGTTGTGGCTCAGTTCCACTTTCCCGCCCTCTCCCCATAACCCTTAATCCCCTCTCTTATCAAAAACCCATCAACCCGCTTCTTAAAAATATTTAGCGAGGCAGCCTCCACCACTTCAACGGGCAGAGAATTCCAGAGATTCACCACCCTTTGAGTGAAGAAGTTCCTCTTCAACTCCGTTCTAAACCGCCTCCCCTTTATCTTGAGGCTGTGCCCCCTAGTCCTATTGTCTTTTTTGAGCGGGAAGAGTCTCTCCACCTCTATCCTATCCATCCCATTCATCATCTTATACGTCTCAATGAGACGTTTACCCACCTCAAATGTGAGGACCAGCATGTGGCTAAACAGCTGGTGTAGGAGGGAGGGTTTCAGATATCTGGGTTATTATTGGGATCTCTTCTGGGGCAGGTGGGACCTATAGAACAGATTGCAACTAAACTGGAAGGGCATAAATATTATGGCCTGGAGGTTTTCTAGTGTCACACAGGAAGATTTAAATTCGTTTGGCATTGGGGTGGGAACCAAAGCAAAGGTGAATTAGCTGAAGGGGACCCAGAGAGTACATAGAATATAGAACAGTACAGCACAGTACAGGCCCTTCGACCCTCGATGTCGTGCCGAACTATGTCCAAACCCAAGGTCAAGCTATCCCACTCTCTATCATTCTGGTGTGCTCCATGTGCCTATCCAATAACCACTTGAAAGTTCCTAAAGTGCCTGATTCCACTATCACAGCAGGCAGTGCATTCCACACCCCAACCACTCTCTGAGTAAAGAACTTACCTCAGCCATCCTCCTATATCTCTCACCATGAGCCTTAAAGTTATACCCTCTAATAACAGCTACATCCATCCGAGGAAACAGTCTCTGCATGTCCACTCTATCTATCCTCCTCATCATCTTATAAACGTCTATTAAGTTGCCTCAATCTTCCTCTGATCAAAAGAAGAAAGCCCCAGTTCCCTCAACCTTTCCTCATAAGAGCTACCCTCCAAACCAGGCAGCTTCCTGCTAAATCTCCTTTGCACTCTCTCCAATGCTTCCACATCCTTCTTATACTGAGGTGCCCAGAACTGAACACAATATTCCAAATGTGGTCTCACCAAGGTCCTCTATAGTTGCAGCATAACCGCATGGCTCTTAAACTCAAGCCGCCAACACACTATAGGCCTTCTTCACAGCTCTATCCACTTGAGTGGCAACTTTTAGAGATCTGTGGATATGAATCCCAAGATCTCTCTGTTCCTCCATATTCCTCAGAACCCTGCCATTGACTCTGTAATCTGCATTCAAGTTTGTCTTACCAAAATGAATCACTTCACACTTATTAGGGTTAAACTCCACCTGCCACTCTTCTATCCAGCTCTGCATAGAACATAGAACACTACAGCACAAACAGGCCCTTCGGCCCACTAGTTGCGCCGATCACTTCTATAGCTACTAAGCCATAGACCTATCTATAACCCCCAATCCCATTAGATCCCATATACTCATCCAGAAGTCTTTTAAAAGACCCCAGTGAGTTCGCCTCCACCACCACTGACTGCAGCCGATTCCATTCACTCACCACCCTCTGAGTGAAAAACTTACCCCTAACATCACCTCTGTACTTGCTTCCCTGCACCTTAAATCTGTGTCCTCTCATAGCGACCATTTCAGCCCTGGGAAATAGCCTCCGAGAATCCACCCTATCTATTCCTCTCAACATGTTATAAGGTCACCTCTCAACCTTCGTCTCTCCAGGGAGAAGAGTCCCAGCTCCCTCAACCTAACTTCATAAGGCATGCCTCCCAATCCAGGCAACATCCTTGTAAATCTCCTCTGCACCCTTTCAATAGCTTCTACGTCCTTCCTATAGTGAGGCGACCAGAACTGCGCACAGTACTCCAAATGAGGCCTGACAAGGGTCTTATAAAGTTGCAGCATTACCTCCCGACTCCTAAACTCAATCCCTCGATTAATGAAAGCCAGTACACCATATGCCTTCTTGACCACATCCTCCACCTGCGAGGCCGATTTAAGAGTCCTGTGGACCCGGACCCCAAGATCCTTCTGCTCTTCAACACAGCTAAGACTCCTGCCCTTGATAGTGTACTCGTTCATCCCATTGGTCCTGCCAAAATGGACCACTACACATTTATCCGCGTTGAAGTCCATCTGCCACTTCTCCGCCCAGTCTTGCATCCTGTTTATGTCCTGCTGTAACTTCTGACATCCCTCCAGACCATCCACAACACCACCAACCTTCGTGTCATCGGCAAACTTACTAACCCGTCCCTGCACTACCTCATCGAGATCATTTATGAAAATAACAAACAGCTAGGGTCCTAGAACAGATCCCTGGGGCACTCCACTGGTGACTGACCTCCATGCAGAAAAAGACCCATCCACAACCACTCTCTGCCTTCGGCAGGCAAGCCAGTTCTGGATCCACGAGGCAACAGCCCCTTGGATCCCATGCCCTCTCACCTTCTCAAGAAGTCTTGCATGGGGGACCTTATCAAACGCCTTGCTGAAGTCCATGTAAACCATGTCCACTGCTCTTCCTTCGTCAATGTGTTCAGTCACATTTTCGAAGAACTCAACTAGGCTCGTAAGGCACGACCAACCCTTGACAAAACCATGCTGACTATTTCTGATCATACTAAACTTCTCTAAATGTCCATAAGCCCTGTCCCTCAGTATCCTCTCCACCAACTTACCAACCTCTGAGGTCAGACTCACCGGTCAGTAATTTCCCGGGCTATCCCTTTTGCCTTTCTTGAAAATAGGAACCACATCCGCAATCCTCCAGTCCTCCAGGACATCTCCCGTCTTAATCGACGATGCAAAGATCGTTGCCAGGGGCTCTGCAATCACTTCCCTCACCTCCCACAGTAACCTGGGGTACATCTCATCCAGTCCCGGTGACTTATCTATCTTGATAGAATTTAAAAGTTCCAACGCATGCTCTTTCTTAACGTCCACATACTCAATCTTTTCAGTCCGCCGCAAACCTGCGGTTCAACCTCCCAGATCATTTTCCACCGTGAATATCTAGGTAAAGTATTCATTAAGCACCTCTGCCATTTCTTCTGGTTCCACACAGACTTTTCCCCCTTCACCTTTTATAGGTCCTATTCCTTCACATCTTATCCTTTTACTCTTTACATATTTGTAGAAGGCTTTGGGATTCTCCTTAATCTTACCCACCAAGGCCTTCTCATGACCCCTTCCGGCTCTCCTAATTTCCTTTTTAAGCTCCTTCTTACAACCCGTATACTCCTCTAGATCCTTAACATCTTCTAGCTGTCTGAACCTTCTGTACCTGTCCAAGTTTTTCTCAAATGTTAAAAGTGAGCACACATTCACTACTTCATCTGGCAGTCCATTCCACACTTCCACCACTCTCCATGTGAAGAAGCTATGTGAAGAAGTAGAGGCTGTGGTTAAGAAGGCGTATAAGAACATAAGAACATAAGAACATAAGAAATAGGAGCAGGAGTAGGCCATCTAGCCCTTCGAGCCTGCCCCGCCATTCAATAAGATCATGGCTGATCTGTCGTGGCTCAGTTCCACTTTCCCGCCCTCTCCCCATAACCCTCAATCCCTTCTCTTATCAAAAACCCATCAACCCGCTTCTTAAAAATATTTAGCGAGGCAGCCTCCACCACTTCAACGGGCAGAGAATTCCAGAGATTCACCACCCTTTGAGTGAAGAAGTTCCTCCTCAACTCCGTTCTAAACCGCCTCCCCTTTATCTTGAGGCTGTGCCCCCTAGTCCTACTGTCTTTTTTGAGCGGGAAGAGTCTCTCCACCTCTGTCCTATCCATCCCATTCATCATCTTATACGTCTCAATGAGATCTCCCCTCATTCTTCTAAACTCTAACGAGTACAAGCCTAGTTTATTCAGCCTCTCCTCATAGCTCAATCCCCTCAACTCCGGTATCAGCCTAGTAAACCTCCTCTGCACTCCCTCCAGGGCCAAAATATCCTTGCGCAGGTGCGGCGCCCAAAACTGCACACAGTACTCCAGCTGCGGCCTCACCAATGCCCTATACAGCTGCAGCAAGACCTCCCTACTTTTATATTCAATCCCCCTCGCTATGAAGGCCAGCATCCCATTCGCCTTCCTGACCACCTGCTGCACCTGCAAGCTGGGTTTTTGCGACTCATGCACAAGGACCCCGAGGTCCCTCTGCACCGTCGCCTGCTGCAGTTTTTCGCCACGTAAGTAATAGTCCTTCCTACCATTCTTCCTACCAAAGTGGACCACCTCACACTTGCCAACATTAAATTCCATTTGCCATTTCCTGGCCCATTCGCCCAGCCTATCTAGATCCTTCTGCAGACTCTCCACACCCTCCGCACAATTTGCCTTTCCAAAATCTTGGTGTCATCAGCAAATTTCGACACCCTGCACTCGGTTCCCTCCTCCAGATCATCTATATAAATGGTAAATAGCTGAGGCCCCAGCACTGACCCCTGGGGCACCCCACTAGTCACCATCCGCCAATCCGAATAGCACCCATTGACCCCCACTCTCTGCCTCCTATTTGACAACCAATCCTCTATCCACGCTAACACCCTACCCCCAACTCCATGTCCCCTGACCTTCTGCAATAACCTCTTGTGAGGTACCTTGTCAAACGCCTTCTGAAAATCCAGAAAGACCACATCCACCGGCTCTCCTCTATCCACTGCCCTAGACACATCCTCATAGAACTCCAGTAAATTTGTCAGACACGACTTCCCTTTAATGAAACCGTGTTGCGTCCGCCCTATCAAGCAATTCCCTTCAAGATGCCTCGCAATTTCCTGCTTAATGACAGATTCTAACATTTTACCTACCACAGACGTTAAACTAACCGGCCTATAATTCCCCGCCTTTTGCCTGGCACCCTTCTTAAACAACGGCGTAACATTAGCCGTTTTCCAATCTTCCGGCACTTCCCCAGAATCCAGCGACGTCTGGAAAATAACCACCAAGGCATCCACTATCACCTCCGCCATTTCTTTCAGAACCCTCGGATGCATTCCATCCGGTCCTGGGGACTTGTCCACAATCAGCCCCTCCAGTCTGTCGAGCACCACCTCTCTAGTAACAGTAATGTCATTAAGACCCTCCATTCCTACCACCTTTCCATCGCTAACACCCGGCAAATTATTCACGTCCTCCTCCGTGAAGACAGAAACAAAAAAGTTATTCAAGACCTTCGCCATATCCCCATCCCCTACCACTAGCTCCCCTTTCTCATCCTCTAAAGGACCAACGTTCACCCTAGCCAGCCTCTTCCTTTTTATATATTTATAAAAACTCTTGCTATCCTTTTTTATATTAAGTGCTAGCCCAGCCTCATAGCTTCTCCTACCCTCCTTTATCAACTTCTTTGTCAATCTTTGTTGACATTTAAACCTTTCCCAATCCTCTTCTCGCCCACTGCTCTTAGCTACTCTAAATTCCTCCGCTTTTAATTTAACACTTTCCTTCACCTCCTTCGTTATCCACGGCTTATTACCTCTCTTCCTACTGTCCTTTTTAACCATCGGAATAAATTTCTGCTGAGCACCAAGAAAGATCTCCTTAAAGATCCTCCACTGCTCCTCAGCAGACCTACCTTCCAACACATTCCCCCAGTCCACATTCGCTAATTCTTCTCTCATCCTACCATACTCCCCTCTATTCAAACAAAGGACGCGCGTCCGGGAACCCACTTTCTCCTCCTCCATCTGCACCAGAAACTCCACCATACAATGATCACTCTCTCCAAGAGGATCCTTCACCGCAAGGTCCCTAATTCTACCCGCCTCATTACATAGCACCAGATCCAAGATAGCTTGCTCCCTCGTCGGCTCCAACA
The DNA here is from genome assembly GCF_965287045.1 of Carcharhinus amblyrhynchos. Taxonomy (NCBI): domain Eukaryota; kingdom Metazoa; phylum Chordata; class Chondrichthyes; order Carcharhiniformes; family Carcharhinidae; genus Carcharhinus; species Carcharhinus amblyrhynchos. The sequence goes on along the minus strand of NC_137325.1, from coordinate 151,290,778 downwards.
CACACTGTTCAAGGAAATTATCCTGGCAGCATTCCAAGAACTCCTCCTCGAGCCCACCTCGTCCAACATGGGTCGACCAATCAATATGTAGATTGAAATCTCCCATAACTACTGCCGTCCCATTCCTGCACGCCGCACTTATTTGCGTGTTAACAGCCCGCCCCACCTCCAGATCATTATTCGGGGGCCTATAGACGACACCCACCAGCGTCTTCCTCCCTTTGCTGTTCCTAATCTCCACCCACAACGATTCCACGTTCTGCTCTTTGGCTCCGATATCATCCCTTGCTACCACCTTGATACTATCCTTAATCAGCAGAGCTACGCCACCCCCTCTTTCCTCCTGCCTGTCCTTCCTAAACACTTGATAGCCCTGTACATTCATCTCCCAGTCCCTGTCACCTTGCAGCCATGTCTCTGTAATGGCCACCAGATCGTATCCATTTGTGTCGATCTGCGCCACCAGCTCATCCACTTTATTCCGAATGCTTCGTGCATTCAGATAAAGCGCTTTCATCCCAGCCTTCACCTGGACCCTATTTGCCGTAACGCCACCAATTGGGACATCCTCGGCCTCTTCCCTTACCTGTACCCTATCCTTAACTTTAGACCTCGTAGCGTCACCTACCCTCGCACCCTCCCCCCCCCTAATTAGTTTAAAGCCCTGTCTACAGTCCTCTTTACTCGATTCGCCAACACTCTGGTCCCAGCACGATTCAGACCAACCCCATCCCGCCCGAACAAGTCCCACCTACCCCAATACTGGTGCCAATGCCCCATAAATTCGAACCCATTCCTCCCACACCAATCCCTGAGCCACCCATTCACTTCCTTTATCCTGTCAACCCTACGCCCGTCTGCACTCAGTTCAGGCAGTAGCCCAGAGACGACCACCTTGTCGGTTCTACTTTTTAATTCCATTCCCAGCTTCTCATACTCCCTCCGCAGATCCTCAGTCCGCACTTTGCCTACGTCGCCGGCACCCACATGTACTACAACGACCGGGTTCTCACCCTCCCACTCCAGGTTCCTCTGCAGCCCAGCTGTGACATCCTGTACCCGAGCACCAGGCAGACAACACACCCTTCTGTGCACTTTGTCATTGTGACAAAGGACAGTGTCAATACTCTTCACCCCACTATCTCCAATCACTACTATGTTCCTTTTCCCCTTCTCTTTGCCTATGTCCTGCTGCATCACTGTACCGTGTGCAGTTTGCTCACCAACCTCACCTGCCTCGTCCTCTTCCAGACTGGAAGCAAGAACCTCAAACCTGTTATGCAGATTAAGAGGCTGAGGCCTCCGCTCCTCACCCCCCTTCCTCCTCCTCCCAGCAGCCCCCTTTTGTCCCTGACCCTTAGATTTGTACTGGCATTCATCAGTCGAAGAATTGAGCTGAGAAGTAGGGAGATAATGCTGCAGCTATATAAGACCCTTGTCAGACCCCACTTGGAGTACTGTGCGCAGTTCTGGTCGCCTCACTACAAGAAGGATGTGGAAGCTATTGAAAGGGTGCAGAGGAGATTCACAAGGATGTTACCTAGATGGGGTGGCATGCCTTATGAAGATAGGTTGAGGGAGCTCAGTCTTTTCTCCCTGGAGAGATTAAGGGTGAGGGGCGACCTGATAGAGGTTTATAAGATGTTGAGAGGTATAGATAGGGTGCATTCTCGGAGGCTATTTCCCAGGTCTGAAATGGTCGCTATGAGAGGACACAAGTTTAAGGTGCTGGGGAGTAGGTACAGAGAAGATGTCAGGGGTAAACTAAGTGGATGATGAGTCTGGGAAAGGATGTGTAGATAGTTTGAGTCATGTTGAGAACATAAAGGAGGAGGCATTGGATTCTTGAGAAACATTAAGGTAGACAAGTCCCCAGGGTCTGCTGGGATATACCCCAGAATACTGAGAGACACAAGGGAGGAAATTGTTGGGGCTTTGAGAGAGATCTTTGTATCCTCACTGGCTACAGGGGAGGTCCCAGAGTACTGTAGAATAGCCAGTGTTGTTCCTTTGATTTAGGCAGGTAGCAAGAATAATCCAGGTAATTGCAGGAGTTTTAGTCTCTTTATTTGAGAAAGGATATACTGTCACTGGAGAGGATACAGAGGAGATTCACTAAGTTGATCCCGGAGTTGAGAGGGTTGGCTTATGAGGGGTAGCCTGGGGCTATACTCATTGGAATACAGAAGAATGAGAGGAAATCTTATAGAAATATATAAGATTATGAAGGAAATAGATCAGATAGAAGCAGGGAAGTTGTTTCCACTGGCAGGTGAAACTTGAACTAGGGGGCATAGCCTCAAAATAATGGGAAGCAGATTTAGGATTGAGTTGAGGAGGAACTTCTTCACACAAAGGATTGTGAATCTGTGGAATTCTCTGTCTACTGAACCAGTTGAGGCTACCTCATTGAATGTTTTTCAGGCAAGGATAGATAAAGTTATGAACAGTAAAGGAATTAAGGGTTATGGTGAGCGGGCAGGTAAGTGGAGCTGAGTCCACAAAAAGGTCAGCCATGATCTTATTGAATGGTGGGGCAGGCTCAAGGGGCCACTTGGCCTACTCCTGCTTCTAGTTCTTATGTTCTTACGTACAGACTGGTGAACCTTACATCAGTGGTTGGGAAATTATTGGAGAGGATTCTTTGAGACAGGATTTACTCCCACTTGAAAATTAGTGCACGTATTAGTGAGAGGCAAATTGGTTTTGTGACGGGAGATCATGTCTCAGTAACGTGATTGAGTTTTTCGAGGAAATGACAAAGATAATTGATAAGGGTAGGGTGGTGGATGTTGTCGACATGGACTTTGACAATGTCCTCATGGCAGACTGATGCAGAAGAACCCATGGCCTGGGCCTCAGCACTTCCCTCTGCGACTGGATCCTGAACTTCCTAACTCACAGACTGCAATCAGTAAGGATAGGCAACAACATCTCCTCCATGATCATCATCAGCACCAGTGCCCCACAAGGCTATGTTCTCAGCCCCCTACTATACTCCTTATACGCCTATGACTGTGTGGCCAAATTACCCTCCAATTCGATTTTCAAGTTAACTGATGATACCACTATAGTACGTCGGATCTCAAATGATGAAGAGACAGAGTACAGGAATGAGAGAGAATCTGGTAAACTAGTACAACAACAATAATCTCTTCCTCAATGTCAACAAAATGAAAGAAGATTGTCATTGACTTCAGGTAGCATAAAGGTGAACATGCCCCTGTCTACATCAATGGGGACGAAGTAGAAAAGGTTGAGAGCTTCAGGTTTTTAGGTGTCCAGATCACCAACAGCCTGTCCTGGTCCCCCCATTCTGACACTATAGTTAAGAAAGCCCACCAACGCCTGTACTTTCTCAGAAGCCTAGGGAAATTTGGCATGTCAGTTATGACTCTCACCAATGTTTACAGATGCACCATGGAAAGCATTCTTTCTGGTTGTATCACAGCTTGGTATGGCTCCTGCTCTGCCCAAGACTGCAAAGAACTACAGAAGGTCATGAATGTAGCCCAATCCATCACGCAAACTAACCTCCTATCCATTGACTATGTTTACACATCCTGCTGCCTCGGCGAAGCAGCCAGCATAGTTAAGGACCCCACGTACCCCGGACATTCTGTCTTCCACCTTCTTCCTTCGGGAAAAAGATAGAAAAGCCTGAGGTCACGTACCAACTGACTCAAGAACAGCTTCTTCCCTGTTGCCAACAGACTTTTGAATGGACTTACCTTGCATTAAGTTGATCTTTTTCTACACCCTAACCAGGGCTGTGACACTACATTGTGCACTCATTTCCTTCTCTCTGAACGGTATATTTTGTCTGTATAGCGCGCAAGAAACAATACTTTTCACTGAATGTCAATACATGTGACAACAATAAATCCAATCAAAATCAAATCAAAAAAGTGAAGTCACATTTGATCAGAGGTGAACTGGCAAGGTGGATACAGAATTGGCTTGGTCAAAAAAGACAGTGGGTAGCGGTGGAAAGGTGCATTTCTGAATGGAGGGCATTCCCCAGGGATCAGCACTGGGACCTTTGCTATTTGTAATATATATAAGTGATTGTAATATATTTAAGTGATTTGGAAGAAAATGTAACTGGTTTGATTAGAAAGTTTGCGGATGACACAAAGGGTGGTGGATTTGCAGATAGCGATGAGGACCATCAAAGCATACAGCAGGATATAGATCAGTTGAAGACTTGGGCGGAAAGCTGGCAGATAGAGTTTAATCTGGACAAATGTGAGGTAATGCATTTTGGAAGGTCTATTACAGATAGGAAATATAGTTAATGGCAGAACACTTAAGAGTATTGATAGGCAAGGGGATCTGGGTTTACAGGTACACAGGTCACTGAAAGTGGCAATGCAGGTGCAGAAGATATCAAGAAGGCATATGGCATGCTTGCCTTCATCGGCTGGGGCATTGATTTTATAAATTGGCAAGTTATGTTGCAGCTTTATAGAATCTTAGTTATACTGCACTTGGAATATAGTGTTCAATTTTGGTTGCTGCATTACCAGAAGGATTTGGAGACTCTGGGGAAAAGATTTACCAGAACGTTGTCTGGTATAGAAGGCATTGGCTAAAGGAGAGATTGGGGAAACTTGGTTTGTTCTCACTGGAATGACGGAGGTTGAGGGGCGACCTGATAAATTCTACAAGATTATGAGGCATGGACAGAATGGATAGTCAGAAGCTTTTTCCCAAGGTGGAAGAGTTAATTACTAGGAGGCACAGGTTTAAGGTGCAAGGAGCAATGCTTAAAGGAGATGTACAGGGCAAGTTTTTTCACAGAGGCTGGCAGGTGCCTATAACTCAGTGTCGGAGGAAGTAGTGGAAGCGGATTGATAGTGAGTTTTAAGGGGCGCCTTGACAAATTCATGAATAGGATGGGAATAGAGGGATATGATCCCCGGAAGGGTAGGGGGTTTTAGCTCAGTCAGGCAGTGTGGTTGGTGCAGGCTTGGAGATCAAAGGGCCTGCTCCTGTGCTGTATTTTTCTTTGTTCTTTACCTCTACTGTGTATTGGCAGCGGAGGCAGTAAATATTTAAGGTATTGGATGAGCTGCCAATCAAGCATTGTCCTGGACGGTGTTGAGCTTCTTGAGTACTATTGGAGCTGCACTCGTCCAGGCAAGCGGACAGTATTCATTCACACTCCTGACTTGGTCCTTGTAGATAGTGGACAGGCTTTTGAGGAGTCGGGAGATGAGCTACTTGTCATAGGATTCCCACCCTCCATCCTGCTCTTAGAGCAACAATATTTATATGGAATATTTCAATGGAAACCCCTCAGGATGTTGATTGTTGGGGGAGGGTGGGGGTGAATCATTGATGGCAATGCCATTGAATATCAAGGGACCAGTTAGATCCTCTCTTGTTGGAGATGATCATTGCCTGGCGATTGTGTGGTGCAATTGTCACTTGCCGCTTGTCAGCCCAAGCCTAGATCTTGTTCAGGTCTTGCTGCATTTGAACATGAACTGCTTCAGTTCTGAGGAGTCACAATTTGTTTTTAATATTCAATTATGGACATGGTGTTGCTGGCTGGCCAGCATTAATTGCCCATCCCTAGTTGCCCTTGATGCATTGCCTTCATGAATCACTGCAATCCGTGTGCTATGGGTTGACCCACAATGATGTTAGGAAGGAAATCCCAGAATTTTGACCCAGTGACTGTGAAGGAATAGCAATATATTTCCAAGTCAGGATGGTGAGTTGCTTGGAGGATGTTGGTGGGGTAACCGAGGCAGCTGGAACTGCCTTAACTTTCAACAATACAAGACTCATGAAGCCAGCATCTTATCTTAAAGACATAACTTTATTTAGACCAGCAGCTGCTTGGAGATCTTCAAAGAGTGAGGGCAGCTCTGAGGTAGAGCAGCGAAACGTCTCTGATCAAACCCAAAAGCAAATCAAAAAAGACAAGAATATCGACTTTAAAAAAAAGGGAAAGGAAAAAATCCAAAACAAAATAAAGGAAATATCCCCCCATTTAAGAAGCAAACAGATTCGTAGACAGGGATGAATCTCTCCCCAACCCCTACAAACTAAAGGATTCAGAACTTAACACAACCAACCCAAATGGTACGAGGCGCCCTGTCTCAACAGGCCCCCATAACACTACACATATCCAGACCTACCAAAGAGACCCTCCGCCTTAGAAACAAAATCCCTCTACCCAAGATCAACACCATTACCAAAGGCCTCCTGCACAGCTCACCCTCGACTCTCCCACTGCCCGCCCACAATCAATAAGAAAAACCAGGAAGCCATTTCCCTCCCTTATCACTATCCCCTGGATGTGGGACAAACGGCAGTGAAAGGAACCTCAGCCGGACCTAGTTTCAACCTTCAGCAGCCCGAGAGTGAGTGAATCTTTTACACCCACAGAAAAATAAAGACTCTTAGACACAGACACAGACTCTTAGACACAGTCCACTGATCGATATAGGTTCACCTTAATCAATGGGGGTAATCCAAAACACATGGGAACCTATTAGAATGATCAAAATAATCCACTCGGAAAAGTGTAAACCCCCAAAACAAAAATATAACTCTAACTTTTCAGGCAAGATATAAAATGGATGAAACCTTGGCCACATGGTGACTCTGTACACTCCACAGGCAGGCCTAGAAAAAATCTTTAATTATTCAATCACTGGAAACAATAGAAGAAACCTGGACACAGGATAGGTTGTTACAACTAACAAAAGGGTTCTCCCTTAAATGCAAATGTCTATACTCCCTGGACCACCTGGATCAGTGGTAAGAACCCTGGACACAGGGTAACTAACCATCACTGACAAAAGAAACTCTCTAAAGAAATGTAACAACTAACCCCCTCAATTACTTTAAAATAATATCATATCATAGATTCCTACAGTGCAGAAAGAGGCCCTTTGGCCCATCAAGTCTGCATCAACCACAAACCCAACCAGGCCCTATCCCCATATCCCTACATACTTTACCCGCTCATCCCTCGAACCTGCGCATCTCGGGGCATTAAGGGGCAATTTTTAGCATGGCCAAACAACCTAACCTGCACATCTTTGGATTGTGGGAGGAAACCGGAGCGCCCAGAGGAAACCCACGCAGACATGAGGAGAATGTGCAAACTCCACACAGACAGTGACCCGAGCTGGGAATCAAACCCAGGTCCCTGGAGCTGTGAAGCAGCGGTGCTAACCACTGTGCTATCATGCCGCCCCATGATACATGTGAAATCATTCATTTACGGGCTGGCAGAGTGGTTGTGGTTAGCACTGCTGCCTTACAGTGCCAAGGCTGGATTCCCGACTTGGACCATTATCTGTACAGAGTCTGCACATTCTCCCTGTGTCTGCATGGGTTTCCCCTGAGTCTCAGGTGTCCTCCCCTGTGTAGGTTAGGTGAAATGGCCATGTTAAGTTCTTCCTCAGTGTACCCTTCCACTGTAACTTCATGACATTGTTAATGGGATACTAATTAATATATAAATAAATGGTCAAAGAAGTCATAGAACATAGAACGTTACAGTGCAGTACAGGCCCTTCGGCCCTCGATGTTGCGCCGACCAGTGGAACCAATCTAATGACCCTCTAACCTAAACTATTCCAATGCTATCCATATGCCTATCCACTGACCATTTGAATGCCCTTAAAGTTGGCGAGTTCACAACTGCTGCAGGCAGGGCATTCCACGACCTTACTACCCTCTGAGTAAAGAACCTACCTCTGACATCCGTCCTATAACTATAAGTCCCTTGTCAGGCCCCACTTGGAGTACTGTGCGCAGTTCTGGTCGCCTCACTATAGGAAGGACGTAGAAGCTATTGAAAGGTTGCAGAGGAGATTTACAAGGATGTTGCCTGGATTGGGAGGCATGCCTTATGAAGATAGGTTGAGGGAGCTGGGACTCTTTTCCCTGGAGAGGCGTAGGTTGAGAGGCGACCTGATAGAGGTTTAAAAGATGTTGAAAGGAATAGATAGGGTGGATTCTCAGAGGCTATTTCCCCAGGTTGAAATGGTCGCTACGAGAGGACACAGGTTTAAGGTGCAGGGAAGCAAGTACAGAGGTGATGTTAGGGGTAAGTTTTTCACTCAGAGGGTGGTGAGTGAATGGAATCGGCTGCCGTCAGTGGTGGTGGAGGCGAACTTGCTGGGGTCTTTTAAAAGACTTCTGGATGAGTATATGGGATTTAATGGGATTGGGGGTTATAGATAGGTCTATGGATTGGTAGGGATTGATGTGATCGGCGCAACTTGTGGGCCGAAGGGCCTGTTTGTGCTGTAGTGTTCTATGTTCTATAATTACCACCCCTTAATTTAAAGCTATGTCCCCTTGTGTTAGCTACCTCCACCCGAGGTAAAAGGCTCTCACTGTCCACCCTATCCAATCCATTGATCATCTTGTATGCCTCAATCAGGTCACCTCGTAACCTTCTTCTCTCCAATGAAAATAACCTCAAGTCCCTCAGCCTTTCCTCATCAGACCTTCCCACCATACCAGGCAACATCCTGGTAAACCTCCTCTGCACCCTTTCCAATGCCTCCACATCTTTCTTATAATGCGGCAACCAGAACTGTACACATTACTCCAAGTGCGGCCGCACCAGAGTTTTGTACAGTTGTACTATAACCTCACGGCTCCGAAATTCAATCCCTCTACCAACAAAAGCCAACACACCGTACACCTTCTTAACAACCTTATCAACCTGGGTGCCAACTTTCAGGGAGCTATGCACATGTACACCGAGGTCCCTCTGCTCATCCACACTACTAAGAGTCCTTCCATTAGCCCTATATTCTGTACTCCTGTTATTCTTACCAAAGTGAATCACCTCACACATTTCCGTATTAAACTCCATCTGCCACGTCTCGGCCCAGCTCTGCAGCCTAACTATGTCCCTCTGCAACTGTAACATCCATCCTCACTATCTACAACTCCTCCGACCTTGGTTCATCAGCAAATTTACTAATCCATCCTTCTACGCCTTCATCTAGGTCATTTATAAAAATGACAAACAGCAGTGGCCCCAAAACAGATCCCTGATGAACACCACTTGTAACTGCACTCCAGGTTGAATATTTCCCATCAACCACCACCCTCTGTCTTCTATCAGCTAGCCAATTCCTGATCTAAACTGCTAAATCACCCTCAATCCCATGCATCTGCATTTTCTGCAGTAGCCTACCATGGGGAACCTTATCAAATGCTTTGCTAAAATCCATATACACCACGTCAACTGCCTCACCCTTATCCACCTCTTTGGTCACCTTTTCAAAAAGCTCGATAAGGTTTGTGGGGCACGACCTACCCTTCACAAAACCATATTGACTATCCCTAGTCAATTTATTTCTCTCTAGATGATTATAAATCCCATCCCTTATAATTATTTCCAAAACATTGCCCACAACAGAAGTAAGGCTCACTGGTCTATAATTCCCAGGATGGTCTCTACTCCCTTTCTCGAACAAGGGGACAACATTTGCTATCCTCCAGTCTTCCGGCACTATACCTGTATCCAATGACGACATGAAGATCAAATCCAAAGGCTCTGCAATCTCCTCCCTAGCCTCCCAGAGAATTCTAGGGTAAATCCCATCTGGCCAAGGGAACTTATCTATTTTCATACTCTCAAGAATTGCTAACACCTCCTCCTTATGTACCTCAATCCCATCTAGTCTACTACCTGGTATCTCAGTATTCTCCTCGACTACATTGACTTTTTCCTGCGTGAATACTGGCAAAAAATACTCATTCAGTGCCTCTCCTATCTCTTCAGGCTCCACGCACAACTTCCCACTGTTGTCTCTGACTGGCCCTAATCTTGCCCTAACCAATCTTTTATTCTTGACATACCCGTAGAAAGCTTTAGGATTTTCCTTGATCCTATCCGCCAAAGTCTTCTCATGTCCTCTTCTAGCTCTTCTTAACTCTCTCTTTAGCTCCTTCCTGGCTAATTTATAACTCTCCAGTGCCCTAACTGAGCCTTCACATCTCATCTTTACGTAAGCCTCCTTCTTCCTCTTCACCAGAGATTTAACTTCTTTAGTACACCACGGTTCCCTCGCTCAACCACTTCCTCCCTGCCTGACAGGTACATATTTATCAAGGACTCGCAGTAGCTGCTCCTTGAATAAGCTCCACATTTCAGATGTTCCCAGCCCCTGCAGTTTCCTACTCCACCCTATGTATCCTAAATCTCTCCTAATAGCCTCATAATTACTTTTCCCCCAGCTATAACTTCTGCCCTTCGGTATATGCCTATCCCTTTTCATCACTAAGGTAAACGTAACCGAATTGTGATCACTATCACCAAAGTGCTCACCTACCTCCGAGTCTAACACCTGGTCTGGTTCATTACCCAGTACCAAATCAAATGTAGCCTCACCTCTTGTTGGCCTATCTACATACTGTGTCAGGAAACCTTCCTGCACACATTGGACAAAAACTGACCCCTCTAATGTGCTTGAACTATAGCTTTTCCAATCGATATTTGTAAAGTTAAAGTCCCCCATAACAACTACCCTGTTACTTTCACACCTATCCAGGATCATCTTTGCAATCATTTCCTCTACATCTCTGGAACTTTTTGGAGGCCTATAAAAAACTCCAAACAGTGTGATTTCTCCTTTCCTGTTTCTAATCTCAGCCCATACTACCTCAATGGACAGGTCCACATCAAACGTCCTTTCTGCCACCGTAATACAGTCCTTGACTTACAATGCCACGCCTCCCTCTCTTCTACCACCTTCTCTGCTCTGACTGAAACATCTGAACCTCGGAACCTGCAACAACCATTCCTGTCCCTGCTCTATCCATGTCTCTGAAATGGCCACAAATGGGTCTTTTTCTGAATGGAGGTCAGTCACCAGTGGAGTGCCCCAGGGATCTGTTCTAGGACCCTTGCTGTTTGTCATTTTCATAAATGACCTGGATGAGGAAGTGGAAGGATGGGTAAGTAAGTTCGCTGATGACACGAAGGTCGGTGGTGTTGTGGATGGTCTGGAAGGATGGCAAAAGTTGCAGCAGGACATAAATAGGATGCAGGACTGGGCGGAGAAGTGGCAGATGGACTTCAACGCGGATAAATGCGTAGTCGTCCATTTTGGCAGAACCAACGGGATGAACGAGTACACTAGCAAGGGCAGGAGTCTTGGTAGTGTTGAGGAGCAGAAGGATCTTGGGGTCTGGGTCCACAGGACTCTTAAATCGGCCTCGCAGGTGGAGGAGGTGGTCAAGAAGGCGTATGGTGTACTGGCCTTCATAAATCGAGGGATTGAGTTTAGGAGTCGGGAGGTAATGCTGCAACTTTATAAGACCCTTGTCAGGCCTCATTTGGAGTACTGTGCGCAGTTCTGGTCGCCTCACTATAGGAAGGACGTAGAAGCTATTGAAAGGGTACAGAGGAGATTTACAAGGATGTTGCCTGGACTGGGAGGCATGCCTTACGAAGTTAGGTTGAGGGAACTGGGTCTCTTTTCCCTAGAGAGACGTAGGTTGAGAGGCGGCCTGATAGAGGTTTATAAAATGTTGAGAGGAATAGATAGGGTGGATTCTCAGAGGCTATTTCCCCGGGTTGAAATGGTCGCTACGAGAGGACACAGGTTTAAGGTGCGGGGAGGCAAGTACAGAAGTGATGTTAGGGGTAAGTTTTTCAATCAGAGGGTGGTGAGTGAATGGAATCGGCTGCCGTCAGTGGTGGTGGAGGCGAACTCGCTGGGGTCTTTTAAAAGACTTCTGGATGAGTATATGGGGTTTTATGGGATTGGGGGTTATAGATAGGTGTTGATGTGATCGGCGCAACTCGTGGGCCGAAGGGCCTGTTGGTGCTGTAGTGTTCTATGTTTCTATGTTTAACATCGAAGTCCCAGGCACCAATCCAGGCTGCAAGTTCGTCCACCTTATTGTGTATGGTCCTCGCATTAAATTATACACACTTCAAACCACCCTCCCGCCTGCCAATACACTGCTGTGACCTCGAAACCTTATCCATGACCTCCCTATTCTCATCCTCCTGTACATTGGAGCTACAATTCAGGTTCCCTGAATTCAATTCAGTTTTCGAAGGATGAGGAGGGATGTTATAGAGACGTATAAGATAATGAAGGGCGGGGATAGGGTAGAGGTAGAGAGATTCTTCCCGCTTAGAAAGGATAGCAGGACTAGAGGGCACAGGGAATTCTTTCCCTGAAACAATTCAGGTTTAGAAGGATGAGGGGGGATCTTATAGAGATGTATAAGATAATGAAGGGGATGGATACAGTAGAGGTAGAGAGATTCTTCCCGCTCAGAAAGGATAGCAGGACTAGAGGGCACAGCCTCAAGATAAGGGGGGAGCAGTTTAGATCAGAGTTGAGGAGGAACTTCTTCACTCAAAGGGTGGTGAATCCCTGGAATTCTTTGCCCGTTGAAGTGGTGGAGGCTACCTCGCTAAATATATTTAAGTCATGGGTAGATAGGTTTCTGATAGACAAGGAAATTAAGGGTTATGGAGAGAAAGCAGGAAAGTGGAACTGGTCCACTTCAGATCAGCCATGATCTTATTGAATGGCAGGGCAGGTTCGAAGGGCTAGATGGCCTACTCCGGCTCCTATTTCTTATGTTCTTATGTCTATAGTTTCCTGGGCTATCTCTTCTCCCTTTCTTGAATAAAGGAACCACATCTGCAATCCTCCAATCCTCCAGAACCACTCCTGTGTCCATTGATGATGCAAGGATCATCACCAGAGGCTCAGCAATCTCTTCCCTCACCTCCCACAGTAAGCTGGGGAACATCCCATAGAACCATAGAAAATTACAGCTCAGAAACAGGCCTTTTGGCCCTTCTTGTCTGTGCCAAACCATTTTTTGCCTAGTCCCACTGACCTGCACTCGATCCATATCCCTCCCCACACCTCTCTCATCCATGAACCTGTCCAAGTTTGTCTTAAATGTTAAAAGTGAGCCCGCATTTATCACTTTATCCGGCAGCTCATACCACACTCTCACCACTCTCTGCGTGAAGAAGCCCCTCCTAATTTTCCCTTTAAACTTTTCTCCTTTCACCCTCAACCCATGCCCTCTATTTTTTTTCTCCCCTAGCCTCAGTGGGAAAAGCCTGCTTGCATTCACTCTATCTATACCCAACAAAATCTTATACACCTCTGTCAAATCTCCCCTCATTCTTGAGAACATAAGAACATAAGAAATAGGAGCAGGAGTAGGCCATCTGGCCCTTCGAGCCTGCCCCGCCATTCAATAAGATCATGGCTGATCTGTCGTGGCTCAGTTCCACTTTCCCGCCCTCTCCCCATAACCCTTAATCCCTTCTCTTATCAAAAACCCATCAACCCGCTTCTTAAAAATATTTAGCGAGGCAGCCTCCACCACTTCAACGGGCAGAGAATTCCAGATATTCACCACCCTTTGAGTGAAGAAGTTCCTCCTCAACTCCGTTCTAAACCGCCCCCCCTTTATCTTGAGGCTGTGCCCCCTAGTCCTACTGTCTTTTTTGAGCGGGAAGAGTCTCTCCACCTCTATCCTATCCATCCCATTCATCATCTTATACGTCTCAATGAGATCTCCCCTCATTCTTCTAAACTCTAACGAGTACAAGCCGAGTTTATTCAGCCTCTCCTCATAGCTCAACCCCCTCAACTCCGGTATCAGCCTAGTAAACCTCCTCTGCACTCCCTCCAAGGCCAAAATATCCTTGCGCAGGTGCGGCGCCCAAAACTGCACACAGTACTCCAGCTGCGGCCTCACCAATGCCCTATACAGCTGCAGCAAGACCTCCCTACTTTTATATTCAATCCCCCTCGCTATGAAGGCCAGCATCCCATTCGCCTTCCTGACCACCTGCTGCACCTGCAGGCTGGGTTTTTGCGACTCATGCACAAGGACCCCGAGGTCCCTCTGCACCGTCGCCTGCTGCAGTTTTTCGCCCCGTAAGTAATAGTCCTTCCTACCATTCTTCCTACCAAAGTGGACCACCTCACACTTGCCAACATTAAATTCCATTTGCCATTTCCTGGCCCATTCGCCCAGCCTATCCAGATCCTTCTGCAGACTCTCCACACCCTCCGCACAATTTGCCTTTCCCCCAATCTTGGTGTCATCAGCAAATTTCGACACCCTACACTCGGTTCCCTCCTCCAGATCATCTATATAAATGGTAAATAGCTGAGGCCCCAGCACCGACCCCTGGGGCACCCCACTAGTCACCAACCGCCAATCCGAATAGCACCCATTGACCCCCACTCTCTGCCTCCTATTTGACAACCAATCCTCTATCCACGCTAACACCCTACCCCCAACTCCATGTCCTCTGACCTTCTGCAGTAACCTCTTGTGAGGTACCTTACCAAACGCCTTCTGAAAATCCAGAAAGACCACATCCACCGGCTCTCCTCTATCCACCGCCCTAGACACATCCTCATAGAACTCCAGTAAATTTGTCAGACACGACTTCCCTTTAATGAAACCGTGTTGCGTCTGCCCTATCAAGCAATTCCCTTCAAGATGCCTCGCAATTTCCTCCTTAATGACGGATTCTTCTACGCTCCAGGGAATAAAGTCCTAACCTATTCAATCTCTCTCTGTAACTCAGCTTCTCAAGTCCCGGCAACATCCTTGTGAACCTTCTCTGCACTCTTTCAACCTTATTTACATCCTTCCTGTAACTAGGTGACCAAAACTATACACAATACTCCAAATTCAGCCTCATAAGAACATAAGAACATAAGAAATAGGAGCAGGAGGAGGCCATCTAGCCCTTCAAGCCTGCCCCGCCATTCAATAACATCATGGCTGATCTGTCGTGGCTCAGTTCCACATTCCCGCCCTCTCCCCATAACCCTTAATCCCCTCGCTTATCAAAAACCCATCAACCCGCGTCTTAAAAATATTTAGCGGGGTAGCCTCCACCACTTCAACAGGCAGAGAATTCCAGAGATTCACCACCCTTTGAGTGAAGAAGTTCCTCCTCAACTCTGTTCTAAACCGCACCCCCCTTTATCTTGAGGCTGTGCCCCCTAGTCCTACTGTCCTTTCTGGGCGGGAAGAGTCTCTCCACCTCTATCCTATCCATCCCATTCATCATCTTATATGTCTCAATGAGATCTCCCCTCATTCTTCGAAACTCTAACGAGTACAAGCCTAGTTTATTCAGCCTCTCCTCATAGCTCAACCCCCTCAACTCTGGTATCAGCCTAGTGAACCTCCTCTGCACTTCCTCCAAGGCTAAAATATCCTTACGCAAGTGCGGCGACCAAAACTGCACACAGTACTCCAGCTGCAGCCTCACCAGTGCCCTGTACAGTTGCAGCAAGACCTCCCTACTTTTATATTCAATCCCCCTCGCTATGAAGGCCAGAATCCCATTTGCCTTCCTGACCACCTGCTGCACCTGTAGGCTGGGTTTTTGCGACTCATGCACAAGGGCCCCCAGGTCCCTCTGCACCGTAGCATGCTGCAGCTTTTTGCCCTGTAAGTAGTAGTCCTTCCTACTATTATTCCTACCAAAGTGGATAACCTCACACTTGCCAACATTGTATTCCATCTGCCAGGTCCTCGTCCACTCGCTCAGCCTATTTAGATCCCTCTGTAGACTGTCTACACCCTCCGCACAATTTGTGTCATCAGCAAATTTCGACACCTTACACTCATAGAACATAGAACATTACAGCGCAGAACAGGCCCTTCGGCCCACGATGTTGCGCCGACCAATTAAAAAAGCAACGACCCTCTAACCTAAACCAATCCCTTTCCATCCATAAACCTATCCACGGATCTCTTAAACGCCCCCAAACTAGGCGCATCTACAACTGCAGCAGGCAGGGCATTCCAATCCCTCACCACCCTCTGGGTAAAGAACCTACCTCTGACATCCGTCCTATATCTACCACCCCTTAATTTAAAGCTATGCCCCTTCGTGCTAGCTTTCTCCATCCGAGGAAAAAGGCTATCACTGTCCACCCTATCTAAACCTCTAATCATCTTATATGTTTCAATAAGGTCCCCTCTCAGCGGCCTTCTTTCTAACGAAAACAACCTCAAATCCCTCAGTCACTCCTCATAAGACCTTCCCTCCATACCAGGCAACATCCTGGTAAACCTCCTCTGCACCCTCTCCAATGCCTCCACATCCTTCCTATAATGTGGGGACCAGAACTGCACACAATACTCCAAGTGCAGACGCACCAGAGTTTTGTACAGTTGCAACATGACGTTGCGGCTCCTAAACTCAATCCCCCTACCAATAAACGCCAAGACACCGTATGCCTTCCTAACTACCTTATCTACTTGATTCCCAACTTTCAGGGATCTATGTACACATACACCTAGATCCTTCTGTTCATCAACACTATTCAGAGTCCTACCGTTAGCCCTATACTCTACACATCTGTCATTCCTGCCAAAGTGAATTACCTCACACTTTTCCGCATTAAACTCCATCTGCCACCTCTCGGCCCAGCTCTGCAACTTGTCCAAGTCTCTCTGTAAACTATGACACCCCTCTTCACTATCTACCACTCCTCCGACTTTGGTGTTATCAGCAAATTTACTGATCCACCCAACTATACCCTCATCCAGATCATTTATAAAAATTACAAACAGCAGTGGCCCCAAAACAGATCCCTGAGGCACACCACTTGTAACCGAACTCCATGACGAATACTTTCCATCAACCACCACCCTCTGTCTCCTATCTGCTAGCCAATTCCTGATCCAATTAACCAAATCACCCCCAATCCCATACATCTGCATTTTCTGCAGAAGCCTTCCATGGTGAACCTTATCAAACGCCTTACTAAAGTCCATATATACTATGTCAACTGCCTTACCCCCATCCACCTCTTTGGTCACTTTCTCAAAAAACTCAATAAGGTTAGTAAGGCACGACCTACCCTTCACAAAACCGTGCTGACTATCTCCAATCAATTCATTACTCTCTAAATAACTATAAATCCTATCCCTAATAATTTTTTCTAAAACCTTGCCCACAACAGAAGTAAGACTCACCGGTCTATAATTCCCGGGGAAGTCTCTATTCCCCTTCTTAAACAATGGGACAACATTCGCTATCCTCCAATCCTCTGGCACTATACCTGTGACCAACGACGACCTGAAGATCAGAGCCAGAGGCTCTGCAATCGCCTCCCTTGCCTCCCAGAGAATCCTAGCGTAAATCCTGTCCGGCCCAGGAGACTTATCTATTTTCAAACCCTCAAGAATATCTGGCACATCCTCCTTATCAACTGCAATACTATCCAGTTTACAGCCCTGTAACCCAGTGTTCTCCACAGCTACATTTATGTCTCCCTGCGTGAATACCGAAGAGAAATATTGGTTCAATGCCTCTCCAATCTCTTCCGGTTCCACACATAACTTCCCACTGCTGTCTCTATGTGGCCCTAATCTTGCCCTAACCAATCTTCTGTTCTTAACATATCTATAGAACGCCTTAGGATTCTCCTTAATCCTATCAGCCAAAGTCTTCTCGTGTCCTCTTTTCGCTCTTCTTAACTCTCTCTTTAACTCTCTCCTAGCCAATCTAAAGCTTTCCAGTGCACCACCTGAGCCCTCAAGTCTCATCCTGACATAAGCCTCCTTTTTCCTTTTAACCAGCGAATCAACTTTTTTAGTGCACCACGGTTCCCTTGCTCAACCATTTCCTCCTTGCCTGACAGGGACATACTTATCAAGGACTCGCAGTGGCTGCTCCTTGAAAAAACTCCACATTTCAGACGTTCCCAGCCCCTGTAGTCTCCTAGTCCAACCTATGCTTCCTAATTCTCTCCTAATAGCCTCATAATTACCCTTCCCCCGGCTAAAACTACTGTCCCGAGGTTCATGCCTATCCCTTTCCATCACTAAGGTGAACGTAACCAAATTGTTCCTGACGAGCAGAGTCGAGAGGCAGCGATTTTTGGGCATCAGAGGAGGCAACAAGAA
The DNA here is from genome assembly GCF_965287045.1 of Carcharhinus amblyrhynchos. Taxonomy (NCBI): domain Eukaryota; kingdom Metazoa; phylum Chordata; class Chondrichthyes; order Carcharhiniformes; family Carcharhinidae; genus Carcharhinus; species Carcharhinus amblyrhynchos. Next base: position 151,272,847 of record NC_137325.1, on the reverse strand, counting down.
GGTATATTTTTCTGTTTATACTGTTTAACTTTTATTTTTAGTTTTAAAGTTGCGAGTTTCGGCGGGTTTTTTTTTAAATTAGTTAGAAACCGGAAGTTGTCACTAGGACGCTTGCCGGGAGTTGTAGTTTCTTTTCGGGCCCCTAACCCTATAAATTAGTGTAGAGAGGATACCCGATCCTCTACACTGGTAGAGAATCCCACCCTCCCACCTCCTCTAACCTAAATTATAAGTGTGGGTAAGTTTTCTTTTTAATATTTTTTATTTTTTCTGCTGGTAATTGTTTCAGGGATGGCAGTTCAGGCAGAGTGCTGCATCTCCTGTGGGATGTATGTGGTGAGGGACTCCAGTAGTGTTTCAGGGGATTTTACTTCTAAGAAGTGTGTTAGATTGCAGCTTCTGGAGGAGCGTGTAAAGGAGTTGGAGGTGGAATTAGAGGAACTCCGCATAATTCGGGAGGCAGAGGTGGACATTGATAGGAGTTATAAGGAGATAGTCACTCCTAGAAACCAGTCTTGGGTCACTGCCACGAGGAGGGGAAAGAAGAATGTGGTGGGACAATCCCCTGGGGCTGTTCCCCTCCAAAATAGGTTTTCGGTCCTGGAGGCTACAGTTGAGGAGGAATCAACTGGGGATAGCCAAAGGGAGCAGGTCTCTGGGGATGAGCCTATTGTAAAAGCTCAGGTGGTTAGGGGTTGCAAAAGATTGGGACTTGTGATTGGGGACTCCACCGTTAAAGGGACGGATAGGAGAGTCGGTAGCAATGATAGGGACTCAGGGCTGGTGTGTTGCCTACCAGGGGCTGGGGTCCGGGATGTATCAGAGAGGATTTTCAAGACTCTCAGGGGAGAGGGAGATCAACCCCAAGTTATAATTCATGTGGGGACACATGATATAGGGAGGCTAAGGGAAGGGGATATTAAGCAGAGATTCATGGAGTTGGGGTGGAAGCTAAAGGCCAAGTCAGACAGAGTGGTTATCTCTGGACTCTTGCCTGTGCCACGGGATAGTTTAGAGAGGAATAGAGAGAGGGAAAGTTTGAACTCGAGGCTGAGGGGATGGTGCAGGAGGGAGGGGTTCAAGTACTTGAGCAATTGGGGCTTGTTCTGGGGAAGGTGGGACCTCTATAAGAGGGATGGGCTACACCTGAACCAGAGGGGAACAAATATCCTGGGGGGTAAATTTGTGAAGGTTATGCGGAGTGGTTTAAACTGATTCAGAGGGGGGGTGGGATCCTGAGTAGAGGGGGTGAAAGTGAGGGGGGCATAGATGGGGACTGCAATGCACGGCATTGTGGGGGTGGGGCGGAGCAGGGTTTGAAATGCGTATACTTTAATGCGAGGAGTATTCGCAATAAAGTGGATGAACTTGCAGCGTGGACCAGTACCTGGGACTTTGATGTTGTGGCCATTTCAGAGACTTGGATAGAGCAGGGTCAGGAATGGATGTTGCAGGTCCCGGGGTACAAATGCTTTAGTCGGAGTAGAGAAGGAGGTAGAAGGGGGGGTGGGGTAGCATTATTGGTCAAGGACTGTATCACAGTGTCAGAGAGGAACTTTGATGAGGACTTGTCTGTTGAGGTAGTATGGGCGGAGATTAGAAATAGGAGAGGAGAGGTCACCCTGTTGGGAGTCTTTTATAGACCTCCAAAAAGTTCTAGAGAGGTTGAGGAAAGGATTGCGGAGACGATCCTTGTTAGGAGTGAAAGTAATAGGGTAATTGTTATGGGGGACTTTAACTTTACTCATGTTGATTGGAATTGCTATAGCTCTAGCTCGTTAGAGGGGTCAGTTTTTGTTCAAAGTGTGCAGGAAGGTTTTTTGACTCAGTATGTAGGTAGGCCGACTAGAGGTGAGGCTATATTGGATTTGGTGCTGGGTAATGAGCCAGACCAGGTGCTAGACTTGGAAGTTGGTGTGCATTTTGGGGATAGTGACCACAATTCGATTACGTTCACCTTAGTGATGGAAAGGGATAGGCATGAACCTCGGGTCAGTAGTTTCAGCTGGGGGAAGGGTAATTATGAGGCTATTAGGAGAGAATTAGGAGGCATTGGTTGGACTAGGAGATTACAGGGACTCGGAACGTCCGAGATGTGGAGATTTTTCAAGGAGCAGCTACTGCGGGTCTGTGATAGGTATGTCCCTGTCAGGCAAGGAGGATTTGGTAGGCCCAGGGAACCGTGGTGCACTAAAAAAGTTGATTCGTTGGTTAGGAAGAAAAAGGAGGCTTATGTTCGGATGAGGCTTGAGGGCTCAGGTAGTGCATTAGAAAGTTTTAGATTGGCTAGGAGGGAGTTGAAGAGGGAGTTAAGGAGGGCTAAAAGAGGACATGAGATGACTTTGGCTGATAGGATTAAGGAGAACCCTAAGGCGTTTTACAGGTATGTCAAGAACAGAAGGTTGGTTAGGGCAAGATTAGGGCCAGTTACAGACAGTAGAGGGAAGTTGTGTGTGGAACCGGAGGAGATTGGAGAGGCGTTGAACCAATATTTCTCTTCGGTGTTCACGCAAGGGAACATGAATGTAGCTGAGGAGGACACTGGGGTGCAGGGGTGTAAAATAGATAGTATTGCAGTTGATACGGGGGATGTGCTGGATATTCTAGAGGGTTTGAAAATAGATAAGTCCCCTGGTCTGGATGGGATTTACCCTAGGATTCTCTGGGAGGCAAGAGAGGTGATTGCGGAGCCTCTGGCTCTGATCTTCAGGTCGTCATTGGTCTCTGGTATAGTACCGGAAGATTGGAGGACAGCAAATGTTGTCCCATTGTTTAAGAAGGGGAGCAGAGACTTCCCTGGGAATTATAGACCGGTGAGTCTTACTTCTGTGGTGGGTAAGGTTTTGGAAAGGATTATTAGAGACAGGATTTATAGTTATTTGGAGAGTAATGAATTGATTAGAGACAGTCAGCATGGTTTTGTAGCGGGTAGGTCGTGCCTTACTAACCTTATCGAGTTCTTTGAGAAAGTGACCAAAGAGGTGGATAGGGGTAAGGCAGTTGACGTGGTGTATATGGATTTTAGTAAGGTGTTTGATAAGGTTCACCATGGTAGGCTTCTGCAGAAAATGCAGATGTATGGGATTGGGGGTGATCTAGGGAATTGGATCAGGAATTGGCTAGCGGATAGGAGACAGAGGGTGGTGGTTGATGGTAAATATTCATCATGGAGTTCGGTTTCGAGTGGTGTGCCTCAGGGATCTGTTTTGGGGCCACTGCTGTTTGTAATTTTTATAAATGATCTGGATGAGGGTATAGTTGGGTGGATTAGTAAATTTGCTGATGACACCAAAGTCGGAGGTGTGGTAGATTGTGAGGAAGGGTGTCATAGTTTGCAGGGTGACTTAGAAAGGTTGCAGAGCTGGGCCGTGAGGTGGCGGATGGAGTTTAATGTGGAGGAGTGTGAGGTAATTCATTTCGGTAGGAATAACAGATGTGTTGAGTATAGGGCTAACGGGAGGACTTTGAATAGTGTGGAGGAGCAGAGGGATCTAGGTGTATGTGTACATAGATCCCTGAAAGTTGGGAATCAAGTAGATAAGGTTGTTAAGAAGGCATACGGTGTCTTGGCGTTTATTGGTAGGGGGATTGAATTTAGGAGTCGCAGCGTCATGATGCAACTGTACACAACTCTGGTGCGGCCGCACTTGGAGTACTGTGTGCAGTTCTGGTCCCCGCATTACAGGAAGGATGTAGAGGCTTTGGAGAGGGTGCAGAGGAGGTTTACCAGGATGTTGCCTGGTATGGAGGGGAGATCCTATGAGGAGAGACTGAGAGATTTGGGGTTGTTTTCGCTGGAAAGAAGGCGGCTAAGAGGGGACCTTATTGAAACATATAAGATGATTAGAGGTTTAGACAGGGTGGATAGTGATAGCCTTTTTCCTAGGATGGAGAAAGCTAGCACGAGGGGGCACAGCTTTAAATTAAGGGGGGGTAGTTATAGGACTGATGTCAGGGGTAGGTTCTTTACCCAGAGGGTGGTGAGGGACTGGAATGCCCTGCCAGCTGCAGTTGTAAATGCGCCTAGTTTGGGGGCGTTTAAGAGATCTGTGGATAGGTTTATGGACGAAATGGGATTGGTTTAGATTAGTGGGTTAGTGTTTTTTTTTAAAAACTGGTCGGCGCAACATCGTGGGCCGAAGGGCCTGTTCTGCGCTGTAATGTTCTATGTTCTATGTTCTATTCTCATTGAGACGTATAAGATGATGAATGGGATGGATAGGATAGAGGTGGAGAGACTCTTCCCGCTCAAAAAAGACAGTAGGACTAGGGGGCACAGCCTCAAGATAAAGGGGGAGCGGTTTAGAACGGAGTTGGGGAGGAACTTCTTCACTCAAAGGGTGATGAATCTCTGGAATTCTCTGCCCCTTGAAGTGGCGGAGGCTGCCTCGCTCAATATTTTTAAGACGCGGGTTGATGGGTTTTTGATAAGAGAGGGGATTAAGGGTTATGGGGAGAGGGCGGGAAAGTGGAACTGAGCCACGACAGATCAGCCATGATCTTATTGAATGGCGGGGCAGGCTCGAAGGGCCAGATGGCCTACTCCTGCTCCTATTTCTTATGTTCTTATGTTCTTATGTAATGAGCTAGAGCTATAGCTATTCCAATGAATATTAGTAAAGTTAAAGTCCCCCATAACAATTACCCTATTACTTTCACTCCTATCCAGGATCGTCTCCGCAATCCTTTCCTCAACCTCTCTAGAACTTTTTGGAGGTCTATAAAAGACTCCCAACAGGGTGACCTCTCTTCTCCTATTTTTAATCTCAGCCCATACTACCTCAACAGACAAGTCCTCATCAAACTTCTTCTCTGACACTGTGATACAATCCTTGACTAATAATGCCAACCCTCCCCCCTCTACCTCCTTCTCTACTCCGACTGAAGCATTTGAACCCCAAAACCTGCAACAACCATTCCTGCCCCTGCTCTATCCATGTCTCTGAAATGGCCACAACATCAAAGTTCCAGATACTGATCCACGCTGTAAGTTCATCCACCTCATTGCGAATACTCCTCGCATTAAAGTATACGCATTTCAAACCATGCTCTGCTCCACCCCCATGATGCCGTGCATTGCAGTCCCCATCTATGCCCCCCTCACTTTCATCCCTGCTACTCAGGATCCCACCCCCCCCTCTGAATCAGTTTAAACCCCCCTGCATAGCCTTTGCAAATTTTCCCCCCAAGATATTGGTTCCCCTCTGATTCAGGTGTAGACCATCACTCTTGTAGAGGTCCCACCTTCCCCAGAATGAGCCCCAATTGTTCAAGAACCTGAACCCCTCCCTCCTGCACCATCCCCTCAGCCACGAATTCAAACATTCCCTCTCTCTGTTCCGCTCTAAACTATCCCGTGGCACAGGCAAGAGTCCCGAGATAACCACTCTGTCTGACTTGGCCTTAAGTTTCCACCCCAACTCCATAAATTTCTGCCTAATATCCCCTTCCCTTATCCTCCCTATGTCATGCGTCCCCACATGAACTATAACTTGGGGTTGATCTCCCTCTCCCCTAAGAGTCCTGAACACCCTCTCTGACACATCCCGGACCCCAGCCCCTGGGAGGCAACACACCAGCCCTGAGTCCCTCCCATTACTGCTGACTCTCCTATCTGTCCCCCTAACTATGGAGTCCCCAATCACCAGGCCCAATCTTTTACTTCCCCTATCCACCTGAGCCTTCACAACAGGCTCACCTCCAGAGACCTGCTCCCTTTGGCTATCTCCAGTTGATTCCTCCACTCAGCTCCCTCCTCCATATATAAATGGTAAATCTATATAAATGGTAAATAGCTGAGGCCCCAGCACTGATCCCTGGGGCACTCCACCAGTCACCAACCGCCAATCCAAATAACACCCATTGACCCCCACTCTCTGCCTCCTATTTGACAGCCAATCCCCTATCCACGCTAACACCCTACCCCCAACTCCATGCCCCCTAACCTTCTGTAACAACCTTTTGTGCGGCACCTTATCAAACGCCTTCTGAAAATCGAGAAACACCACTTCCACCGGTTCCCCTCTATCCACCACACTAGACACATCTTCATAGAATTCCAATAAATTCGTCAGACACAACTTTCCCTTAACGAATCCGTGCTGCATCTGCTCTATCAAACAATTCTTCTCAAGATGCCTCGCCATTTCCTCTTTGATGACGGATTCAAGCATTTTTCCTACAACAGATGTTAAACTAACCGGCCTATAATTCCCTGCCTTTTGCCTGCTACCCTTTTTAAACAGCAGCGTAACATTAGCCGTTTTCCAATCTTCCGGCACTTCCCTGGTGCAGATATGGACGTCCAGGAGGCTAGAAGACTCCAGGACATCCCACATCCGACACTGAGAACAAACTGGCCTCACACTCATAATTCCCCTTTTCTTCAAATTCCACAGGAAAAGAAACTAAGAATTAAACCTACCCTGCCTCGCCCATTTTGACCTAAGTCCGTTGAGCCAAAGCCTTTTAGCTCTCACTCTGCTACCTGCTCAATCCACTGCCCGTTACCGACGCTGCCCGCTAGATACTGCCACCTGCTTTTTAAACCTCACGTGTTAACAAACCCCCCCCAGGTCACCCCTCGGCCCACTAGGGGGGGCGGTTTAGAACGGAGTTGAGGAGGAACTTCTTCACTCAAAGGGTGGTGAATCTCTGGAATTCTCTGCCCGTTGAAGTGGTGGAGGCTGCCTCGCTAAATATTTTTAAGACGCGGGTTGATGGGTTTTTGATAAGAGAGGGGATTAAGGGTTATGGGGAGAGGGTGGGAAAGTGGAACTGAGCCACGACAGATCAGCCATGATCTTATTGAATGGCGGGGCAGGCTCGAAGGGCCAGATGGCCTACTCCTGCTCCTATTTCTTGTGTCCTTAAACTTGTAAAAAAGAGAAACCCCGTGAAAAACTAAAAAATAGTCAATCTCTTACCTTCACACTCCCGCCACAAATCGCTCCTCCTCTCTGCTTGCTCCGACAAACAATGAACAATTTTCCCTAATCCCAATTCCTGATTTACAAACGTTTAATTCCACCTTTAATTCTATCATTAATCCTAATTCGAACATTAATCCTAATCTTAATCTTGAATCCTTATTTTCAAATTTACCTGTTCCTTATTAACCAGTAAATCAATCGATTTGAATTTAATTTTTATTAACTTAATTCCTTCACAATTCACAATTCCATAAATTTTTGTGAAGACAGATGGAGTCATAGAGGTTTACAGCATGGAAACAGGCCCTTCGGCCCAACTTGTCCGTGCCAGCCTATTTTTAAACCCCTAAACTAGTCCCAATTTCTCACATTTAGCCCATATCTCTCTATACCTATTGTATCCGATGTAATTATCTAAACACTTTTTAAAAGAAAAGATTGTTAGTAATGTATTAATAACACAGAAGGAGCACTTTTAAATGTGAACAAATTAGTATCAGTAAACCATGCTGTGTTGCTGTGCAGTTAGTGAGGAGAGTTTGTTTTGACAGCTGCACAGTGACAGTTGGAGCCGGAAGGTTCCAGAACAGCTCCTCACGCAGCTCCTCCCTTTCCCTCCAATTTGTGAGGAAACCTTCAAATGGTTCTTCAACCTGAACTCATCACAAAAATTTTTTGATTTTTATTGATAAAAACAATTGTGTTCCTTACAGTTAAGACCTGGGTTTTTTTCAATGTATTTTCCCTTGACGAGCGACGTGACACGTCGGGAATCGTTTGGAGTCACATTAAAAACCTTTGATCTCAAATAATTTATATTTTGAGCACATTCCCAGAAAGTATTTGTTTTTTTAACTGTTTATTCTGTTTTTGAACTTGGCATAATTTTTTTCTCACATGAAAGGACCATTCTTCAGAAAAAAGTTCAGTGCTGTCTATTGTACTCTCAGGTGAGTTCCTTTTCAAATGAGAAAAGTATATAATTTAATAATTTGAATCAAAGTTTCATGTAGTGCATTTTGTTCTGTACTTCATGTTACATTTTTTTAAATGAATGATTGACACTAATATATACTGGAGGAACAGAGAGATCTTGGGGTTCATATCCACAGATCTCTGAAGGTTGCCACTCAAGTGGATAGAGCCGTGAAGAAGGCTTATAGTGTGTTAGTGTTTATTAACAGGGGGTTTGAGTTTAAGAGCCGTGGGGTTATGCTGTAACTATACCAGACCTTGGTGAGACCACATTTGGAATATTGTGTGCAGTTCTGGTCACCTCACTATAAGAAGGATGTGGAAGCATTGGAGAGAGTGCAGAGGAGATTTACCAGGATGCTGCCTGGTTTGGAGGGTAGGTCTTATGAGGAAAGGTTGAGGGAGCTGGGGCTTTTCTCTTTAGAGCGGAGGAGGATGAGAGGCGACTTAATAGAAGCTCATCAGATGATGAGGGGGATAGATAGAGTGGACATGCAGAGACTATTTCCTCAGGTGGATGTAGCTGTTACTAGGGGGCATAACTATAAGGTTCATGGTGGGAGATACAGGAGGGATGTCCGAGGTAGATTCTTTACTCAGAGAGTGGTTGGAGTGTGGAATACACTGCCTGCTGTGGTAGTGGAGTCGGACACTTTAGGATCTTTTAAGTGGTTATTGGATAGGCACATGGAGCACACCAGTATGATAGAGAGTGGGATAGCTTGATCTTGGGTTTGGACATAGCTTGGCGCAACATTGAAGGCTGAAGGGCCTGTACTGTGCTGTACTGTTCTATGTTCTGTATATTCTCTATAATTTACGTATACAGATACGTAAGGAGATTACAGACAGTTCCAAGAAAAAAAGGTGGTAATTGTCAGACATTTTAACTTTCCCAACATTGACTGGGACAGCAATAGTATTAGAGGGTTGGATGGAGAGAAATTTGTTGAGTGTATTCAGGGGGAACATTTCATTCAGTATGTGGATGGCCCGACTAGAGAGGGGACAAAATTTGACTTCCTCTTGGGAAATAAGGAAGGGCAGGTGACAGAAGTGTTAGTGAGGGATCACTTTGGGACCAGTGACCATAATTCTATTGGTTTTAACACAGCTATGGAGAATGATAGGTCTGACCCAAAAGTTAAAATTCTATTTTGGAGCAAGGCGAATTTTGACGATATTAGTCAGGATCTTTCAAAAGTTAATTGAGGGAGTCTGTGGCAAGGCAAAGGGACGTCTGGTAAGTGGGAGGCTTTCAAAAGTGTGTTAACCAGGGTTCATGATAAGCACATTCCTCTTAGAGTGAAGGGCAAGGCTGGTAGAAGTAGGGAACCCTGGATGACTCGGGAAATTCAGGCCCTGGTGAAGAAGAAGGAGGCACATGACATGCATTGGCAGCTGGGATCAAGTGGATCAATTGAAGAATTATAGAATCATAGAATCCCTACGCTGCGAAAGGAGGCCATTCGGCCCATTGAGTCTGCACCAAGGGAATTGAGAACAGGTGACTGAGAGTGAGGAGTTTAGCTCCCAAGTAGAGAAGGACTGTAGACAGTATGAGAGGGAGGTTAGACAGGTGATAGAGAAAGGAAGCGCCCAGACCGAGGGTCTGAGGTGTCTATTTTAACACCAGGAGTGTAGTGAATACAGTGGATGAGCTTAGGGTGTGGATTGCTGCTTGGGAACGTGATGTGGTGGCCATTACGGAGACTTGGATGTCTCAGGGACAGGACTGGATACTTCAGGTGCCAGGATTCAGATGTTTCAGGAAAGACAGGGAGGGAGGCAAAAGAGGTGGTGGAGTGGCACTGTTGATCAGGGATCGTGTCATGGCTGTCGAGAAGGTGGATGCCGTGGAGGGACTGTCTATGGAGTCTCTATGGGTGGAAGTTAGGAACAGGAAGGGGTCGATAACTTTGCTGGGTGTTTTCTATTGGCCGCCCAATAGTGACAGGGAAGTTGAGGTGCAGATAGGGAAACAGATCCTAGAGAGATGTAATAATAACAGAGTTGTCGTGATGGGAGACTTCAATTTCCCAAACATCGACTGGAATATCCCTAGGGTAAGGTGTTTGGATGGGGAAGAGTTTGTTAGGTGTGTTCAGGAGGGTTTCCTGACACAGTACATGGATAAGCCTATGAGAGGAGAGGCTGTACTTGACCTGGTGCTGGCTAATGAACCAGGACAGGTGTCGGATCTCTCGGTGGGAGAGCATCTCGGGGATGGCGATCATAATTCTATCTCCTTCACGATAGCATTGGAAGGAGATCAGATCAGGCAGGCTAGGAAGGTGTTTGTCTGGAGAAAGGGGAAATATGAAGACATCAGGCAGACAATTGGACGAGTAAACTGGAAGGTGGTGTTCTGGGGGAAAAGTACTGAAGGAAGGTGGCGGATTTTCAAGGAATGTTTATCTGGGGCTCTGCACGACAACGTTCCAATGAGACAGGGAGGTTTTGGTAGGTCGCGGGAACCGTGGTGCACGAAGGTTGTGATGAACCTAGTCAGGAAGAAAAGAAAGGCATTCAAAAGGTTCAGAGAGCTAGGAGATGTTAAGGATCTAGAGGAGTATACGGGTTGTAGAAAGGAGCTTAAAAAGGAAATTAGGAGAGCCAGAAGAGGTCATGAGAAGGCCTTGGCAGGTAAGATTAAGGAGAACCCCAAGGCGTTCTACAAATATGTGAAGAGTAAAAGGATGAGAAGTGAAGGGATTGGACCTATAAAAGGTGAAGGGGGAAAAGTCTGGAACCCGAAGAAAACCACATTATAAGAAGGATGTGGAGGCATTGGAAAGGTGCTGGGAAGCAGGTACAGAGGAGATGTCAGGGGTAAGTTTTTCACTCAGAGGGTGGTGAGTGAGTGGAACCAGCTGCCCTTGGTGGTGGTAGCGATGAACTCGCTGGGGTCTTTTAGAGACTTTTGATGAGTACATGGGATTTATTGGGATTGAGAGTTATAGATAGGCCTGGTAGGTATGGATATGATCAGCGCAACCTGAGGGCTGAAGGGCCTGTTTGTGCTGTAGTGTTCTATGTTCTATGTTCAACAACAATCCCACCAGGTCCTATCCCCATAACCCCATGCATTTACCCTAGCTAGTCCCCCTGACACTAAAAGGAAATTTAGCCTGGCCAATCGACTTAACCTGTACATCTTTCGATTAAGATGTCAATCTTTGGACTAAGAGCATAGGGGGTGTTGGAGTAGAGTTAAGAGAGAAGTCAGGAGGGCAAAAAGGGACATGAGATTGTTTTGGCAGATAAGGCAAAGGAGAATCCAAAGAGCTACAAATACATAAACGGCAAAACAGCAACTAGGGAGAGAGTAGGACCTCTTAAGGATCAACAAACTCATTTACGTGTGGATCCACAAGAGATGGGTGAGATCCTAAATGAATATTCGAACATAGAACACTACAGCACAAACAGGCCCTTTGGCCCACAAGTCGCGCTGATCATATCCATACCTACCAGGCCATAAAACTATCTGTAACTCCCAATCCCATTAAATCCCATGTACTGATCCAGAAGTCTTTTAAAAGACCCCAGCGAGTTCGCCTCTACCACCACCGATGGCAGCCAATTCCACTCACTCACCACCCTCTGAGTGAAAAACTTACTCCTAACATCTCCTCTGTACTTGCTTCCCAGCACCTTAAACCTGTGTCCTCTCGTAGCAACCATTTTAGCCCTGGGAAATAGCCTCCGAGAATCCATCCTATCTACTCCTCTCAACATTTTATAAACCTCTATCAGGTCGCCTCTCAACCTTTGTCTCTCCAGGGAGAAGAGACCCAGCTCCCTCAACCTATCCTCATAAGGCATGCCTCCCAATCCAGGCAACATTCTTGTAAATCTCCTCTGCACCCTCTCAATAGCTTCCACATCCTTCCTGTAGTGAGCGACCAGAACTGCACACAGTACTCCAAGTGGGGTCTGACAAGAGTCTTATAAAGTTGCAGCATTACCTCCCAACTCCTAAACTCAACCCCTCGATTAATAAAGGCCAGTACACCATACGCTTTCTTGACCACATCCTCCACCTGCGAGGCTGATTTAAAAGTCCTATGGACCCGGACCCCAAGATCCTTCTGCTCCTCAACACTGCTGAGACTCCTACCCTTGATATTGTACTTCTTCATCTCATTGGTCCTGCCAAAATGGACCACTACACATTTATCCGTGTTGAAGTCCATCTGCCACTTCTCCGCCCAGTCTTGCATCTTTTCTATGTCACGCTGCAACTTCTGACATCCGTCCAGACTATCCACAACACCACTAACCTTCGTATCATTGGCGAACTTACTAACCCATCCTTCCACTTCCACATCCAAGTCATTAATGAAAATGACAAACAGCAAGAGTCCTAGAACAGATCCCTGGGGCACTCCACTGGTGACCGACCTCCATGCAGAAAAAGAACCACCCACAACCACTCTCTGCCTTCTGCAGGCAAGCCAGTTCTGGATCCACAAGCCAACAGCCCCTTGGATCCCATGCCCTTTCACCTTCTCAAGAAGTCTTGCATGGGGGACCTTATCAAACACCTTGCTGAAGTCCATGTAAACCACATCCACCGCTCTTCCTTTGTCAATGTGTTCAGTCACGATTTCAAAGAACTCAACTAGAACAAAAAGAACATAGAACATAGAACATTACAGCGCAGAACAGGCCCTTCGGCCCACGATGTTGCGCCGACCAGTTTTTTTAAAAAAAAACACTGACCCACTAATCTAAACCAATCCCTTTTCGTCCATAAACCTATCCACAGATCTCTTAAACGCCCCCAAACTAGGCGCATTTACAACCGCAGCAGGCAGGGCATTCCAATCCCTCACCACCCTCTGGGTAAAGAACCTACCCCTGACATCCGTCCTATATCTACCACCCCTTAATTTAAAGCCATGCCCCCTCGTGCTAGCTTTCTCCATCCGAGGAAAAAGGCTATCACTATCCACCCTATCTAAACCTCTAATCATCTTATATGTTTCAATAAGATCCCCTCTTAGCCTCCTTCTTTCCAGCGAAAACAACCCCAAATCCCTCAGTCTCTCCTCATAGGACCTCCCCTCCATACCAGGCAACATCCTGGTAAACCTCCTCTGCACCCTCTCCAAAGCCTCCACGTCCTTCCTGTAGTGTGGGGACCAGAACTGCACACAGTACTCCAAGTGCGGCCACACCAGAGTTGTGTACAGTTACAACATGACGCTGTGACTCCTAAATTCAATCCCCCTACCAATAAACGCCAAGACACCGTATGCCTTCTTAACAATCTTATCTACTTGATTCCCAACTTTCAGGGATCTATGTACACATACACCTAGATCCCTCTGCTCCTCCACACTATTCAAAGTCCTCCCGTTAGCCCTATACTCAACACATCTGTTACTCCTACCGAAATGAATTACCTCACACTTCTCCGCATTAAACTCCATCCGCCACCTCGCGGCCGAGCTCTGCAACCTGTCTAAGTCAGCCTGCAAACTATGACACCCTTCCTCACAATCTACCACACCTCCGACTTTGGTGTCATCAGCAAACTTACTAATCCACCCAACTATACCCTCATCCAGATCATTAATAAAAATTACAAACAGCAGTGGCCCCAAAACAGATCCCTGAGGCACACCACTCGTAACTGAACTCCATGACGAATATTCACCATCAACCACCACCCTCTGTCTCCTATCTGCTAGCCAATTCCTGATCCAAGTACCTAGATTACCCCCAATCCCATACATCTGCATTTTCTGCAGAAGCCTACCAAGGCTCGTAAGGCATGACCTGCCCTTGAATATTTCTCATCAGTATTTGCTGTTGAGAAAAGCATGGATGTTAGGGAACTTGGAAATAGATAGTGATGTCCGGGGGAGTGTATATATTACAGAGAAGGAAGGAAGTGCTGGACGTCTTAAAGCGCGCTATGGCAGATAAATCCCCGGCACCTTATGACATGTATCTCAGGACATTGTGGGAAGCTAGGGAGGAAATTGCGAATCCCCGAGTAGAGATATTTGCATCGTCAATACTCACAGGTGATCACGACTCTACACAACCTTGCCACTGCAACCTCTGCAAGACGTGCTGGATCATCAACACAGATGCCATCATCTCACGTGAGAACATCATCCACCAGGTACACGGTACAAACACTTGCGACTTGGCCAATGTTGTCTACCTTATATGCTGTAGAAAGTATGTCCCAAGGCATGGTACATTGGCGAGACCATGCAGCCGCTACGACAACAGATGAATGAACACCACTCAACAATCACGAGGCAAAAGTGTTCTCTTCCTGTTGGGGAACACTTCAGCGGTCACAGGCATTCGGCCTCTGAACTTCGGGTAAGCGTTCTCCAAAGCGGCCTTCACGACACACGACAACGCAGAACCGCTGAACAAAAATTGATAACCAAGGTCTGCACACATGAGGACAGCCTCAACCGGGATCTTGGGTTCATGTCACACCATCTGTAACCTGCACAATTTGTTTGGGTTTGCAAAATCTCACTAACTGTCCTGTCTGGAGACAATTCACATCTCTTTAACCTGTGCTTATCCCTTTCTTCACTCACATTGTCTGTCCCTAAAAAGACTTGCATTCCAATCCATATCTTGTAAATCGAGTCTGTGCCCTGTTTGTGAACACAACTGTTTACTCACTTGAAGGACCAACACTCCGAAAGCTTGTGTTACCAAATAAACCTGTTGGACTTTAACCTGATGTTGATGACAGAAGCCAAAGGGTGGTTGTAGAGGGTTGTTTTTCAAACTGAAGGCCTGTGACCAACAGTGTGCCTCAGGGATCAGTGCTGGGTCCACTATTATTTGTCATTTATATTAATGATTTGGGTGAGAATGTAGGAGGCATGGTTAGTAAGTTTGCAGATGACACCAAAATTGGTGGCATAGTGGACAGTGAAGAAAGTTATCTCAGATTGCAACGGGATCTTGACGAATTGGGCCAGTGGGCTGATGAATGGCAGATGGAGTTTAATTTAGACAAATGCGAGGTGAAGCATTTTGGTAGATTGAACCAGGGAAGAACTGACTCTGTTAATGTAGGGCATTGGGGAGACTTACAGGACAAAGAGATCTAGGGATAAATGTTCATAGCTCCTTGAAAGTGGAGTCACAGGTGGACAGAGTGCTGAAGAAGGTATTCGGCATGCTTGGTTTCATCGGTCAGAACATTGAATACAGGAGTTGGGACGTCTTGTTGAAGTTGTACAAGACATTGCTAAGGCCACACTTGGAATACCGTGTACAGTTCTGGTCACCCTATTATCAAAACGATATTATTAAACTAGAAAGAGTGCAAAAAAGATTTACTAGGATGCTGCTGGGACTTGATGTTTTGAGTTAGAAGGCGAGACTTTTTTCTCTGGAGCGTAGAAGGCTGAGGGGTGATTTTATAGAGGTCTATAAAATAATGAAAGGCATAGATCAGCTGGATAATCAATATCTTTTTCCAAAGATAGGGGAGTCTAAAACTAGAGGGCTTAGGTTTAAGGTGAGACAGGAGAGATATAAAGACTCCAGAAGGGCAATTTTTCCACACAGAGGGTGGTGAGTGTCTGGAACAAGCTGCCAGAAGTAGTAGTAGAGGCGGGTACAATTTTATCTTTTAAAAAGCATTTAGATAGTTACATGGGTAAGATGAGTATAGATAGAGATATGGGGCAAATGCAGGCAATTGGGACTAGCTTTGGGATTTTAAAAAAAGGGCAGCGTGGACAAGTTGGGCCGATGGGCTTGTTTCCATACTGTAAACCTCTACGAATCTAGGACATTCTTAACTCACTACTGTACCCTACTCACTACTGTACTGTATTCCTTATCCCCTAATAATTTTTTAATTAAATAACTACTTGTTAATTTAATCACAAATACAATTCCAGAATTTATTGCAATTTTAAAATGGTTGTAAACTCCATTCATTTTCACAGGTAATTCGTGTCCAGAAATCCATTTGTACAAAATTAGTACATCACATACATAAAATGAAGCAGTCTGTACACTATTTAATGATATCAGAAGTGAAACATTGTGCCCCTATTGGATTAAGAGACTGAAGGAAGGATTAATATTAACCAATAAAGCCTGAGGCCTCACAGAAAAGTATTCAAAAATTAGCAATAAATTCGGACAATTGAGCTAACAAAGCTACATTAACAACACTAATGCGCAGCCTAATCCTAACTCTAATCCTAAAACCTATTCCTGACCGCAACCCAAACCCTAACCCTAACCATGATCATTTAAACTAACCATTTAGACTAATATGCCGGGGGGCTGGGAACCTATGTAAGGAGGGGGCAAGGACAAAAGCAAAAGTTAGAAAAGGGAATAAGAAAAGTGATAGGCAGAAAAACCAAGGACAAAATTCAAACAGGGCTATAGAGAAAAATATTGGGAGCGAATCAAACAATATTAAAAAGACAAGTTTAAAGGCTCTGAGCCCTAATGCGTGGAGCATTCGCAATAAACTGGATGAACTAATCACGCAGATAGCTGTAACCAGGTACGATATATTTGGGATTCGGGAGACATGGCTGCAGGGTGACCAGGGATGGGAATTGAATGTCCCAGGATATTCAATATTTAGGAAGGGCAGACATAAAGGAAAAGGTGGTGGAGTGGCACAGCTGGTTAAAGAGGAAATTTACACAATAGTGAGAAAGGATATTCGCTCTGACATCGTGGAGTCTGTATGGGTAGAGTTGAGAAATACCAAGGGACAAAAAACATTACTGTGTGTGATATACAGACCCCAAACTGCAGCGGTGATGTTGGGAATGGCATTAAACACAAAATTAGAGATGCGTGTGATAAGGGAATATCGGTGATGATGGGTGATTTTAATCTGCACATAGATTGGGCAAATCAAATTAGCCACAATGCCATAGAGCAGGAATTCCTGGAGTGTATACGGGATGGTTTTCTTCACCAATATGTGGAGGAACCAACCAGAGAGCAGGCCATCTTAGACTGGGCACTGTGTAATGAGAAGGGAATCATTGCCAATCCAGCTGTACCAGACCCTGTGGAGATGAGCGACTAGAACATGATAGAATTTTTATTCAAGATGGAGAGTGAAGTAGTTGATTCGGAGACTTGGGTGCTGAATCTTTATAAAGGAAACTATGGGAATATGAGGGACGAGTTGGCCTTGACAGATTGGGGAGAGTTACTTAAAGGGATGCCAGTGGATAGACAATGGCAAACATTCAGGGAACACATGGGGGAACTGCAGCAAGTGTTTATTCCTGTCTGGCACAAAAACAAAATGGGCCAATCCATGGCTTACAAAGGAAATTAGAGAGAGTGTCCGATCTAAGGAAGAAGCATACAGATTGGCCAAGAAAAATAATCGGTCTGAGGATTGAGAGCAGTTTAGAATTCAGCAAAGAAGGACCAAGGGATTGATTAAGAAGGGGAAAAAGGATAGATAAATTTTTGAACAGTAAAGGAATTAAGGGTTAGGGTGAGTGGGCAGGTAAGTGGAGCTGAGTCCACAAAAAAATCAGTCACGATCTTATTGAATGGTGGAGCAGGCTTGAGCGGCCAAAATGGCCTACTCCTGCTCCTAGTTCTTATGTTCTTCTATCTTTCTATCATCTGCAAACATAGTAACAGTACCTTCAGTTCCTTTCTCCAAATCATAAATGTATATTACATAGAATATAGAACACTACAGCACAAACAGGCCCTTCGGCCCGCAAGTTGCACCAATCATATCCATACCTACCAGGCCTATCTATAACTGTCAATCCCATTAAATCCCATGTACTCATCCAAAAGTCTCTTAAAAGACCCCAATGAGTTCGCCTCCACCACCACTGACGGCAGCCAATTCCACTCACTCATCACCCTCTGAGTGAAAAACTTACCCCTGACTTCTCTTCTGTACCTACTCCCCAGCACCTTAAACATGTGTCCTCTCGTAGCGACCATTTCAGCCCTGAATCTAATATTGTGAAAAGTGTGACTTTTTTACTCTGCTTGAGGTTAGATTCCTGCCATCTTCGATACTCTGTGTTCTATTACGTGGTCCTGAAACTTTACTAACCTCTCCTGAGCCCTCAGTTCCATTAACCTACACTTCTACCCTCTCCTTCAACTTTGATTTTCTAATCAACCCTTGTAAACCTCCTCTACACTCTCTCCACAGCAATTATGTCATTCCTGTAATAAGGTGACCAGAATTGTATACAATACTCCAGTTATTAACACTCAAGTGTTTTATACAATTTCAACATTATATCCTCACACTTCTTTGTAAAAATGCACCTGCCACTTTCTCACCTGCTCCACCAATTCATCAATATTGTTTTGGAGATTAGAATTATCCTCTACACTTTCTACTACTCGCCCAATCTTTGTGTCACCTGCACATTTTCCAATCGTGTCTTCCAGGTTCACATCCAAATCTAATATATAATACAAACAGCAAGGGTCCCAACACTGAGCCCTGTGGAACACCACTAGAAACAACTTTCCGTCTGCAAGGGCACTATCCAACATTATCCTTTGTTTCCTGTCACTAAGCCACTTTGGATCCAGTTTGCCACACCCTGTACCCCAAGGGCTTTTACTTTTTGACCAATCGACCATGTGGGACCTTGTCAAACACCTTGCTAAAATCCATATATGCAACATCCGCCACACTATCTTTGTCAATCCTTCTTGCCCATTCCTCAAAGAATTCAATCAAGTTTGTGAGGCAAGACTTTCCTTTAACTAATCCACTCTGACCATCCCTGACTTGTCCATGCCTTTCAATGTGACATTAATCCTATCTCTCAGGATTGAATCTATTAGTTTGCCCACCACAGATGTAAAGACTAACTGGCCTAGAATTATTTGGCAAATCCTTTGCTCCCTTTTAAACAATGAAACTATATTTGCATTTCTCCAGTTCTCCAGCAGACCCTGTATCGAGTGAGGATTGGAAAATCATCCTCAGAGCAGCTGCTGTCTCCTCCCTGACCTCCTTCAGCAGCCTCGGAAACAGTCCATCTGGCCAACTCCCAGATACTACTGAGAACAGTTTTGAAGGGCAACTGGCTTTGTCCTGTCCTCCTCAGTTCCAGTCAATGCTGGGTTATTCATTCAATTTTATTAATTTTTGACCTTCCACAATCATTTGAAACAATGGAGTGGGTTATTCCATCACTCCCAGTATCAATGAAAAATCTGACATATTTGCAATGGTCTGGAGTCACATATAAAGTTGATCAATACGGACGGGAGAGGTCCTTCCCTTCAGGACATTGGTGAATTACAAAGAACAAAGTAAACTACAATGCAGGAACAGGCCCTTCGGTCCTTCAAGTCTGCACTGACCATGCTGCCCGACCGAACTAAAACCCCCGACCCTTTTGGGGACCATATCCCTCTATTACCATCCTGTTCATGTATTTGTCAAGACGCTCCTTAAAAGTCACTATCGTATCTGCTTCCACTATCCCCCTCGCAACGAGTTCCAGGCACCCATCACCCTCTCTGTAAAAAATCTGCCTCGTACATCTCCTTTAAACCTTGCTCCTCGCACTTTAAACCGTGTCCCTTAGTAATTGACTCTTCCACCCTGGGAAAAAGCTTCTGACTATCCACTCATAAGAACATAAGAAATAGGAGCAGGAGTAGGCCATCTAGCCCCTCGAGCCTGCCCCGCCATTCAATAAGATCATGGCTGATCTGTCGTATCTCAGTTCCACATTCCCGCCCTCTCCCCATAACCCTTAATCCCCTTGCCTATCAAAAACCTATCAACCCGCGTCTTAAATATATTTAGCGAGCAGCCTCCACCACTTCAACGGGCAGAGAATTCCAGAGATTCACCACCCTTTGAGTGAAGAAGTTCCTCCTCAACTCCGTTCTAAACTGCCCCCCCTTTATCTTGAGGCTGTGCCCTCTAGTCCTACTGTCCTTTCTGAGCGGGAAGAGCCTCTCCACCTCTATCCTATCCATCCCATTCAGCATCTTATATGTCTCAATGAGATCTCCCCTCATTCTTCTAAACTCTAACGAGTACAAGCCTAGTTTATTCAGCCTCTCCTCATAGTTCAACCCCCTTAACTCCGGTATCAGCCTAGTAAACCTCCTCTGCACTCCCTCCAAGGCCAAAATATCCTTGCGTAAGTGCGGCGACCAAAACTGTGCACAGTACTCCAGCTGCGGCCTCACCAGTGCCCTGTACAGTTGCAGCAAGACCTCCCTACTTTTATATTCAATCCCCCTCGCTATGAAGGCCAGCATCCCATTCGCCTTCCTGACCACCTGCTGCACCTGCAGGCTGGGTTTTTGCGACACATGCACAAGGACCCTGAGGTCCCTCTGCACCATCGCATGCTGCAGTTTTTCGCCATGTAAGTAATAGTCCTTCCTACCATTATTCCTACCAAAGTGGACAACTTCACACTTGCCAACATTAAATTCCATTTGCCAGTTCCTGGCCCATTCGCCCAGCCTATCTAGATCCTTCTGCAGACTTTCCACACCTTCCGCACAATTTGCCGTTCCACCAATCTTGGTGTCATCAGCAAATTTTGACACCATACACTCAGTTCCCTCCTCCAGATCATCTATATAAATGGTAAATAGCTGAGGCCCCAGCACCGACCCCTGGGGCACTCCACTAGTCACCAACCGCCAATCCTAACAGCACCCATTGACCCCCACTCTCTGCCCATTCTGCCCACTCTCTGCCCATGCCTCTCATAATCTTGCAGACTTCTGTCAGGTCGCCCCTCAACCTCTGTCCTTCCAATGAGAACAAACCAAGTTTCTCCAATCTCGCCTCATAGCTGATGCTCTCTATATCAGGCAACATCCTGGTAAGTCTTTTCTGTACCCTCTCCAAAGCTTCCACATCCTTCTGGTAGTGTGGCGACCAGAACTGAACACTATATTCCAAGTGTGGCCTAACTAAGGTTCTATAAAGCTGCAACATGACTTGCCAATTTTTAAACTAAATGCCCCAGCCGATGAAAGCAAGCATGCCGTATGCCTTCTTGACTACTTTCTCCACCGGCATTGCCACTTTCAGTGACCTGTGTACTTGTACACCCAGATCCCTTTGTCTATCAACACTCCTAAGGGGTTCTGCCATTGACATACATTTCCTATCTGTATTAGACCTTCCAAAACAGTAGCAAGAATAATCCAGTAATTAAAGGTCGGTGAGCCTTACATCAGTGGTAGGGAAACTATTGGAGAGGATTTTTCGAGACAGGATTTGTTCTCACTTGGAAGTAAGTGGAAATATTAGCAAGAGGCAACATGTTTTTTGTGAAGGAGAGGTCGTGTCTCATTAACTTCATCGAGTTTTTTGAGGAAGTGACGAAGGTGCTTGATGAGGGTAGGGCAGTGGATGTTGTCCACATGGATTCAGTAATGCCTTTGACAAGGATCCTCATGGCAGACAGGTGCAGCAGGTGAAGTTGCATGGAATCAGAGGTGAGCTGATGATGGCAAGCATGCTGTATATCTTCTTGACTACCTTCTCCACCTGCATTGCCACTTTCAATGACCTGTGTACCTGTACAGCCAGGTTCCTTTACCTATCAATAGTCTTCAGGGCTCTGCCATTCACTGTATATTTCCTACCTGTATTACACCTTCCAAAACTTACCTCACATTTGTCCGGATTAAACTCCATCTGCCATCTCTCCGCCCAAGTCTCCAACTGATCTATATCCTGCTGTATCCTCTGATGGTCCTCATCGCTTTCTGCAAATCCACCAACCTTTGTGTCATCTGCAAACTTACTAATCAATCCAGTTACATTTTCCTCCAAATCATTTATATATCTATTACAAACAGCAAAGGTCCCAGCACTGATCCCTGAGGAATGCCACTTGTCACCGCCCTCCATTTAGAAATGCACCTTTCCACTGCTACCCTCTGTCTTCTTTGACCGAGTCAGTTTTGCATCCATCTTGCCAGCTCAACTCGGATCCCATGCGACTTCACGCTCCGCACCCGTCTTCCATAAGAACATAAGAAATAGGAGCAGGAGTAGGCCATCTAGATCTTCGAGCCTGCCCTGCCATTCAATAAGACCATGGCTGATCTGAAGTGGATCAGCTCCACTTTCCCACATTCTCCCCATAACCCTTAATTCCCCTGTCTGTCTGAAACCTATCTACCCGTGACTTAAATATATTCAGCGAGGTAGCCTCCACCACTTCAATGGGCAGAGAATTCCAGAGATTCACCACCCTTTGAGTGAAGAAGTCCAATCTAAACTGCACCCCCCCGCCTTTATCTTCAGGCTGTGCCCTCTAGTCCTGCTATTCTTTCTAAACGGGAAGAATCTCTCTACCTCTTCCCTATCTATCCCCTTCGTTATCTTACCGTCTCTATAAGATCCCCTCTCAGCCTTCTAAACTCTAACGAGTACAGACCCAGTCTATTCAGTCTCTCTTCATAGGCTAGCCCCCTCATCTCCGGCCTAGTGAACCTTCTGTGCACTCCCTCCAAGGCCAATATATCCTTCCGCAAGTGCGGTGACCAAAACCGCACACAGTACTTCAGCTGCAGCTTCACCAGTGCCCTGTACAGTTGCAGCAAGACCTCCCTACTTTTATACTCTATCCCCTTCGCTATAAAGGCCAACATTCCATTCGCCTTCTTGATCACCTGCTGCACCTGCAGACTGGGTTTTTGTGATTCGTGCACAAGGACCCCCAGGTCCCTCTGCACCATAGCATGCTGCAGCTTTTCGCCTATTAAATAATAATCCCTCCTACTATTATTTCTACCAAAGTGGATAACGTCACGCTTGCTAACATTATACTCCATCTGCCAGGTCCTCGCCCACTTGCTCAGCCTATCCAGATCTCTCTGCAGACTTTCCACACCCTCCATTTCCACTCAGGACTAGAGGGCACAGCCTCAAGATAAGGAGGGGGCAGTTTAGAACAGAGAACATAAGAACATAAGAAATAGGAGCAGGAGTAGGCCATCCAGCCCTTCGAGCCTGCCCCGCCATTCAATAAGATCATGGCTGATCTGTCGCGGCTCAGTTCCACCTTCCCGCCCTCTCCCCATAACCCTTAATCCCCTTTCTTATCAAAAACCCATCAACCCGCGTCTTAAAAATATTTAGCGAGGCAGCCTCCACCACTTCAACGGGCAGAGAATTCCAGAGATTCACCACCCTTTGAGTGAAGAAGTTCCTCCTCAACTCCGTTCTAAACCACCCCCCCTTTATCTTCAGGCTGTGCCCCCTAGTCCGACTGTCTTTTTTGAGCGGGAAGAGTCTCTCCACCTCTATCCTATCCATCCCATTCATCATCTTATACGTCTCAATGAGATCTCCCCTCATTCTTCTAAACTCTAACGAGTACAAGCCTAGTTTATTCAGCCTCTCCTCATAGCTCAACCCCCTCAGAGTTGAGGAGGAACTTCTTCACTCAAAGGGTGGTGAATCTCTGGAATTCTCTGCCCGTTGAAGTGGTGGAGGCTACCTCGCTAAATATATTTAAGACGCAGGTAGATAGGTTTTTGGTAGGCAAGGGGATTAAGGGTTATGGGGAGAAAGCGGGAAAGTGGAACTGATCCACTTCAGATCAGCCATGATTTTATTGAATGGCGGGGCAGGCTCAAGGGGCTAGATGGCCTATTCCTGCTCCTATTTCTTATGTTCTTATGTTCCACGCAATTTGCTTTTCCACTCATCTTCGTGTCATCAGCAAATTTCATCACCCTACACTTAGCCCCCTCCTCCAGATCATCGATGTAAATGGTAAATAGCTGAGGTCCCAGCACCAATCCCTGTGGCACTCCACTGGTCACCAACTGCCAACCAGAATAGCACCCATTGATTCCAACTCTCTGCTTCCTATTAGACAGCCAATCTTCTATCCACGCTAACACCTAACCCCCAACTCCGTGCACCCTAACCTTCTGTAGCAACTTTTTATGAGGCACCTTATCAAACACCTTTTGGAAATCTGAAAACACCACATCCACCGGTTCCCCTCTGTCTACCGCTACAAGGTTCCATGAGGGATCTTGTCAAAGGCCTTACTGAACTCTATGTAGACAACATCTACTGCCCTACTCTCATCAATCATCTTTGTCACTTACTCAAAAAACTTGACCAAGTTAATGAGACACAACTTCTCCTTCACTGATACGTCCACTCATTTCCAAGTGAGAATAAATCCTGTCTCGAAAAATCCTCTCCAATAATTTCCAACCACTGATGTAAGGCTCACTAGACTAATTACATGAATTATTCTTGCTACTGTTTTGGAAGGTTGAATACAGATAGGAAATATACAATGAATGGCAGAACCCTTAAGAGTATTAATAGGCAAAGGGATCTGGGTGTACAGGTATACAGATCACTGAAAGTGGCAATGCAGGTGGAGAAGGTAGTCAAGAAGGCATACGGCATGCTTGCCTTCATTGGCCGGGGTATTGAGTTTAAAAATTGGCAAGTCATGTTGCAGCTTTATAGAACCTTAGTTAGACTGCACTTGGAATGTAGAGTTCAATTCCGGTCGCTATACTACCAGAAGGATGTGGAGGCTTTGGAGTGGGTACAGAAAAGATTTACCAGGATGTTGCCCGGTATGGAGGGCATTAGCTATGAGGGGAGGTTGGAGAAACTAGGTTTGTTCTCACTGGAACGATGGAGGTTGAGG
This sequence comes from Carcharhinus amblyrhynchos, assembly GCF_965287045.1. Classification (NCBI taxonomy): domain Eukaryota; kingdom Metazoa; phylum Chordata; class Chondrichthyes; order Carcharhiniformes; family Carcharhinidae; genus Carcharhinus; species Carcharhinus amblyrhynchos. Next base: position 151,248,270 of record NC_137325.1, on the reverse strand, counting down.
GGAGACCTGATAGAAGTCTACAAGGTTATGAGAGGCATGGACAGAGTGGGTAGTCAGAAGGTTTTTCCCAGGGTGGAAGAGTCTATTATGAGGAGGCATAGGTCGAAGGTGCGAGGGGCAAGTTTTAAAAGAGATGTACGAAGCAGATTTTTTACCAGAGAGTGATGACAGTTGACAGAGGGGAACCGGTGGATGTGGTGTTTTTAGATTTCCAGAAGGCATTCGATAAGGTGCCTCACAGAAGGTTGCTGCAGAAGATTAAAGTACATGGAGTTGGGAGTAAAGTATTAGTGCGGATTGAGGATTGGTTATCTAACAGGAAGCAGAGAGTTAGAATAAATGGGTGCTTTTCTGGTTGGCAGTTGGTGACTAGTGGCATACTGCAGAGATCGGTGCTAGGGCTTCAACTGTTTACCATATACATAGACGATCTGGAGGAGGGGACCGAGTGTATGGTAACAAAGTTTGCTGATGACATAAAGATGAGAGGGTAAGTGAATTGTGTGGAGGATGAGGAAAGTCTGCAGAGAGATTTGGATAGGCTGAGTGAGTGAGTGAGGACCTGGCAGATGGAGTATAACATTGGTAAGTGTGAGGTTATCCACTTTGGAAGGAATAATAGTAAAATGGACTATTATTTAAACATTGATAAATTACAACATGCTACTGTGCAGAGGGACCTGGGGGTCCTTGTGCATGAATCACAAAGAGTCAGTGTGCAGGTGCAGCAGGTGATCAAGAAGGCGAATGGAATGTTGGCCTTTACAGCGAGGGGGATAGAATATAAAAGCAGGGAGGTCTTGCTGCAATTGTACAAGGTACTGGTGAGGCCGCAACTAGAGTACTGTGTACAATTTTGGTCCCCTTATTTGCGAAAGGATATATTGGCCTTGGAGGGAGCACAGAGGAGGTTCACCAGGCTGATACAGGAGATGAAGGGGTTAGCTTATAAGGAGAGATTGAGTAGATTGGGCCTGTACTCGTTGGAATTTAGAAGGCTGAGGGGGGATCTTATATAAGATAATGAAGGGGCTAGATAGGAGAGAGGCCGAGAGATTCTTTCCACTTGGAAAGGAAACAAGAACTAGAGGACACAGCCTCAAAAAAAGGCAGGGGTCAGTTTAGAACAGAGTTGAGGAGGAATTTCTTCTCTCAGAGGGTAGTGAATCTCTAGAATTCTCTGCCCATTGAGGTGGTGGAGGCTACCTCGTTGAATATGTTTAAGTCACAGGTGGACAGATTTCTGATCAATAAGGGAATTAAAGGTTATGGGGAGCAGGTGGGTAAGTGGAACTGAACCATTTTCAGATCAGTCTTGATCTTATTGAATGGTGGGGCAGGCTCGAAGGGCTAGATGGCCTACTCCTGCTCCTATTTCTTATGTTTTTATGAGTGCCTGGGACTTGTTGCCGGGGCAGGTAGTCGAAGCGGATACGGTAATGACTTTTAAGGAGCATCTTAACAAGTACATGAATGAGATGGGAATAGAGGGATGTGGTCCCCGAAAGCATAGGCGGTTTTAGTTAGGTCAGGCAGCATGGTCGGTGCAGGCTTGGAGGGCCGAAGGGCCTGTTCCTGTGCTGTAATTTTCTTTGTTCTTTAAACAAAGAAACAATATTAGCTATTCTCCAAATCTCTGGGACCTTTCCTGTCAGTAAAAAGTCTGACGAAACCAGGTTTAAGTCCAACTGATTTATTTGATAGTAAACTCACTAGCTTTCAAGGTTTCCCTCTCTGTCAGGTGAATGGAGAGTTCTGGCCTCAGACAGAGCATATAAAGCACAGACAGTTTACAGATTACTGATTAGAATGCGAATCTTTACACCTAACCTGCTGTTCAAGTCCTAAAGTGGCCGACAATGTGAGTGGAAGGAGCACTGATCACAGGTTAAAGAGATGTGTATTGTCTCCAGACAGTACAGTAAGTGAGGTTTTGCAAACCCAGGCAAGTCACAGGGGTCACAGTGCGACATGAACCGAAGATACCATCGCACTATCTGTAACCCCTGTGACTTGCCTGGGTTTGCAAAACCTCACTTACTGTATTGTCTGGAGACAATACACATCTCTTTAACCTGTGATCAGTGCTCCTTCCACTCACATTGTCAGCCACTTTAGGACTTGAACAGCAGGTTAGGTGTAAAGATTCGCATTCTAATCAGTAATCTGTAAACTGTCTGTGCTTTATATGCTCTGTCTGAGGCCAGAACTCTCCATTCACCTGAAGAAGAGGGAAACCCCTCGAAATCTAGTGAGTTTACTATCAAATAAATCGGTTGGACTTAAACCCGGTGTTGTCAGACTTTTTACTGTGTTTACCCCAGTCCAACGCCGGCATATCCACATCATGACCTTTCCTGTCGCCAGTGAGGACACAAAGATTCATCTCAAGGCCTCAGCAATTTCCTCCCTTGCCTCTCTGTGTTCTGGGTTCATCCCATCAGACTTTGGGGACTTGTTTACCTCAATGTTTCTCAAGAACCTCAATACCTCCTCTTTTTTGAACTCAACATGACTCAAACTATCCACATAAACTAGGTGGGGTTTATGCGAAATCTGGTCATTTTTTGATCATCATAGAAACATAGAAAATAGGAGCAAGAAGCCCTGCGAGCCTGCTCCACCATTCATTACGATCATAAATGATCATCCAACTCAATAGCCTAATCCTGCTTTCTCCCCATAACCTTTCATCCCATTCACCCCAAGTGCTATATCCAGCTGTCTCTTGAATACATTGAATGTTTTGGCATCAACTACTTCCTGTGGGAATGAATTCCACAGGCTCACCACTCTCTGGGTGAAGAAATGTCTCCTCACCTCCGTCCTAAATGGTCTACCCTGTATCCTCAGGCTGTGACCCTTGGTTCTAGATTCCCCCACCATCGGGAATATCCTCCCTGCATCTACCCTGTCTAATCCTGTTAGAATTTTAGAAGTCTGTATGAGATTCCCCCTCATTCATCTGAGCTCCAGTGAAAACAATCCTAACCTCATCAATTTCTCCTTGTATATCAGTCCTGCCATTCCAGAATCAGCCTGGTAAACCTTTGTTGCACCCCCTCAAGAGCAAGAACATCCTTCCTCAGGAAAGGAGACCAAAACTGCACACAATACCTCACCAAGGCCCTGTATAATTGCAACAACACATTCTTGCTCCCTCATCTTGAGGTTAGCTTTCCCTTCCAGATTTATTTAGTTTTTTTGAATTCAAACTCCCAGCTGCAATGGTGGTGACCTCATCATTATTCCAGGCCTCTGGACTTCATATCCAATGACATAAGCACTACACTGAAGTTCCTTTTATTCAATTTAGATTTCTGGAATCCACACTAATTTGGTGATGTATTTCCCCATTCTACATGTTAATGCAAATTCACATATTGCAAAACATCAAGGAGCTATGAGGGAGAAGGTGAAGGGAGGAAAGAGGAGGCATGAGGGAGGAGGCGTGAGGGAGGAGGTGGAGAGAGGAGGAGGAGGAAGGAGGTGTGAGGGACGAGCTAGAGAGAGGAGGTGTGAGGGAAGAGGTGGAAGGGAGGAGGTCATAGTCATAGAGTTACAGCATGGAAACAGGCCCAGCTTGTCCATGCCACCTTTTTTTTAATAACCCCTAATCTAATCCCAATTGCCCACATTTGGCCCATATCCCTCGATACCCATCGTACCCATGAAACTATCTAAATGCTTTTCAAAAGATAAAATTGTACCCGCCTCTACTACTACCTCTGGCAGCTTGTTCCAGACACGCACCACCCTCTGTGTGAAAAAATTGCCCCTCTGGACACTTGTGTATCTCTCCCCTCTCACCTTAAGCCTCTGCCCTCTAGTTTTAGACTCCCCTACCTTTGGGAAAAGATATTGACTACCTTGCTGATCTGTACCCCTCATTATTTTAAAGATGTCTATAAGGTCACCCCTCAGCCTCCTACACTCCAGAGAAAAAAGTCCCAGTCTATCCAGCCTCTGCTTATAAATCAATCCATCAAGTCCCCTTAGCATTCTAGCTCGAAGGGCTAGATAGAACATAGAACATTACAGCGCAGAACAGGCCCTTCAGCCCTCGATGTTGCGCCGACCAATTAAGAAAAAAGCAATGACCCTCTAACCTAAACCAATCCCTTTCCATCCATAAACCTATCCACGGACCTCTTAAACACCCCCAAACTTGGCGCATCTACAACTGCAGCAGGCAGGGCATTCCATGCCCTCACCACCCTCTGGGTAAAGAACCTACATCTGACATCCGTCCTATATCTACCACCCCTTAATTTATAGCTATGTCCCCTCGTGCTAGCTTTCTCCATCCAAGGAAAAAGGCTATCACTGTCCACCCTATCTAAACCTCTAATCATCTTGTACGTTTCAATAAGGTCTCCTCTTAGCCGCCTTCTTTCTAACGAAAACAACCTCAAATCCCTCAGTCTCTCCTCATAGGACCTTCCTACTCCTACTCCTGCTCCTATTTCTTACGTTCTTAAATCTTTTCTGCACTCTTTCTAGTTTAATAATCTCCTTTCTATAATAGGGTGACCAGAATTGCTCACAGTATTCCATGTGTAGCCTTACCACTATCTTGTACAACTTCAACAAGACGTCCCAACTCCTGTATTCAGTGCTCTGACCGACGAAACCAAGAATGCCGAATGCCTTCTTCACCATTCTGTCTACCAGTGAGTCCACCTTCAAGGAGCTATGAACATATACCTCTTGGTCTCTTTGTTCTGTAACTCTCCCCAACGCCCTACCATTAACTGAGTAAGTCCTGCCCTGGTTCAATCTACCAAAATGCATCACCTCACATTTATCTAAATTAAACTCCATCTGCCATTCGTCAGCCCATTGGCCCAATTGATCAAGATTCCATTGCACTTGTAGATAACTTTCTTCACTATCCATGATGCCACTAATCTTGGTGTCATCTGCAAACATACTAACCATGCCTCCTATATTCTCATCCAAATCATTAATATAAATGACAAATAACGGTGGATCCAACACTGATCCCTGAGCACACCGCTGGTCACAGGCCTCCAGTTTGAAAAACAACTCTCTACAACCACCCTCTGGCTTCTGTCAAGAAGCCAATTTTGTATCCATTTAGATACCTCACCCGTGAGATTTAACTTTATGCAACAACCTACCATGCGGTACCTTATCAAAGGCCTTGCTAAAGTCCATGTAGACAACATCAACTGTACTGACCTCACCTACCTTCTTGGTTACCCCCTTCAAAAAACTCAATCAAATTTATGAAACATGAAGGAGGAGGTGTGAGGGAGGAGGTGTGAGGGAGGAGGTGTGAGGGAGGAGGTGTGAGGGAGGAGGTGTGAGGGAGGAGGTGTGAGGGAGGAGGTGTGAGGGAGGAGGTGTGAGGGAGGAGGTGGAAAGAGGAGATGTGAGGGAGGAGATGTGAGGCAGGAGGTGTGAGAGAGGAAGTGGAGAGAGGAGGTGTGAGGGAGGAGGTGTGAGGGAAGAAGTGGAGGGAGGAGGTGAAGGGAGAAGAAACTATGGAGCAAAGAGAAAGGATGGCAGATCTGAGGTGGGTGAGGTGGAGGGAGGCAAGATGGACATCTCTGCATTCAGATCCACAATGCTTCTTCAATTTAATGTTCCTCCCCACTTCCTGCAATGGAATAAAAGAATCATCAGAACATCATCCAAAAACACATAATTTTGATTTTTGGGCTAGAATTTTACCAACATGCCCGCCCCAATTCTCGGGATAGGTGAAGCTTGGAGAATGGTACAAACTTCAGGAGGGCATGCCAGTAAATTCCGCCCAGTATGACATTGGCCCAACGGTCTTAAATTGCCGTTTCAGGAATCATTCCACAAATTAACTCAATTTGGATGTAGAAGAGGAAGCAACCTCACATTTAACTTCATTCCCACTGTGAGAGATTTGTCTCGCTCTTCCCCTCTGCCCATCACTCTCATAAGAACATAAGAAATAGGAGCAGGATAGGCCATCTAGTCCCTCGAGCCTGCCCCGCCATTCAATAAGATCATGGCTGATCTGTCGTGGCTCAGTTCCACATTCCCGCCCTCTCCCCATAACCCTTAATCCCCTCGCTTATCAAAAACCCATCAACCCGCTTCTTAAATATATTTAGCGAGGCAGCCTCCACCACCTCAACGGGCAGAGAATTCCAGAGATTCACCACCCTTTGAGTGAAGAAGTTCCTCCTCAACTCCGTTCTAAACTGCCCCTCCTTTATCTTGAGGCTGTGCCCCCTAGTCCTACTGTCCTTTCTGAGCAGGAAGAGTCTCTCCACCTCTATCCTATCCATCCCATTCATCATCTTATACGTCTCAATGAGATCTCCCCTCATTCTTCTAAACTCTAACGAGTACAAGCCTAGTTTATTCAGCCTCTCCTCATAGCTCAACCCCCTCAACTCCGGTATCAACCTAGTAAACCTCCTCTGCACTCCCTCCAAGACCAAAATATCCTTGCGTAAGTGCGGCGACCAAAACTGCACACAGTACTCCAGCTGCGGCCTCACCAATGCCCTATACAGCTGCAGCAAGACCTCCCTACTTTTATATTCTGTCCCCCTCGCTATGAAGGCCAGCATCCCATTAGCCTTCCTGACCACCTGCTGCACCTGCAGGCTGGGTTTTTGCGACTCATGCACAAGGACCCCGCGGTCCCTCTGCACCGTCGCCTGCTGCAGTTTTTCGCCACATAAGTAATAGTCCTTCCTACCATTATTCCTACCAAAGTGGACAACTTCACACTTGCCAACATTAAATTCCATTTGCCAGTTCCTGGCCCATTCGGCCAGCCTATCTAGATCCTTCTGCAGACTCTCCACACCCTCTGCGCAATTTGCCGTTCTGCCCTGTATTCTATTATAATGGATTCAGTCCCCTCCTCCCATGGATTCATCGACAGTTAAAGCACAGAAGGACACCATTTGGCCCATGGTGTCCAAGCTGGTCAGCAAAGATCTGATTACACTATTCCCATTTTCCAGTGCTTGGCTCATGGCCTTATCATTCTGGCAGTGGAAGTGAACGTGTAAATAAATGTGTGACGAAAGTTTCTGATTCAACCATCCTTCCAGTCTCCCAACAACTTCTGGGTGAGACCATTTCTCCTCAACTCTCCTCTTAACCTTTGATCTCTTACCTTAATTCTATGCATCCTGGTTATTGGTCCCTGTGCTCTAATGGAAAAAAGTGCCCTCTTATACACCCTATCTATGCGCCTAACAATTTAAACAAAGAACTAAGAAAAGTACAGAACAGGAACAGGCCCTTCGGCCCTCTCAGCCTGTGCTGATCATGATGCCCTAACTGAACTAAAAAAAAATCTACTGCCCTTACTCCGTCCATATCCCTCTATTCTCTCCCTATTCATGTACCCATCCAGATGCCTCTTAAATGTTGCCTCTGGCAACCTCCTCTGGCAGCACGTTCCAGGCACCTACCACTCTCTGTGTGAAAAACTTAACCTGCACATCTCCCTTAAACTTTTCCCTCTCACCTTGAACCAGTGCCCCTTCCACCCTGGGAAAAAGTCTGACTATCCACCCTGTCAATGCCTCTCATAATTTTTTAGACATCTATCAGGTCTCCCCTCCGCCTCTGTCTTTCCAAAGAAATCAACCCTAGTTTATTCAATCTCTCCTCATAGCCAACACCCTCAAGACCAGGCAACATCCTGGTGAACTGTCTTTGCACTCTCTCCAAAACTTCCACATCCTTCTGGTGGCATGGTGATCAGAGCTGCACATAACACTCCAAATGTAGCCTTACCAAGGTTTTATATAACTGCAATATGATTTCCCAACTCTTGTACACAAAGCCCTGGCTGATGAAGGCAGGCATGCCATATGCCTTCTTAATCACCTTGGCCACCTGTGTTGCCACTTTTAGGGAACTGTGGACCTACACTCCCTGATCCCTCTGCATATTAATGTGAAGGGTTATAGAGTCATTGAGGTTTATAGCATGGAAACAGGCCCTTTGGTCCAACTTGTCCATGCCACCCTTTTTTTAACCATGAGGCTAATCCCAATTGCCTACGTTTGGCCCATACCCCTCTATATCCATCTTATCCATGTAACTGCCCAAATGCTTTTTAAAAGACAAAATTGTACCCACCTCTACTACTACCTCTGGCAGTTTGTTCCAGACGCTCACCACTTTGTGTGTGAAAGAATTGCCCCACTGGACACTTTTGCATCTCTCCTCTCTCACCTTAAACCCATGTTCTTTAGTTTTAGACTCCCCTACCTTTGGGAGAAGATATTGACTATCTACCTTGTCTATGCCCCTCATTATTTTAAAGACCTCTATAAGATCATCCCTCAGCCTTCTATGCTCCAGTGAAAAAAGTCCCAGTCTATCCAACCTCTCATTATAACTCAGTACATCAAGTCCTGGTAGCTGCCTAGTAAATCTTTTCTGCACGCTTTCTAATTTAATAATATGCTTTCTATAATAGAGTGACCAGAACTGTACACAGTATTCCAAGTGTGGCCTTTTGTACAACTTCAACAAGATGTCTCAATTCCTGTATTCAATGTTCTGACCAATGAAACCAAGCATGCCGAATACCTTCTTCACCAATCTGTCCACCTGTGATTCCACTTTCAAGGAGCTATGAACCTTTACCACAGATCCCTCTGTTCTATAACTCTCCCCAATTAACTGAGTGAGTCCTATCCTGGTTCGATCTATCAAAATGCACCACCTTATGGTGGCACATTGGTTAGCCTCACAGCACCGGAGACCTGGGTTTGATTCCCGGCTTGGGTCACTGTCTGTATGAAGTCTGTATGTTCTCCCTGTGTCTGTATGAGTTTCCTCCGGGTGTTCCGGTTTCCTCACACATTCTGAAAGACGTGCTGGTTCGGGGCATTGACCCGAATAGGTGCCGGAATGTGGCAACTGCGGGAATTTCACAGAAACTTCAATGCAACGTTAATGTAAGGCTAACTTGTGACTCATAAATAAACCTTACTTTTACTTTACCTCGCATTTATCTAAATAAAACTCCATCTGCCATTCAATAGCCCACTGGCCCAATTGATCAAGATCCTGTTGCAATCTGAGACAACCTCCTTCACTGTCCACTATGTCACTAATCTTGGTGTCATCTGCAAACTTACCAACCATGCCCCTTATATTGTCATCCAAATCATGAATATAAATGACAAATTATTGGACCCAGCATTGATCTCTGAGGCACACCGCTGGTCAAAAGCCTCCAGTTTGAAAAACAATCATCTACAACCACCCTCTGTCTTCTGTCATCAAGCCAATTTTGTATCCATTTAGATACCTCACCCTGGATCCCACCAGATTTAACTTTATGCAACAACCTACCATGCGGTACCTTGTCAAAGGCCTTGCTAAACTCCATGTAGACAATATCAACTGCACTGTCCTCATCTACCTTCTTGATTACCCCTTCAAAAAATTCAACCAAATTTGAGAGACATGATTTTCCACTCACAAAGCCATGATGATTGCCCATAATCAGTTCCTGCCTCTCCAAATGTCTGTAGATCCTGTCTCAGTGGAAAAAGCCTGCTTGCATTCACTCTATCTATACCCATCATAATTTTATACACCTCTATCAAATCTCCCCTCATTCTTCTACGGTCCTTGTGAACCTTCTCTGCACTCTTTCAACCTTATTAATGTCCTTCCTGTAATTAGGTGACCAAAACTGCACACAATACTCAATTCAGCCTCACCAATGCCATATAAAACCTCACCATAACATTCCAACTCTTATACTCAATACTTTGATTTATAAAGGCCAATGTTCCAAAAGCACTCTTTACGACCCTATCTACCTGCGACGCCACTTTTAGGGAATTATGTTTCTGTATTCCCAGATCCCTCTGTTCTACTACACTCTTCAGTGTCCTACCATTTCCAAAGTGCAATACCTCACTCTTGTCTGCATTAAACTCCATCTGTCATTTTTTAGCCCATTTTTCTAGCTGGTCCAAATCCTTCTGCAAGCTTTGAAAACCTTCCTCATTGTCCACTAACCTCCAATCTTTGTATCGTCAGCAAGTTTGCTGATCCAATTTACCACATTGTCATCCAGATCATTGATATAGATGACAAACAACAATGGACCCAGCACTTATCCCTGTGGCACACCACTCATTAAAAAGTCTGACAACACCAGGTTTTAGTCCAACCGATTTATTTGATAGTAAACGCACAAGCTTTCGGGGTTAGTCCCTTCGTCAGGTGAATGGAGAGTTCTGGCCTCAGACAGAGCATATAAAGCACACGTGCGCTTTATATGCTCTGTCTGAGGCCAGAACTCTCCATTCACCTGACGAAGGGACTAACCCCGAAAGCTTGTGCGTTTACTATCAAATAAATCGGTTGGACTAAAACCTGGTGTTGTCAGACTTTTTACTGTGTTTACGCCAGTCCAACGCCGGCATACCCACATCATGCACACCACTCATCACAGGCCTCCACTCAGAGAAGCAATCCTCCACTACCATTTGTTGGCTTCTTCCATTGAGCCAATGTCTTATCCAATTGACTACCTCTCCATGTATACCTAGCGACTGAACCTTCCTAACTAACCTCCCATGTGGCACCTTGTTAAAGGCCTTGCTGAAGTCCATGTAGACAACATCCACCGCCTTCCCTTCATCCACTTTCCTGGTAACCTCCTCGAAAAACTCTAACAGATTAGTTAAACATGACCTACCATGCGCAAAGTCATATTGACTCTCCCTAATAAGTCCCTGTCCATCCAAATATTTGTAGATCCTATCTCATAGTGCTCGTTCCAATAATTTACCTACTATTGACGTAAAGCTTACAGGCCTATAATTTCCCAGATTACTGTTTGAGCCTTTTTTAAACAACGGAACCACATGAGCTACCCTCCAACCATCTGGCACCTCACCCGTGGAAACTGACATTTTAAATATATCTGCCAGGGCCCCTGCAATTTCAACACTAGTTTCCTTCAAGGTCTGAGGGAATACCCTGTCTGGTCCTGGGGATTTATCTGCTCTGATTTGCCTCAAGACAGCAAGCACCTCCTCCCCTTTAATCTGTACAGGTTCCATAATCTTCCTACTTGTTTGCCTTATTTCCACAGACTCCATGCCAGTTTCCTTAGTAAATACGGATGCAAAAAATCCATTTAATATCTCCCCCATTTCTTTTGGTTCCATACAAAGCCAACCACTCTGATCTTCAGGAGGACCAATTTTATCTCTTACTATCTTTTTGCTCTTCATATACCTGTAGAAGGTCTTAGGATTATCCTTCACCTTGACTGCCAAAGCTAATGGATAGTAAGGGCGTGGAATGCCTGCCTGCAGCAGTTGTGGACTCTCCAACTTTAAGGACGTTCAAATGGTCAATGGATAGGCACATGGATAACATTGGAATAGTTTAGGTTAGAGGGTCATTAGATTGGTTCCACTGGTCAGCGCAACATCGAGGGCCGAAGGGCCTGTACTGCACTGTAATGTTCTATGTTCTACCTTATGTCTTCTTTTAGCCCTCCTGATTTCTTTCTTAAGCAGTTTCTTGCACTTTTTATACTCCTCAAGCATCTTATTTGCTCCCTGTTGCCTATACATGTCATACATCTCTCTCTTCTTCTTTATCAGAGTTCCAAATCCCTCGAGAACCAAGGTTCCTTATTCGTATTCACTTTGCTTTAATCCTGACAGGAACATACAAACTCTGCACTCTCAAAATTTCTCCTTTGAAGGCCTCCCACTTACCAATCACATCCTTGCGAGAGAACAGCCTGTCCCAATCTACGCTTTTTAGATCCATTCTCATTTTTTCAAATTTGGCCTTTTTCCAGTTTAGAACCTCAACCTGAGGGCTAGATCTATCTTTATCCACGATCAAATTTAAACTAATGGCATTATGGTCACTGGAACCAAAGTGTTCCCCTAGACACACTTCCGTCACTTGTCCTAACTCATATCCGAATAGGAGATCTAATATTGCATCCTCTCTAGTTGGTACCTTTTTATGTTGATTTAGAAAATTTACCAACTCCACATCGTCTAGACCTTTAACAGGAGGGGAGTCCCAAGCTATATGCGAAAAATTAAAATCCCCTGCTACCACAACTTTATGTTTCTGGCAGTTGGCTGCTCTCTCTCTGCAGCTTTGCTCCTCCAATTCTCACTGACTATTGGGTGGTCTACAATACAACCCATTAATTTGGTCATACCTTTCCCATTTCTGAGCTCCACCCATACGGCCTTGGTAGACAAGCCCTCTAATCTGTCCTACCTGAGCACTGCTGCAACATTTTCCCTGACTGACAATGCCACCCCCGCCACCCTCCCCCCCCCCCCCCACCTTTCACCCCTCCGCCTCTATCACGTCTGAAACATTGGAACCCCAGGAGCATTGAGCTGCCAGTCCTGCCCCTCCTGTAGCCATGTTTCACTAATGGCTATAATGTCATAATTCCATGTAGGATGGGAATAGAAGGATATGGTCCCCAGAAGGATTCTAGTTAAGTTGGGCGGCATGGTCGGTGCAGGCTTGAAGGGTCAAAGAACAAAGAACAACACAGCCCGGGAAACAGGCCCTTTGGCCCAAGGAGCCCGTGCCGCCATTTTAACATTATGAGTCCCCCCTCCACCCATGACCCTTGTCTATGCTTATGGCATCCCACATTGAGGGAAGACTAATTTAGGGACAACTTGTTACACCAATCAGCCTAACAGCACATCTTTGGGGTGTGGGAGGAAACCGGAGCACCCAGAGAAAACCCAAGCAAGCACGGGGAGAATGCGCAAACTCCCGCAGACACTGGCCCAAATCCATGTATCTGCACAGCAAACGTGATAGTCACTGAGCTGTCATGTTGCCCAGCATCTGGTCCAGTTTAAGCGTACACTAACAACGTGAAGTACTAGGCTACTCTTGAAACAACCAAGAGCAGCCCTTGCAAGACCCATCGCGTGTATGCCACTTGTTGGACAACAAGGCGGACCGGAGCACTTGTGGATTAAAAGAGAAAAACATCAATACCATAAGGGTCGAAGGGCCTGTTCCTGTGCTGTAATTTTCTTTGTTCTTTGTTCCAAACAAAGGAACAACATTGGTTATTCTTCACTCCTCTGGAACTCGCCTGTGGTCAAAGAGGATGTGAAGATATCTGCTATCTGTTTCAGGTCTCCTCTCAATCTTTGCTGCTCCAAAGAAAACTGCCGCAGCCTATCCAAACTTTCCTCATAGCTCTGACCCTCCAACCCAGGAAGCATCCAGGAAAATCTCTGCATCCAACCCAGTGCAATGACCTCCTCCCTATAATGTGATGACCAGAACTGCATGTAATACTGTAGCTGTGGCCACACCAGCATTTTATACAGTTCCATGTAATCTCCCTGCCCTTTATTCCACATCTCAGCCAATTAAGACAAGAATCCTGTCCACCTTCTTAACTAACTTCCTTCAGGGATCAATGGATATTCACTCCAAGGTCCCTCTGATTCTTTTGTTGTCCCCTGTGTGCCACTGTGACCTCCACCCCTAGCCCAAGGGGTAGGGAGAGAAAACGGGAGTGTGAAGTTGAAAGTGTATAATTAGTCATGCTCATACTGAATGGTGGCATAGGCTCAAGGGGCCAAATGGCCAATTCCTGCACCTATTTTCTACGTTTCTATCCTCACTTTTGCCCCATTGTGACCTGCTCCTCATGCTTGCCCTTGAGTACCCTTTCCCCTTCATTTTCCCCCTCCTGCTCCACCCCAAATGTTGTACGTACCTGATGTGGTCGACATTCCTATTCTGAATTCACTATCTTTTGACAGAATAGAACTGCAAGACTGAGGCCTGGAGTATGATCGACCTCTCAGCTGACTCCTCCATATAACGGACTGGAAAGACATAAGTGACAGATTCTTAATTTGGATAGCGTCTCCAAGTCTCCAAAATGACTCCCCTGCCCTGGAGGAAAAGAGCTTGGTTATTCACCTTATTATGCCCCTCATGATTTTCTAAACCTTTAGAAGGTCACCCCTCATTCTCCTACACTCCAGGGACAAAAAGTCCCGGCCTATCCAGCCTCTCTTTATGATTCAAACCTTCCAGTCCCGGGAACATCTTTGTAAATCTTTTTTGCACCCTTTCCGGTTTAATAACATCCTTCCTATAGCAGGGCGAACAAAAGTGTACACAATACTCCAAATGTGGCCTCATCAGTGTTTTGTACAGTTGTAACATAACATCCCAGCTCCTGTACTCAGTGCTCTGATCGATGAAGGCAAGTGTACCAAACACCTTCTTCACCGCCCTGTCTACCCTGTGATGCCAATTTCAAGGAATATCTACCTGCACCCCTCGATGTCTCTCTGTTCGACAACACTCCCCAAGCCCCTACCATTAATTAAGTCCTGCCCTGGTTTGTCTTACCAAAGTACAACACCTTGCAATTATCTGAATTAAACTCTATCTGCCATTCGTCAGCCCACCGGCCCAAATGATCAAGATCTCGTTGTAATCTGAGATAACTTTCTTCATTATCCAATATATCACCAATCTTGGTGTCATCTGCAAATGTACTAACCATGCCACTGATATTCTCTTCCAAATTGTTTATATGAATGACAAAAGAGTGGACCTCTTATACATCCTCTATCACGTTGAAACATCAATATCCTGCAACGTTAAGCTGCCAGTCCACTCTCTCTCTCTCTCAGCCAAGTCTCAAAATAGCTACAACACCATAGTTATACTAATCCAAACTCTAAGGTCATCTGCCTTATCTGCTATACTTTTTACGTCAAAATAAATTCACTTCAGATCGAATACTATTTCTAATTTTCTTTGTAAAGCCATGGTTTGGCTTTTCCCAATTCATTTTTGCACCAGACAGGAATTAACAGTTGCTGTAGTTTACCCATGCACTCATTGAATGTTCGCCATTGCATATCCACCATCATCCCTTTAAGTAACATTTCTCAATCTATCAGAGCCAAATCATGCCTCATGTCCTCGCAGTTTCCTTTATTAAGATTCAGGACCCTAGTCTCAGAATTAACTATATTAGTTTAGTTTGTAGTTCATTTATTAATGTCACAAGTAGGCTTATGTTAACACTGCAATGAAGTTACTGTGAAAATACCCCAATCTCCACACTCTGGCACCTGTTCAGTTACATTGAGGGAGAATTTAGCATGGCCAATGTTCCTAAACAGCATGTTTTTCAGACTGTGGGAGAAAACCGACACACCTGGGGGAACCCACGCAGACAGGCAAAACGTGCAGACTCCACATAGACCCAAGCCAGGAATCGAACCCAGGTCCCCTGGCGCTGGGAGGCAGCAGTGCTAACCACTGTGCCACCGTGCTGCCCACTTCACCTTGATGAAAAATTCTATTATGTTGTAGTTGCTCATCCCCTTCAAATAACTAGATTGTAATTATTCTCTTACTCAGTCTCGGATTGCCCATTCTCTAGTTGGAGTCTAAGAAGTAATAGGCTCTGAATTGAAGAGCTACAGGGAAAGAAATGAAGCAAAGTGGGCACAAGAGGCACCTCAAAGATCTGAGAAGACAGCTAAAGGCTGGTAACACAGCACTAGGAAGCTGTTGAGGCAGCAATGTTGTGCTTGGCATATCCAAAGCTCTGAGATTGTGCATGGAAAGTGAAGTTTGAGTGTATTTGGAGATCCGGGGATAGCAATCTCTGTATAAAATCTGGCAAAGATCAACAAATTTGTGCAGAACTCCCAGGAAGAACTTGAAGCAATAAAGATTTCTCAGTCAAGGAAGGACAAAGGGGGAGGAATTCAGAAATGTCCTGCTGTTCTGTCATAAGAATCCGGACAACCTGCAACTGCCATAACTATGGAACTAATCAGAAACAAGAAATCTTCTGTCTCCAGCAAAAACCTGGTGACGTGCTGAATCCAGCTACAAAAGCCACCTCCAACTATTCAACTACAAATGCCAGCACAGTGGCTGAACACAGTTATTCAACTTCAACTCTTCACTGCTGACAAACATTCTTCAGTGACAATCTATGGGTCCATAATGAGATCCTAAACAATTGACCAGAATTTAATCTTTATAATATTCTTTTATCCTTATTTGCATTCAGTCTTTGGATGTATTTAATTTTACTAGTGGCACAGTGGTTAGCACTGCTGCCTCACAGCATCAGGAACCCGGGTTCAATTCTGGCCTCAGGTCACTTTCTGTGTGAAGTTTGCACATTCTCCCCGTGTCTGCGTGGGCTTTCTCTGGATGGTCCAGTTTCCTCCCACAGTACAAAGATGAGCGGGTTATGTTGACTGGCCATGCTAAATTAACCCTAGTGTCAGGGATTAGTTGGGTAAATATGTGGAGTTATGGGATTAGAGCCGTTGGTGCAGATTCGATAGGCCGAATGGCCTCCTTTTGCACTGTAAAGATTCTATGATTCTATAGAATCGTAGAATCACACAGCACAGAAGAGGACCTTTGGCCCGTCGAGTCTGCACCAACACGTTAGAAACACCTGAACTCCCACTTCATCCCATCTGCCACCACTTGGCCCATAGCCTTGAAAGTTACGATGTGCCAAGTGCTCATCCAGGTATATTTTAAAAAATGCGAGGCATTCCACCTCCACCGTCCTCCCAGGCAGTGGATTCCAGACCATCACCACCCTCTGGGTAAAAAGGCTTTTCCTCACATCCCCCCAAAACAGGTAAAACAGATGAACAGAGAGTTGGATTACTGGATGGAATTATGATCATATTGCAATTTCGGAGACATTGTTAAAGAAGGGACAGGACTGGAATTTAATGCGGAGAAGTGTGAGGTAATTCACTTTGGTAGGAGCAACAGATGTGTCGAGTATAGGGCTAACGGGAGGACTTTGAATAGTGTGGATGAACAGAGGGATCTAGGTGTGTGTGTACATAGATCCCTGAAAGTTGGGAATCAAGTAGATAAGGTTGTTAAGAAGGCGTACGGTGTCTTGGCGTTTATTGGTAGGGGGATTGAATTTAGGAGTCGCAGTGTAATGTTGCAACTGTACACTACTCTAGTGCGGCCGCACTTGGAGTACTGTGTGCAGTTCTGGTCCCCGCATTACAAGAAGGATGTGGAGGCGTTGGAGAGGGTGCAGAGGAGGTTTACTAGGATGGTGCCTGGTATGGTGGGGAGGTCCTATGAGGAGAGACTGAGGGATTTAGGGTTGTTTTCGTTGGAAAGAAGGCGGCTAAGAGGGGATCTTATTGAAACATATAAGATGATTAGAGGTTTAGATAGGGTGGATAGTGATAGCCTTTTTCCTCGGATGGAGAAAGCTAGCACGAGGGGGCATGGCTTTAAATTAAGGGGGGGTAGCTACAGGACGGATGTCAGGGGTAGGTTCTTTACCCAGCGGGTGGTGAAGGATTGGAATGCCCTGCCTGCTGCAGTTGTAAATGCGTCTAGTTTGGGGGCGTTTAAGAGATCTCTGGATAGGTTTATGGACGAAAAGGGATTGGTATAGGCTAGTGGGTCATTGTTTTTGTAACTGGTCGGCGCAACATCGTGGGCCGAAGGGCCTGTTCTGCGCTGTAATGTTCTATGTTCTATGTTCTATGACTGGCAGCTTAACATTCCGGGATACCATTGTTTTAGACTTGATTTGATTTATTATTGTCACATGTATTGGGATACAGTAAAAAGTATTGTATCTTGCATGCTGTACAGACAAGAACATAAAAACATAAGAACATAAGAGATAGGAGCAGGAGTAGGCCATCTAGCCCTTCGAGCCTGCCCTGCCATTCAATAAGATCATGGCTGATCTGAAGTGGATCAGTTCCACTTTCCCGCTTTCTCCCCATAACCCTTAATTCCCTTGTCTGTCAGAAACCTATCTACCCGTGACTTAAATATATTCAGCAAGGTAGCCTCCACCACTTCAACGGGCAGAGAATTCCAGAGATTCACCACCCTTTGAGTGAAAAAGTTCCTCCTCAACTCCGATCTAAACGGCCCCTCCCTTATTTCGAGGCTGTGCCCTCTAGTTCTGCTATCCTTTCTAAGTGGGAAGAATCTCTCTACCTCTACCCCACCTAGCCCCTTCATTATCTTATATGTCTCTATAAGATCCCCCCTCAGCCTTCTAAGCTCCAACGAGTACAGACCCAGTCTATTCAGTCTCTCTTCATAGGCCAACCCCCTCATCTCCGGTATCAGCCTAGTGAACCTTCTAAAGTATACTATTCATAGAAAAGGGAAGGAGAGAGTGCAGAATGTAATGTTAAAGTCATAGCTAGGGTGTGAGAAAGATCAACTTAATGTGAGATAAGTCCATTTAAACATCTGATGGCAGCAGGGAAGAAGCTGTTCTTGAGTCGATTGGTATGTGACTTCAGACTTTTGTATCTTTTTCTCAATGGAAGAAGGTGGAAGAGGTAATGTCTGGGGTGTGTGGGGTCCTTGATTATGCTGGCAGCTTTTCTGAGGCAGCAGGAAGTATGGACAGAGTCAATGGATGGGAGGCTAGTTTGAATGATGGACTGGGTTTCGTTCACAACCTTTTGTAGCTTCCTGCTATCTTGGGTAGAGATGGAGTCATAACAAACTGTGATACAACCAGAAAGAATGCTTTCTATGGTGCATCTAAAGAAGTTGGTGAGAATCACAGCTGACATGCCAAATTTCCTTAGTCTCCCAAGAAAGTAAATGCATTGGTGGGCTTTCTTAACTATAGTGTTAGCATGGGGGGACCAGGACAAGTTGTTAATGATCTGGACACCTACAAACTTGAAGCTCTTGACCACTTCTACTTCATCCCCATTGATGTAGATAGGGGCATGTTCTTCATTACGCTTTCTGAAGTCGATGAAAGTTTTTTCGTTGGTTAAGAGGAAAAAGGAGGCTTATGTTCGGATGAGACATGAGGGCTCGGGTAGTGCACTAGAAAACTTTAGATTGGCTAGGAGGGAGTTGAAGAGTGAGCTAAGAAGGGCTAAAAGAGGACATGAGAAGACTTTGGCTGATAGGGTTAAGGAGAATCCTAAGGCGTTCTATAGGTATGTTAAGAACAGAAGGTTGGTTAGGGCAAGATTAGGGCCAGTTATAGACAGCAGAGGGAAGTTATGTGTGGAACCGGAGGAGATTGGAGAGGCATTGAACCAATATTTCTCTTCGGTGTTCACGCAAGGGGACATGGATATAGCTGAGGAGGACACTGGATTGCAGGGGAGTAGAATTGACAGTGTTGCAGTTGATAAGGAGGATGTGCTAGATATTCTGGAGGGTCTGAAAATAGATAAGTCCCCTGGTCCGGATGGGATTTACCCCAGGATTCTCTGGGAGGCAAGAGAAGTGATTGCAGAGCCTCTGGCTCTGATCTTCAGGTCGTCGTTGGCCTCTGGTATAGTACCGGAAGATTGGAGGTTAGCGAATGTTGTCCCATTGTTTAAGAAGGGGAACAGAGACTTCCCCGGGAATTATAGACCGGTGAGTCTCACTTCTGTTGTGGGCAAGGTTTTAGAAAAAATTATTCGGGATAGGATTTATAGTTATTTGGAGAGTAAAGAATTGATTGGAGATAGTCAGCATGGTTTTGTGGCGGGTAGGTCGTGCCTTACTAACCTTATTGAGTTTTTTGAGAAAGTGACCAAAGAGGTGGATGGGGGTAAGGCAGTGGACGTGGTGTATATGGATTTTAGTAAGGCGTTTGATAAGGTTCACCATGGTAGGCTTCTGCAGAAAATGCAGATGTATGGGATTGGGGGTGATCTAGGGAATTGGATCAGGAATTGGCTAGCGGATAGGAGACAGAGGGTGGTGGTTGATGGTAAATATTCATCATGGAGTTCGGTTTCGAGTGGTGTGCCTCAGGGATCTGTTTTGGGGCCACTGCTGTTTGTAATTTTTATTAGTGATCTGGATGAGGGTATAGTTGGGTGGATTAGTAAGTTTGCTGATGACACCAAAGTCGGAGGTGTGGTAGATAGTGATGAAGGGTGTCATAGTTTGCAGGAAGACTTAGACAGGTTGCAGAGCTGGGCCGAGAGGTGGCGGATGGAGTTTAATGCGGAGAAGTGTGAGGTAATTCACTTTGGTAGGAATAACAGATGTGTCAAGTATAGGGCTAACGGGAGGACTTTGAATAGTGTGGATGAGCAGAGGGATCTAGGTGTATGTGTACATAGATCCCTGAAAGTTGGGAGTCAAGTAGATAAGGTTGTTAAGAAGGCATACGGTGTCTTGGCGTTTATTGGTAGGGGGATTGAATTTAGGAGTCGCAGCGTCATGTTGCAACTGTACACAACTCTGGTGCGGCCGCACTTGGAGTACTGTGTGCAGTTCTGGTCCCCACATTATAGGAAGGATGTGGAGGCTTTGGAGAGGGTGCAGAGGAGGTTTACCAGGATGTTGCCTGGTATGGAGGGGAGGTCCTATGAGTAGAGGCTGAGGGATTTGGGGTTGTTTTCGCTGGAAAGAAGGCGGCTAAGAGGGGATCTTATTGAAACATATAAGATGATTAGAGGTTTAGATAGGGTGGATAGTAATAGCCTTTTTCCTCGGATGGAGAAAGCTAGCACGAGGGGGCATGGCTTTAAATTAAGGGGTGGTAGTTATAGGACGGATGTCAGGGGTAGGTTCTTTACCCAGAGGGTGGTGAGGGATTGGAATGCCCTGCCTGCTGCAGTTGTAAATGCGCCTAGTTTGGGGGCGTTTAAGAGATCCGTGGATAGGTTTATGGACGAAAAGGGATTGGTTTAGGTTAGTGGGTCATTGTTTTGTAACTGGTCGGCGCAACATCGTGGGCCGAAGGGCCTGTTCTGCGCTGTAATGTTCTATGTTCTATGTTCTATGACAATTTTCTTCATTTTGTTGACATTGAGGGAGAGATTATTGTCATCGCACCACATTCTCTATGTCTTTCTTGCACTGAGCTGTATCTACGAATATGAGTCTGACTTAGGTGTTATCTAGGTGTTACAGGGTTGAGTTCAGGGCCAGGGAGATGGAGTCTGCTGTGGACCTGTTGCGGAGGTGGGCAAACTGTATTGGATCCAGGCAGTCCAGTAGGCTGGAAATGATTTGTGCCATGGCTAACCTTTCGAAGCACTTCATAATGATGGATGTCAGAGCCACCGGCCGATAGTCATTAAGGCACACTGCTTTTTTTTTAGGTACTGGGATGTTGGTGGTCTTCTTGAAACAGATAGGGACCTCAGATTGTGTAAAGAGAGGTTAAAGATGTCTGCTTGACAGAAGGGGAAACAAAAAGGGTGGGGGGATTGCATTGCTGATTAGGGAGCACATCACGGCTGTGTTGAGGAAGGACATTTGGAGGGATCCTGCGGTGAGGCATTAGAGAAACATAGGAACATTCGGCCCTTGGAGCCTGCACCACCATTCATTTTGACCATGGCTGATCATCAGATTCAATATCCTGATACCCCCTCCTCCCCATATTCCTTGATCCCTTTAGCCCTTCGAGCTATATCTAATTTCTTCTTGAAATTGCACAATATTTTGGCCTCAGCTACATTCTGTGGGACTGAATTCCACACACTCACCACGTCTGGGTGAAGAAACTCCTCCTCTTGGATCAGGAATTGGCTATCAGATAGGAGACAGAGGGTGGTGGTTGATGGTAAATATTCATCATGGAGTTCAGTTACGAGTGGTGTGCCTCAGGGATCTGTTTTGGGGCCACTGTTGTTTGTAATCTTTATTAATGATCTGGATGAGGGTATAGTTGGGTGGATTAGTAAATTTGCTGATGACACCAAAGTCGGAGGTGTGGTAGATTGTGAGGAAGGGTGTCATAGTCTGCAGGAAGACTTAGAAAGGTTGCAGAGCTGGGCCGCGAGGTGGCGGATGGAGTTTAATGTGGAGAAGTGTGAGGTAATTCACTTTGGTAGGAGCAACAGATGTGTTGAGTATAGGGCTAACGGGAGGACTTTGAATAGTGTGGATGAACAGAGGGATCTAGGTGTATGTGTACATAGATCCCTGAAAGTAGGGAATCAAGTAGATAAGGTTGTTAAGAAGGCGTACGGTGTCTTGGCGTTTATTGGTAGGGGGATTGAATTTAGGAGTCGCAGCGTCATGTTGCAACTGTACACTACTCTGGTGCGGCCGCACTTGGAGTACTGTGTGCAGTTCTGGTCCCCACATTACAAGAAGGATGTGGAGGCTTTGGAGAGGGTGCAGAGGAGGTTTACTAGGATGTTGCCTGGTATGGTGGGGAGGTCCTATGAGGAGAGACTGAGGGATTTAGGGTTGTTTTCATTGGAAAGAAAGCGGCTAAGAGGGGATCTTATTGAAACATATAAGATGATTAGAGGTTTAGATAGGGTGGACAGTGATAGCCTTTTTCCTCGGATGGAGAAAGCTAGCACGAGGGGGCATGGCTTTAAATTAAGGGGGGGTAGCTACAGGACGGATGTCAGGGGTAGGTTCTTTACCCAGAGGGTGGTGAGGGATTGGAATGCCCTGCCTGCTGCAGTTGTAAATGCGCCTAGTTTGGGGACGTTTAAGAGATCTGTGGATAGGTTTATGGACGAAAAGGGATTGGTATAGGCTTGTGGGTCATTGTTTTTGTAACTGGTCGGCGCAACATCGTGGGCCGAAGGGCCTGTTCTGCGCTGTAATGTTCTATGTTCTATGTTCACCTCAAATTCTAAAAGTTTACCCTTTATTGTCAAACTATGATCCTTATTTATAGGCTCCCCCACCATTGGGAACATTCTTTCTGAATTTACTCTATGTTGTTCCTTTATTTGAGAAGGGTAGCAAGAATAATAAGAAACATAAAAACTAGAAACAGGAGTAGGCCATCTGGTGCCTTGCGCCTGCTCCGTCATTCAATAAGATTATGGCTGTTCTTTTTGTGGACTCAGCTCAACTTACCCACCCACTCACCAAAACCCTTAATTCCTTTACTTTTCAAAAATTTATCTATCTTTGCCTTAAAAATATTCAATGAGGTAGCCTCAACTGCTTCACTGGGCAGGGAATTCCACAGATTCATAACCGTTTGTGTGAAGAAGTTCATAGAACATAGAACATTACAGCGCAGAACAGGCCCTTCGGCCCACGATGTTGCGCCGACCAGTTACAAAACAATGACCCACTAACCTAAACCAATCCCTTTTCATCCATAAACCTATCCACGGATCTCTTAAACGCCCCCAAACTAGGCACATTTACAACTGCAGCAGGCAGGGCATTCCAATCCCTCACCACCCTCTGGGTAAAGAACCTACCCCTGACATCCGTCCTATAACTACCCCCCCTTAATTTAAAGCCATGCCCCCTCGTGCTAGATTTCTCCATCCGAGGAAAAAGGCTATCACTATCCACCCTATCTAAACCTCTAATCATCTTATATGTTTCAATAAGATCCCCTCTTAGCCGCCTTCTTTCCAGCGAAAACAACCCCAAATCCCTCAGTCTCTCCTCATAGGACCTCCCCTCCATACCAGGCAACATCCTGGTAAACCTCCTCTGCACCCTCTCCAAAGCCTCCACATCCTTCCTGTAATGTGGGGACCAGAACTGCACACACTACTCCAAGTGCGGCCGCACCAGAGTTGTGTACAGCTGCAACATAACGCTGCGACTCCTAAATTCAATCCCCCTACCAATAAACGCCAAGACACCGTATGCCTTCTTAACAACCTTATCTACTTGATTTCCAACTTTCAGGGATCTATGTACACGTACACCTAGATCCCTCTGCTCATCCACACTATTCAAAGTCCTCCCGTTAGCCCTATACTCGACACATCTGTTATTCCTACCAAAGTGAATTACCTCACACTTCTCCACATTAAACTCCATCCGCCACCTCTCGGCCCAGCTCTGCAACCTGTCTAAGTCTTCCTGCAAACTACGACACCCTTCCTCACTATCTACCACACCTCCAACTTTGGTGTCATCAGCAAATTTACTAATCCACCCAACTATACCCTCATCCAGATCATTAATAAAAATTACAAACAGCAGTGGCCCCAGAACAGATCCCTGAGGCACACCACTCGTAACCGAATTCCATGATGAATATTTACCATCAACCACCAACTCCTCAACTCAGCCCTAAATCTGCCTCCCCTTATTTTGAGGCTATGCCCCCTAGTTCTAGTTTCACCCACCAGTGGAAACAACTTCCCTGCTTCTATCTTATCTATTCCCTTCATAATGTTATATGTTTCTATAAGATCTCCCCTCATTCTTCTGAATTCCAATGTGTATAGCCTCAGTCTACTCAGTCTCTCCTCATAAATCAACCCTCTCAATTCCGGAAACAACCGAGTGAATCTCCTCTGCACCCTTTCCACTGCCAGTATATCTTTTCTCAAGTAAGAAGATCAAGCTGTACACAATAAATAATCCAGGTAATTATTGGCCGGTGAGCTTTACATCAGTGGTAGGGAAATTATTGGAGAGGATTCTTCAAGACAGGATTTATTCCCTCTTGGAAATAAGTGGAAATAAGTGGACATATTAGTGAGAGGCAACGTGGTTTTGTGAAGGGGAGGCCGTGTCTCACAAACTTGATCGAGTTTTTCAAGGAAGTGATGAAGATGATTGATGAAGGTAGGGCAGATGTTGTCTACATGGATTTCAGTAAGGCCTTTGACAATGTCCCTCATGGCAGACTGGTGTAGAAAGTGAAGTTGCATGGCATCAGAAGTGAGCTGGTGTCACTTCTGTGACACCAGCTGTGTCAACACAAAACTGGCTCAGTCAAAGAAGACAGGGTAGCAGTGGAAGTGTGCGTTCCTGAATGCAGGGCTAAGACAAGTGGTGTTCCTCAGGGTTCAGTGCTGGGACCTTTGCTGTTTGTAATATATATAAATGATTTGGAGGAAAATGTAACTGGATTGATTAGTAAGTTTGCGGATGATACATTGTGGATTTGCAGATAGCGATGAGGACCAAAAGAGGATACAGCAGGATATAGATCAGTTGGAGACTTGGGCAGAGAGGTGGCAGATGGAGTTTAATCCGGACAAATGTGAGGTAATGCATCTTGGTAGGTCTAATACAGATAGGAAATGTGCGGTAAATGCAGAACCATTAAGAGTATTGAAAAGGCAAAGGGATCTGAGTGTACAGGTGCACAGATCACTGAAAGTGGCAACGCAGGTGGAGAAGGTAGTCAAGAAGGCATACGGCATGCTTGCCTTCATCGGCCAGGGTAATGAGTTTAAAAATTGGCAAGTCATGTTGCAGCTTTATAGGACTTTAGTTAATCTGCACTTGGAATATAATGTTCAATTCTGGTCGCCACACTACCAGAAGGATGTGGAGGCTTTGGAAGGGGTACCAGAAAAGATATACCAGTACATTGCCTGGTATGGAGTCAGGTGATGAAGGGGCAAAGCCCTGAAAGCTAGTGGCATTTGCTGTCAAATAAACCTGTTGCACTTTAACCTGGTGTTGTGACACTTCTTACTGTGTTTACCCCAGTCCAACGCTAGCATCTCCACATCATTCTTTGACCGAGCCAGTTTTGTAGTCACATTGCCTGCTCACCGCTGATCCCATGCGATTTCACCTTCTACACCACTCTGCCATGAGGGACCTTGTCAAAGGCCTTACTGAAGTCCATGTACACAATATCTACTGCCCTACCCTCATCAATCATCTTTGTCACTTCCTCAAAAAACTCGATCAAGTTTGTGAGACACAACTTCCCTTTCACAAAATCATGTTATCTCTCATTAATACGTTCACAAGGTCAAGGTTCAACACAAATGTCAGGGGGACGTATTTTACACAGAGGATGATGGGGTCCTGGAATGCACTGCCAAGCAAGGTGGTTGAGGCGACACACTGGGATCATTTAAGACTTATCTAGATAGCCACATGAACAGACTGGGAATAGACGGGTACAAACAAATGATCTCGTTGGGCGCATGAGCGGTGCAGGCTTGGAGGGCTGAAGGGCATGTTCCTGTGCTGTACTGTTCTTTGTTCTTCGTATTTCCAAGAGGGAATAAATCCTGCCTTAAAGAATCCTCTCCAATAATTTTCCTACCACTGATGTAAGGCTCACCGGCCTGTAATTATCTGGCATGCCTGAAGATTGGAGAGTGGCAAATGTAGTGCCTTTGTTTAGAAAGGGCTGCAGAGGAAAGTCTGGGAACTACAGGCCAGTGAGCCTCACATCTGTGGTGGGCAAGTTGTTGGAAGATATTTTGAGAGACAGGATCTACAGGCATTTAGAGACACAAGGACTGATTAGGGACAGTCAGCATGGCTTTGTGAGTGGAAAATCATGTCTCACAAATTTAATTGAATTTTTGAAGGGGTAACCAAGAAGGTAGATGAGGTCAGTGCGGTTGATGTTGTCTGCCTGGACCTTAGCATGGCCTTTGAAAAGGTACCGCATGGTAGATTGTTGCATAAAGTTAAATCTCACGGGATCCAGGGTGAGGTATCTAAATGGATACAAAAGAGTGGTTATAGAGAGTTGTTTTTCAAACTGAAGGCCTGTGACCAGCAGTGTGCCTCAGGGATCAGTGCTGGGCCCACTGTTATTTATTATTTCTATTAATGATTTGGATGAAAATATAGGGGGCATGGTTGATATGTTTGCAGATGACACATAGATTGGTGGCATAGCGGACAGTGAAGAAAGTTACGAACAGCAAAGGGTCAAAAACTTTGCTGGGTGTATTCTATAGGCCACCCAATAGTGACAGGGAAGTTGAAGTGCAGATAGGGAAACAGATTCTGGAGAAATGTATTAATAACAGAGTTGTCGTGATGGGAGACTTCAATTTCCCAAACATCGACTGGAATATCCCTAGGGTAAGGGGTTTGGATGGGGAAGAGTTTGTTAGGTGTGTTCAGGAAGGTTTCCTGACACAGTATGTGGATGAGCCTACGAGGGGAGAGGCTGTACTTGACCTGGTACTGGCGTATGAACCAGGGCAGGTGATGGATCTCTCGGTAGGGGAGCATCTTGGGAGTGGTGACCATAATTTTATCTCCTTCACAATTGCATTGGAAAGAGATAGGATCAGGCAGGCTAGGAAGGTGTTTGTCTGGAGTAAGGGGAGATATGAAGAAGTCAGGAAGTTACTTGGACAAATAAACTGGAAGGAGGCGTTCTTAGGGAAAAGTACCGAAGGAAGGTGGCGGATATTCAAGGAATGTTTGTCTGGAGCTATGCGTGACAACGTTCCGATGAGACAAGGGGGTTTTGGTAGGTCGCGGGAACCGTGGTGCACGAAGGCTGTGTTGAACCTAGTCAGGAGGAAAGGGAAGGTGTACAAAAGGTTCAGGGAACTAGGAGAGGTTAAGGATCTTGAGGAGTATAAGGACTGTAGAAAGGAGCTTAAAAGGGAAATTAGGAGAGCCAGAAGGGGTCATGAGAAGACCTTGACAGGTAAGATTAAGGAGAATCCCAAGGCCTTTTATAAATATGTGAAAGGTAAAAGGATGAGAAGAGAAGGGATAGGACCTATAAAAGGTGAAGGGGGTAAGGTCTGTGTGGAACCAGAAGAAATGGCAGAAGTGCTTAATGAGTACTTTGCCTCAGTATTCACGGTGGAAGCTGATCTGGGAGATTTTGCTACGGATTTGCAGCAGATGGAAAAGATTGAGTTTGTGGATATTAAGGTGGAGGATGTGTTAGAACTTTTGAATTCTATCAAGATTGATAAGTCGCCGGGACCAGATGGGATATACCCCAGGATACTGTGGGAGGCGAGGGAAGTGATTGCAGAGCCCCTGGCGATGATCTTTGCGTCGTCAATGGAGACGGGAGAGGTTCCGGAAGATTGGAGGATTGCGGATGTAGTCCCTATTTTCAAGAAAGGGAACAGAGATAGCCCGGGAAATTACCGACCGGTGAGTCTGACCTCAGTGGTTGGTAAGCTGATGGAAAGGCTTCTGAGGGACAAGATTTACGACCATTTGGAGAGGTTTGACGTGATCAGGAATAGTCAGCATGGATTTGTCAAGGGCAGGTCGTGCCTTACGAGCCTAGTTGAGTTCTTCGATAATGTGACTGAACACATTGACGAAGGAAGTGCCGTGGACGTGGTGTACATGGACTTCAGCAAGGCGTTTGATAAGGTCCCCCATGCAAGACTTCTTGAGAAGGTGAGAGGGCATGGGATCCAAGGGCCTTTGGCCTTTTGGATCAAGAACTGGCTTGCCTGCAGAAGGCAGAGAGTGGTTGTGGATGGGTCTTTTTCTGAATGGAGGTCAGTCACCAGTGGAGTGCCCCAGGGATCTGTTCTAGGACCCTTGCTGTTTGTCATTTTCATAAATGACCTAGATGAGGAAGTGGAAGGATGGGTAAGTAAGTTCGCTGATGACACGAAGGTCGGTGGTGTTGTGGATGGTCTGGAAGGATGGCAAAAGTTGCAGCAGGACATAAATAGGATGCAGGACTGGGCGGAGAAGTGGCAGATGGACTTCAACGTGGATAAATGCGTAGTCGTCCATTTTGGCAGAACCAACGGGATGAACGAGTACACTATCAAGGGCAGGAGTCTTGGTAGTGTTGAGGAGCAGAAGGATCTTGGGGTCTGGGTCCACGGGACTCTTAAATCGGCCTCGCAGGTGGAAGAGGTGGTCAAGAAGGCGTATGGTGTACTGGCCTTCATAAATCGAGGGATTGAGTTTAGGAGTCGGGAGGTAATGCTGCAACTTTATAAGACCCTTGTCAGGCCTCATTTGGAGTACTGTGCGCAGTTCTGGTCGCCTCACTATAGGAAAGACGTAGAAGCTGTTGAAAGGGTACAGAGGAGATTTACAAGGATGTTGCCTGGACCGGGAGGCATACCTTATGAAGTTAGGTTGAGGGAACTGGGTCTCTTTTCCCTGGAGAGACGTAGGTTGAGAGGCGACCTGATAGAGGTTTATAAAATGTTGAGAGGAATAGATAGGGTGGATTCTCAGAGGCTATTTCCCCGGGTTGAAATGGTCGCTACGAGAAGACACAGGTTTAAGGTGCGGGGAGGAAAGTACAGAAGTGATGTTAGGGGTAAGTTTTTCACTCAGAGGGTGGTGAGTGAATGGAATCGGCTGCCGTCAGTGGTGGTGGAGGCGAACTCGCTGGGGTCTTTTAAAAGACTTCTGGATGAGTATATGGGGTTTTATGGGATTGGGGGTTATAGATAGGTGTTGATGTGATCGGTGCAACTCGTGGGCCGAAGGGCCTGTTTGTGCTGTAGTGTTCTATGTTTTATGTTCTATGTTTATCTCTAATTGCAATGGGATCTTGATCAATTGGGCCAGTGGGCTAACGAATGGCCGATGGAGTTTAGTTTAGTTAAAAGTGAGGTGGTGCATTTTGGTAGATTGAACCAGGGCAGGACTTACTCAGTTAATGGAACTCATAGAACATAAAACCCTACAGTGCAGAAACAGGCCCTTCGGCCCATCAAGTCTTCACCGACTACAATCCCACCCAAGCCCTATCCCTATACATTTACCCACTAATCCCTCGAACCTACACATCCCTGGATACTAAGGGGCAATTTTAGCATGGCCAATCAACCTAACCCACACATCTTCGGACTGTGGGAGGAAACCAGAGCACCCGGAGGAAACATAAGAACATAAGAACATAAGAAATAGGAGCAGGAGTAGGCCATCTAGCCCTTCGAGCCTGCCCCGCCATTCAAAAAACCCATGCAAACATGAGAATGTGCAAACTCCACACAGACAGTGACCCAAGCAGGGAATCAAACCCAGGACCATGGAGCTGTGAAGCAGCAGTGCTAACCACTGTGCTGCCGTGCTGGCCCATGATACACGTGAAGTCATTCATTTATGGGCTGTATTTGTTCCTTGAAAAAGCTCCACTTTTCGTTTGTTCCCATACCTGACAGTAGTAGTAGAGGCAGGTACAATTTTGTCTTTTATAAAGCATTTGGACAGTTATATGGGTAAGATGGATATAGAGGGACATGGGCCAAATACTGGAAATTAGGACTAGCTTAGGGATTTAAAAAAGGGCCGAATGGCCTGTTTCCATGCTGTACACCTCTATGACTGTACGACTCCCTTTATTAATAGTGGGCTTACATTAGTTACGCTCCAATCTGTAAGAACTATTCCAGAGTCCAAAGAATTTTGGAAAATAATCACCAATGGATCTACTATTTCCAGTGTCAGTTGTGAGTGGAGCTTAGGTGTAAGAAGGGTGAAATCACAATGTTAGGAGTGTACTGTAGACCTCCCAACAGCCCGCAGGAGACAGAGGAGCGGCTGTGCAATCACATACTGGAAAGGTGTGAAAAATGCTGAATATTGTGGTGAGTGAGTTTAATTTCCCCCATATTGACCAGGATGCATAGAATCAGAGAACCATGCAGCACGGAAGAGGCCCTTCAGTCCATCAAATCCACACCAACACATTGAAAACACCTGAACTCTCACCTCATCTCATCTGCCAGCACTTGGCCCATAGACCTGAATGTTGTGATGTGATAAATGTTCATCCAGATACTTTTCAAAGGATGTGAAGCAACCCGCCACTCCTTCCCTCCCAGGCAATGCATTCCAGACCTTCACCATCCTTTGGGTAAAAAAGTTTTTCCTCACATCCCCCGAAATCTCCTGCCCTGTACCTTGAACCTATATCCCCTTGTGACTCACCCTTCACTTCAGGGAAACAGCTGCTCCTTATCCACTCCGTCTATGTCTCTCATAACCTTGCATACCTTGATCAGGTCACCCCTCAGCCTTCTCTCCTTCAAAGGAAACAACCCAAGCCTATACAATCTCTCTTCATAACTTAAATGCTCCAACCCAGGCAACACCCTGGTTACAGGGGAGGTCATGATGTGGAGATGCCGGCATTGGACAGGGATAATCACAGTAAGAAGCCTCACAACATCACAACTTGCCTGGGCTTGCAAAAACTCACTAACTGTTCTGTCTGGAGACAATACACATCTCTTTAATTTGTGCTTAACGCTCTCTCCATTCACATTGTCTGTACCTTTAAAACTTGAGTACCTGTAAAGACTCGCATTCCAACCATTATTCTGTAAATTGAGTTTGTGTTTTTATATGTCCTGTTTGTGAACAGAGCTGCCACTCACCTGATGAAGGAGCAGCACTCTGAAAGCTTGAGGCTTGTGTTACCAAATAAACCTGTTGGACTTTAACCTGGTGTTGTGAGATTTCTTACGGGGAGGTCCCAGAAGATTGGAGAATAGACAATGCTGCTCCTTTGTTTAAGAAGGGTAGCAAGAATAATCTAGGTAATTATAGGCTGGTGAGCCTTACATCAGTGGTCAGGAAATTATTGGAGAGAATTCATCAAGACAGGATTTACTCCCACTTGGAAATAATTAGACGTATTGGAGAGAGGTGACATGGTTTTGTGAAGGGGAAGTCATGCCTCGTTAACTTGATCGAGTTTTTTGTGGGAGTGACAAAGATGATTGATGAAGGTAGGGCAATGGATATTGCATACATGGACTTCAGTAAGGTCTTTGATAAGGTCCCTCATGGCAGACTGGTGCAGAAGGTGAAGTCGGTTGTGATCGGAGGTGAATTGGCAAGACGGATAATGAACTGGCTTGGTCATAGAAGATGGGAATAGCAGTGGGAGGGTACATTTCTGAATGGAGGGCTGTGACAAGTGGTGTTCCTCAGTGATCAGCGTTGGGACCTTTTGCTATTTGTAATATATATAAATGAGTTGGACAAAAACGTAACTGGATTGATTAGTAAGTTTGCGGACAACACAAAGGTTGGTGGAATTGGGGATAGCGACGAGAACGATCAGGGAATGCAGCAGGACATAGATTGGTTGGAAACTTGGGCGGAGAGATAGCAGATGGAGTTTAATCTGGATAAATGTGAGATAATAAATTTTGGAGGATCTAATACAGATAGGAAATATACAGTAAATGGCATAACCCTTCACAATATTGATAGGCAGAGGGATCTGGATGTATAGGTACACAGATCACTGAAAGTGGTAACGCAGGTGAAGAAGATAGTCAAGAAGGCATATGGCATGCTTATCTTCATCAGCCAGTGCACTGAGTTTAAAAATTGGCAAGTCATGTTGATGCTTTATAGAGATGTGTTGAGATGTGTTGAGTATAGGGCTAACGGGAGGACTTTGAATAGAGTGGAGGAGCAGAGGGATCTAGGTGTATGTGTACATAGATCCCTGAAAGTTGGGAATCAAGTAGATAAGGTTGTTAAGAAGGCGTACGGTGTCTTGGCGTTTATTGGTAGGGGGATTGAATTTAGGAGTCGCAGCGTCATGTTGCAACTGTACACAACTCTGGTGCGGCCGCACTTGGAGTACTGTGTGCAGTTCTGGTCCCCACATTACAGGAAGGATGTGGAGGCTTTGGAGAGGGTGCAGAGGAGGTTTACCAGGATGTTGCCTGGTATGCAGGGGAGGTCCTATGAACATAGAACATAGAACATAGAACATTACAGCGCGGAACAGGCCCTTCGGCCCACAATGTTGCGCCGACCAGTCTTATTTCTAAAAAAAAAACATTGACCCACTAATCTAAACCAATCCCTTTTCATCCATAAACCTATCCACCAATCTCTTAAACGTGATTGGCCTCAGTGATCAGTGATTGGTGGATAGGTTTATGGACGAAAAGGGATTGGTTTAGATTAGTGGGTCAATGTTTGTTTTTTTTAAAAAATAAGACTGGTCGGCGCAACATTGTGGGCCGAAGGGCCTGTTCCGCGCTGTAATGTTCTATGTTCTATGTTTTAACCTTAGTTAGGCCACACTTGGAATATAATGTTCAATTCTAGTTGCCACACTACCAGAAGGAATGGAGGCTTTGGAAAGGGTACAGAAAAGATTTACCAGGATGTTGCCTGGTAAGGAGGACATTAGCTATGAGGAGAGGTTGGAGAAACTTGGTTTGATCTCACTGGAACAACGGAGGTTGAGGGGCAAACTGATAGAAATCTACAAGATTATGACAGGCATGGACAGAGTGGATAGTCAGAAGCTTTTCCCCAGGGTAGTGGAGTCAATTACTAGGGGGCAAAGGTTTAAGGTGTGAGGGGCAAGGTTTAAAAGAGATGTAAGAGGCATGTGTTTTACACAGAGGGTAGTGGGTACCTGGTACTCGCTGCCAGGTCAGGTTGTGGAAGCAAATTTGTTCATGAGTTTTAAGGAGCATCCTGACAAATACATGAATAGGACGGGAATAGATTGATATGGTCCCTTAAAGGGTAGGGGGTTTTAGTTCAGTCGGGCAGCATGGTTGGTGCAGGCTTGGACGGCCAAAGGGCCTGTTCCTGTGCTGTATTTCTTTTTCTTTTAGATCTCCTCTGCATTCCCTCCAGTGCAATCACATCCTTCCAATAATGTGGCAACCGGAACAGCACACAGTACTCCAGCTGTGGCCGCCTAAACAACTCCAACATGACTTCCCTGCTTTTGTAATCAGTGCCTCAACTGATAAAAGCAAGTGCCCCATATGCCTTTTTCACCACCCGACTAACATGCCCTTCCACTGATCTGTGGAAAACACATCAAGTTCCCTTTGTCCCACAAAACTTCCTCGTGTCCTACTATTCAAAGCACCAAAGAAGGAAGCCTTGCTGGATGCTCCTTACAAACTCTGCCTCATCCAAGCTCCTAGCACTAAGTGAATCCCAGTCAATATAGGAGAAGTTAAAATCTCCCATCACAACAACCCTGTTACTTTTACACCTTGCCAAAACCTGCCTACATATCTGTTCCTCTGTCTCCCGCTGACTATTGGGTCGCCTATAGTAAACCCCCAACGTTGTGACTACACTCTTCCTATTCCTGAGCTTTACCCATATTGCCTCACTGTTTGAGCCCTCTGAGATGTCCTCCCACAGTACAGCTGTGATATTCAAAATGGTCCCTCATGGCAGACTGGTGCAGAAGGTGAAGTCACACGGGATCAGAGGTGAGCTGGCAAGGTGGACACAAAACTGCCTCGGTCAAAAAAGAGAGGGTAGCAATGGAAGGGTACATTTCTGAATGGAGGGCTGTGACAAGTGGTGTTCCTCAGGGATCAGTGCTGGGACCTTTGCTGTTTGTAATATATATAAATGACTTGAAGGAAAATGTAATTCATTTGATTAGTAAGTTTGCGGACGACATGAAGTTTGGTGGATTTGTGGATAGTGATGAGGACCATCAGAGGATACAGCAGGAAATAGATCAGTTGGAGACTTGGGCAGAGAGATGGCAGATGGAATTTAATCCGGACAAATGTGAGGTAATGCATTTTGGAAGGTCTAATACAGATAGGAAATATACAATAAATGGCAGAATCTTTAAGGGTATTGAAAAGGCAAAGGGATCTGGGTGTACAGGTACACAGGTCACTGAAAGTGGCAATGCAGGCGGAGAAGGTAGTCAGGAAGGCATACGGCATGCTTGCCTTCATTGGCCAGGGCATTGAGTTTAAAAATTGGCAAGTCGTGTTGTAGCTTTATAGAACCTTAGTTAGGCCACACTTGGAATATAGTGTTCGATTCTGGTCACCACACTACCAGAAGGATGTGGAACCTTTGGAGAGGTTACAGAAAAGGTTTACCAGGATGTTGCCTGGTATGGAGGGCATTAACTATGAGGAGAGGTTGGAGAAACTTGGTTTGTTCTCACTGGAGCGACGGAAGTTGAGGGGCGATCTGATAGAAGTCTACAAAATTATGAGAGGCATGGACAGATTGATTAGTCAGAAGCCTTTTCCCAGGGTGGAAGAGTCAATTACTAGGGGGCACAGGTTTAAGGTGTGAAGGGCAAGGTTTAAAGGAGATGTACGAGGCAGATTTTTTACACAGAGAGTAGTGGATGCCTGGAACTTGCTGGTGGGGAAGGTAGTGGAAGCAGATACGATGGTGACTTTTAAGGGATGTCTTAACAAATACATGAATAGAATGGAAATAGAGGGATATGGTCCCCGGAAGGGTAGGGGGTTTTAGTTCAGTCGGGCACCATGGTCAGTGCAGGTTTGGAGGGCTGAAGGGCCTGTTCCTGTGCTGGAATTTTCTTTGTTCTTTGTTTCTGAAGAACCCCAATACCTCCTCCTTTTTGATCTCAGCAAGTCCTTCTCTTTGGTGAATACTGATGTTCATTTACTCATGTACTCATTTAATACCTCGCCTATTTCCTCTGGCTCCACACATAGATTCCCTCCCCTATCACTGACTACTTCCTTGTCAAATTACTCCTTCCAAAGTGTATCACCTCACACTTAGTGTAAGTAACTTAGAATTTTTTATTCATTTGTGGGGCATGGGTGTCACTGGTTGGGCCAGCATTTATTGCCCATCCCTAGTTGTCCTAGGAGGGCCGTTGAAAGTCAATCACATTGCTGTGGCTCTGGAGTCACATGTTGGCCAGACCGGGTAAAGACATCAGATTTCTTTCCCTAAAGGACACTCGTGAACCAGATGGGTGCAAATAGTGTGCCTAACCAGATAGTGTTTTATAATAAACTAACCCAACCAGATAGTGTTTTATAATAAACTAACCCAACCAGATAGTGTTTTATAACAAACTAACCCAACCAGATAGTGTTTTATAATAAACTAACCCAACCAGATAGTGTTTTATAATAAACTAACCTTTATCTTGGTTAAGTCTGAAGATTTGCCTCTAATTATTTTTTTAAAATCGAATCACCCACAAGTTAAAAGGGAGCTGTGTACAAACGTACAATTACATGCAACACTCTGAGGCCAAGTCCAGCCTTCCAATTTGGCCAACTCAGTCAGAGATGCTGCAACCAAAATCAAACAAAATATAATGGAAAAACTCAGCAGGTCTGGTGACATCTACAGAGAGAGAAATAGAGGTTATGTTTTGAGTCTCCGGGTGGGATTTTACGGCCTTGATTAATCCAAGACTGGAAAATCCCACCTGAGGTGAACAAATCTTCCCACTGTCCACCCCTCAACCGCTCCGATTTCAGTGGCGGGTGGAATGATAGAATTCCAGCCTGTACATGTGATGATATTATATCTTTAAGAAATGTTTGCATGTCATGTTTCTTGTGAAGGGACTGTTTTATATTTCAGCTCTGATTACGGCGCCACCTGCAGCCCACACACTGAGGCAGAATAACAGCTCATAATTTTTGGGTTGTTTGTTTTCATCTGAGCTAATGCATTTTCATTACTTTTAGGATTGTCCCCTGGGGTTTTGGAGTTGGGTTTAATTAGAATAATTGACAGGAGAAAGTCATGTGAATAGGCAGGGCTAAGCTTACAGAGTTACAAGCAGCAGCTGCTCCTTGTATTTCATTGGAGCAACAGAACTTTCTCTCTGGAAAATGAAGTCTGGGACCTGCTGGAAAATAGGTATTTCTCTTCAGAGGTCTACAAAAGGCAAGAGGTGTTTTCTTCCTCCCCCAACCCCTCCCCCCCTCTCATTTAGAGTTCTGCTGTGTGAAGGCAGATCTTCCCCTGGAGGATGCTGTCTGACAATCAGAAGACAGGTGTCTTTCTGTATCCGAGGTATTAAAAGACTTAAGGCCTACCAACCCATGTAAGCCTTTGCATTTTTGCTAACCGATTTTAAAGAGGAGTTTATGGCTATGGGGAATATTGCTTAAATTGGAACTAATAGAAATAGCTTGCAGTTATGAATTATATCTTTGTCATGTTTAAGTATTTCAATTGTTAAAAGTTATGCTAATTTTTGTTTGTTATTATTAAACTATGCTGTTAAATAAAGTTTGTTTTAATAAAAACTTCCTAATGGATCAATAGATTCACACCTGGAGTGAAACACCTTATGATCACACTAATGTCATAATGCCAAGATAAAAAACAGTTGGGGTATATATTAACCTTGAGGTTTCTGATCAAAATTGGGGGTCCTTTTGGGATTAAAATCTATAATTTGAAAGAAGCAGCCACACTTTCTCTCCCCCTCACTCTCTTTCTAAAAGTTGAAGTCTGGGACCTGCTAAAACATGGATATCTCTCTCTCCAGAGGTCTGAAAAAGACAAGAGGTGCTTCCTCACTCACTCTCTCACTGGGATTCTGCTGTTTAAGGACAGGTTTTTCTCCAGAGCCTGCTGTCTTCATGTCAGAAGTCAGGTATTTCTCAGTTTCCTCTGTTTAGAAGTGTTAAAAGGTTAGAAGACTAGTAACCCATATAAGACTGTGCATTTTGCTAAGTGATCCTGTCGAGAAGTTTACATCTTTGGGGATATTGCTTATATTGGAACTAATAGAAATAGCTGGCTGTAAAGAATTGTACCTTGTCATGTTTAAGTATTTCAATTAGTAAAAGTTATGACAATTCTTTCTATTATATTTTAACTGTGTTGCTAAATAAAATGTTTTTTTTACTAAAAGCCACCTAGTGGGTCACTGGAATCATACCTGGAGTGAACCATAAGAACATAACTAGGAGCACGAGGAGGCCATCTGGCCCCTCGGGTCTGCCCCACCATTCAATATGATCATGGTTGATCTGTTCATGGACTCAGCTCCACCTACCCACCCGCTCACCATAACCCTTAACTCTTTTACTGTTCAAAAATGTATCTATCCTTGCCTTAAAAACATTCAATGAGGTAGCCTCAACTGCTTCACTGGGCAGGGAATTCCACAGATTCACAAACCCTTTGAGTGAAGAAGTTCCTCCTCAACTCAGTCCTAAATCTGCCTTCCCTTATTTTGAGGCTATGCCCCCTAGTTCTAGTTTCACTGCCAGTGGAAACAACTTCCCTGCTTCTGTCTTATCTATTCCCTTCATAATCTGCCACTCCTAACCCTACCTGACCTCTTTTCGACTCTGCACCTAAAGTAAGATGGTTGACTCTTAACTGCTCTCTAAAATAGTCAGTCAGTTGTCAAGAAGGCACCTTCTTCGGACAATTAGGGGGTGGACAATAGATGCTGACCTGGCCTGATATCTTCTTACATAGCACAGTACAGAGTTTTCCTTGATAACTTTTCTGAAAATATTTTTCTATCTTCAAAATAGTAAATAAATGCAACCCTGTATTTGTTAGTTCAGCTGCTTACGACAGACTTGTACCAATGGGAGTGTAATTAAGCAAGAAATTCACTTGTCATTCGCTCTGATGGTCACAGGTTGATTGAAAGAGTTTAACGCGAAGGAACGCTGTGTGCAGTTCTCATTGTCAATTTCAGCATTACAACTCACAGAAACATACCTTGGTTGGCAGCGGGCTGTTGGGTGCTGAGCTGTAGGAGGCCACACTCGAACTATTTCTACTGGGAGATGCTTCCTGGGAATGGGATTGTGTCTGATTTCCAGTGGATTTCAAGGAGCAAATTCCAAAGCTGTCAGGTGCCAAGTACTTCCCTCTAATTTTAAGATTGGTTCGACCTTTCACTATTCAAATAGAGATACATTATTAACAAAGCAAAAAATATCATCATTTGAATTACAATCAACCATAGAACACTACAGCACAGAAATAGGCCCTTTGGCCCTTCTTATCTGTGCTGAACCATTTTTCTGCCGAGTCCCACTGACCTACACCTGGGCCATATCCCTCCACACTCCCCTCATCCATGAACCCATCCAAGTTTTTCTTAAATGTTAAAAGCGATCCCACATTCACCACTTCATCCGGGAGCTCATTCCACACTCCCACCACTCTCTGTGTGAAGAAGCCCCCCCAATGTTCCCTTTAAACTTTCCCCCCTTCACCCTTAACCCATGCCCTCTAGTTTTTTTCTCCCCTAGCCTCAGTGGAAAAAGCTGCTTGCATTCTCTCTATTTATACCCATCATAATTTTATACACCTCTATCAAATCTCCCCTCATTCTTCTACACTCCAGGGAATAAAGTCCTAACCTGTTCAATCTGTCTCTGTAACTCAGCTTCTCAAGTCCCGGCAACATCCTTGTGAACCTTCTCTTCACTCTTTCAACCTTATTAATATCCTTCCTGTAATTAGGTGACTAAAGCTATACAGAATACTCTAAATTCGGCCTCACCAATGTCTTATACAACCTCACCTTATACAACCTTATACAACCTTATACAACATTCCAACTCTTATACTCAATACTTTGATTTATGGGCGTGTATGGGGTGTCAGGGAGGGGTAATACCTTTGGTGGGGGAACATGTTGTGTCCTTTCAGGGCGGTTTGTCCATCTTTGGTCCCCACCTGCCACTCAGCTCTCACCTGTGGCTCCCTGTAGCTGTTAGCATGCGACAGCGGCCACACCCCGGGCAACGGCCTTGACAAGCCGGCTAAACCAGGTGAGGGTAGCCGATGGGTCTCAACCCTCAGCGAGATAGGGAGATGTCTAACCCAGCATGTGAAGACAGAATCCGGCAGATTGAGCAGAAGAGATCAATGGAAGGTCCAAAGATCAAGAAGGTAGTCTCTGCAAGTGTCATAAGAACATAAGAAATAGGAGCAGGAGTAGGCCATCTAGCCCTTCAAGCCTGCCCCGCCATTCAATAAGATCATGGCTGATCTGTCGTGGCTCAGTTCCACATTCCCGCCCTCTCCCCATAACCCTTAATCCCCTCTCTTATCAAAAACCCATCAACCCGCGTCTTAAAAATATTTAGCGAGGTAGCCTCCACCACTTCAACAGGCAGAGAATTCCAGAGATTCACCACCCTTTGAGTGAAGAAGTTCCTCCTCAACTCCGTTCTAAACCACCCCCCTTTATCTTGAGGCTGTGCCCCCTAGTCCTACTATCCTTTCTGAGCGGGAAGAGTCTCTCCACCTCTATCCTATCCATCCCATTCATCATCTTATACGTCTCAATGAGATCTCCCCTCATTCTTCTAAACTCTAACGAGTACAAGCCCAGTTTATTCAGCCTCTCCTCATAGCTCAACCCCCTCAACACCGGCATCAGCCTAATAAACCTCCTCTGCACTCCCTCCAAGGCCAAAATATCCTTGCGTAAGTACGGCGCCCAAAACTGCACACAGTACTCCAGCTGCGGCCTCACCAATGCCCTATACAGCTGCAGCAAGACCTCCCTACTTTTATATTCAATCCCCCTCGCTATGAAGGCCAGCATCCCATTCGCCTTCCTGACCACCTGCTGCACCTGCAAGCTGGGTTTTTGCGACTCATGCACAAGGACCCCGAGATCCCTCTGCACCGTCGCCTGCTGCAGTTTTTCGCCACGTAAGTAATAATCCTTCCTACCGTTCTTCCTACCAAAGTGGACCACCTCACACTTGCCAACATTAAATTCCATTTGCCATTTCCTGGCCCATTCGCCCAGCCTACCTAGATCCTTCTGCAGACTCTCCACACCCTCCGCACAATTTCGTGGAACATGAAGAGCAGGACAAGACACAGAAGACGTCCTGGTCATCCACTGCACCTAGTCCCACCTCCCGCCGTCTTGACTCTTGTCTTGCCACTGGATCTAGATGGGAATTGGGAAGAGAGAGTGAGGCTGATGCTGCGCAACTCTCCCTCACTTTAATCCAAATCAAGGGCTAGTCTCGACACCATTATCTTCATCATCAGTGTCCTGTTCAGCCCTTGAAGCCCCGTGGCGATGGGCGAGTGGCAAAGCAGCAGGTGTGGATACACTGGGAGCTGTAGTCAAAGAGCAAAGAACAACACAGCACGGGAAACAGGCCCTTTGGCCCAACAAGCCCGCGCCGTCATGGACCTGCACATAGGCGGCTCAGGTCTAATGGTCATTTCTCACTGAGCGAAGCAGCAGTGGAGCTCAGCGTCTACCTGGGTGACTGAGCAGTCCTCTGCAGGAACGTACTGCTCACCTCCGTAGAATGAGGAAGAGGCCAGAAAAGGTGCCCTAAACATTGCCTGCTTCACTACACCCTGGCCAGTTTACCGTGACTGGCGGTGATCCCATCTTGCGATCGAACAAACAAAATAAAACACAAGGTGACACTGCTCACCATTGGCACTTGGAACGTGCGCACACTTTTGCGCAACCCTACAGTAGACAGACCAGAGACAAGAACAGCCTTAGTTGCCAGAGAGCTTGCAAAATACAACATTGACATTGCAGTCCTGAGCGAAACTCGTCTTGCCAACGTAGGCCAGTTGACTGAAACTGGAGGTGGATAAATTTTTTTCTGGAGCGGTCATGGCATAAGAACATAAGAACATAAGAAATAGGAGCAGGAGTAGGCCATCTAGCCCTTCGAGCCTGCCCCGCCATTCAATAAGATCATGGCTGATCTGTCGCTGCTCAGTTCCACTTTCCCGCTTTCTCCCCATAACCCTTAATCCCCTCTCTTATCAAAAACCCATCAACCCGCATCTTAAAAATATTTAGCGAGGCAGCCTCCACCACTTCAACGGGCACAGAATTCCAGAGATTCACCACCCTTTGAGTGAAGAAGTTCCTCCTCAACTCCGTTCTAAACCGCCCCCCCTTTATCTTGAGGCTGTGCCCCCTAGTCCTACTGTCTTTTTTGAGCGGGAAGAGTCTCTCCACCTCTATCCTATCCATCCCATTCATCATCTTATAAGTCTCAATGAGATCTCCCCTCATTCTTCTAAACTCTAACGAGTACAAGCCCAGTTTATTCAGCCTCTCCTCATAGCTCAACCCCCTCAACTCCGGTATCAGCCTAGTAAACCTCCTCTGCACTCCCAGTGATGAACGTCATGATGCTGGAGTTGGATTCGCCGTCAGGAGTCACCTTGTTCGGAAACTTGATAGTCTACCCAAGGGTGTGAACGACCAGCTTATGACATTACAGCTTCCGCTACATAACAGGAGTCAAACCACCCTGATCAGCGCCTATGCCCCCACAATGAATGACCCGGATGAGATGAAAGACAAGTTCTACGAAGAACTAGACGCCCTACTATCTGCAGTGAGCAGTACCGACAAGCTGATCTTGCTTGGCGATTTCAATGCAAGAGTAGGGTGTGACTCTGCAATCTGGCAGGGAGTCATTGGGAGGCATGGAGTGGGCAAGTGTAACAGTAATGGCCTACTCTTAATGAAGACCTGTGCAGCACACGACCTCCTCATCACCAACACAACCTTCCGTCTGCCTACCTGTAACAAGACCTCCTGGATGCACCCCCGCTCTAAGCACTGGCATCTTATCAACTATGTCATTGTCAGGAGAAAAGACAGGCAGGATGTCAGAGTGACCAAGGCCGTGTGTGATGCTGACTGCTGGACAAATCACAGGCTCATTGTCCCCAAAATGAGGCTCCGCATCAGACCCAAGAGACGACCACAAGGAAGTAAAGATATGAAAAGAATCAATGCGGCCAAGCTAAAGAACCCCAGCATCGCTTCAGCACTGGCTGAAGATTTAGAAATCAAGCTTGCTGACCTACACCTCACAGGCAGCACTGAGGACGACTGGGAACGCTTCAGGGATGCTATCCATACATCTGCATTGAAGACGCTCGGGCCCTCCACCCGCAAGCAGCATGATTGGTTTGATGAGAATGATGAGGAGATACGGCTCTACTTGTTGAAAAGCACCGTTTCCATCAGGCCTGTCAGAATGACCCATCTTCAGCTGCCAAGAAAAATGCTTTTACCAGTGCTCGCAGGACAGTCCAGAATAAACTGCGTAAAATGCAGGATGCCTGGCTGAGCTCCAAGGCAGATGAAATACAGAGATATGCTGACAGAAACGACTTGAAATGGTTCTATGAAGCCCTCAACGCTTGTACTCGTTAGAGTTTAGAAGAATGAGGGGAGATCTCATTGAGACTTATAAGATGTTGAATGGGATGGATAGGATAGAGGTGGAGAGGCTCTTCCCGCTCAAAAAAGACAGTAGGACTAGGGGGCACAGCCTCAAGATAAAGGGGGGGCGGTTTAGAACGGAGTTGAGGAGGAACTTCTTCACTCAAAGGGTGGTGAATCTCTGGAATTCTCTGCCCGTTGAAGTGGTGGAGGCTGCCTCGCTAAATATTTTTAAGATGCGGGTTGATGGGTTTTTGATAAGCGAGGGCATTAAGGGTTATGGGGAGAGGGCGGGAAAGTGGAACTGAGCCGCGACAGATCAGCCATGATCTTATTGAATGGCGGAGCAGGCTCAAAGGGCTAGATGACCTACTCCTGCTCCTATTTCTTATGTTCTTATGTTCTCTCTACAGACCTCAATCTCTCGGGACATCCCCCTCCTGAGTACAGATGGTACAACTCTCATTACAGATAAGGCTCAGGTCCTGCAGGGATGGGCTGAACACTTTGAAGCCATCCTCAACCGACCGTCATCTATTAACGATGAGGCAATAGACAGGATTCCCCAGGTTGATATCAACAGCGCCATGGATGACCCACCGGTAGTAGCCGAAGTCACAAAAGCTGTCAGCCAGCTATCCAATGGCAAAGCCCCAGGGGCAGATGCCATACCCGCAGAGATCTACAAAGCTGCTGGTCCTGTACTTTTCAAGAAGCTCACCGAGTTGTTCCAGTCCTTTTCGAAGCAAGGATCCATTCCTCAGGAACTTAAAGATGCTTCCATCGTACACCTCTACAAGAGGAAGGGCAATCGGCAAGTATGCAACAACCACCGAAGAATCTCGCTGCTCTCCATCACAGGAAAATCCCTGGCAAGAGTCCTGCTAAATCGTCTGGAGCTGGACCTGTTTCCAGAGTTACAGTGCAGCTTCCGCAAAGGTAGTGAGACATGATTTTTGCTGCGCGCCAACTTCAGGAGAAGTGTCAGAAGCAGAATCGTGAGCTCTACACAACATTTGTTGACCTCGCAAAAGCCTTCGACACTGTAAGCTGACAAGGCCTGTGAAGGAACATGTCAAAGTTCAGCTGCCTCCCCCAGATTCATTCAGATGGTGCACCAGTTCCATGATGGCATGATGGCCAGTGTACTGGATGGCAAAGAGTCCTCTGAGGCATTCCCAGTCACCAATGGTGTCAAACAGGACTGTGTGCTCGCACCCACACTGTTCAGCATGATGTTTACTGCCATGCTGAATGATGCCTTCCAGGACAGTGTTGCTGGAATCAGCCTCAAGTACAGAGTGGATGGGAAGCTTTTCAACCTGAGGAGACTTCAAGCTATTACCAAAG
This sequence comes from Carcharhinus amblyrhynchos, assembly GCF_965287045.1. Lineage (NCBI taxonomy): Eukaryota > Metazoa > Chordata > Chondrichthyes > Carcharhiniformes > Carcharhinidae > Carcharhinus > Carcharhinus amblyrhynchos. The sequence continues at coordinate 151,204,349 of NC_137325.1, read as the reverse complement.
TGAAGGAGACTGTTCTGAAAGATTTCCTCTTTGCCGATGACTGCGCCCTGTATACTGGCTCAGAGCCAGAGATGCAAGTCAGTACGGACAAATTTTCCACGGTTTGTGACAACTTTGGACTCACCATCAACATTAAAAAGACCGAAGTCAGGCACTAGCCTGTTCCTCATGCACCGTACACAGAACCCATAATCACAATCATAGGGCAGAAATTACAGGCAGTGGACCAGTACATTTATCTTGGCAGCACCCTCTCCCATGCAGTGACTATTGATACAGAAGTTAACTGCAGAATAGCAAAGGCAAGTTCTGCTTCTGGTAGACTGCGCTCCACTGTATGGGAACATCGAGGAATCAGCCCAGCAACAAAACTGAAGGTCTACAGCATTGTGGTACTCACTACCCTCCTGTATGCCTGTGAAACGTGGACTGTGTATCGAAGGCATGCAAGACAGCTCAATCATAGAACAGAGAAAATAGAACACTACAGCACAAACAGGCCCTTCAGCCCACAAGTTGCACCGATCACATCCATACCTACCAAGCCACAGAACTATCTGTAACTCCCAATGCCATTAGATCCCATATACTCATCCAGAAGCCTTTTAAAAGACCCCAGCAATTTCGCCTCTACCACCACTGACGGCAGCCGATTCTACTCACTCACCACCCTCTGAGTGAAAAACATACTCCTAACATCTCCTCTGTATTTGCTTCCCAGCACCTTAAACCTGTGTCCTCTCGTAGCGACCATTTCAGCCCTGGGAAATAGCCTCCGAGAATCCACCCTATCTATTCCTCTCAACATTTTATAAACCTCTATCAGGTCGTCTCTCAACCTTCGTCTCTCCAGGGAGAAGAGACCTAGCTCCCTCAACCTATCCTCATGAGGCATGCCTCCCAATCCAGGCAACATCCTTGTAAATCTCCTCTGCACCCTCTCAATAGCTTCCACATCCTTCTTGTAGTGAAGTGACCAGAACTGTGCACAGTACTCCAAGTGGGGTCTGACAAGGGACTTATAAAGTCCCATGACTTGTCTTCGCTGAATATTACGCATCAGATGGCAAGACAAAGTACCAAACACTGAAGTTCTCTCTCGTGCAAGTCTACCATCAGTCCACACACTGCTGATGAGAGCGCAGACCCGGTGGGAAGGTCATGTCATCCATATGCCAGACGAGTGCATACCCAAGCAGCTCCTTTTTGGGGAACTCTCTGCTGGAAGACACTCGCATGGAGGGCAGAAGAAACGTTACAAAGCCACACTCAAGGCCCCCCTGAAGTCGCTTGACATTGACATGACCACCTGGGAAATGCTGGCACAAAGCTGCCCTACCTGGCACTGCCTCATCCACAAAGGCTGTCAAGCTCACGAAGCAAGGTGTATTGCTGAAGCACAACTTAAGCACGAGCTGCGCAAGTCCAGATCCACCAGCGCAACAACTACAGTGTCTACACAAGCCTATCCAGTATGTGCCAGGACAATCCGTGCCGGAATTGGCCTGATAAGTCGTCTTCGGACACACGGCAACCAGCCTCAAAATGACTAATGGTGTCGAGGTCTCATTGATGACGATGGACAAACAACAACTTTGATTTATAAAGTTCCAAAAGCACTCTATGACTCTGTCTACCTGGGAATTATGTATCTGTATTCCCAAAACCCTTTGTTCTACTACACTCTTTAGTGTCCTACCATTTCGCTGGTGGGTGTGGTCTATAGGCCCCCAAATAATAACTTTGAGGTGGGGCGGGCTACAAACAAGCAAATAATTGATGCATGCAGAAACGGAACAGTGATAATTATGGGGGATTTTAATCTGCGTGTTGATTGGTTGACTCAAGTCACATGCGGTGGGCTTGAGGAAGAGTTCTTGGAATGCTGTCGGGATAGTTTCCTTGAACAGTATGTAACGAAACCTACAAGGGAGCGAGTTATCTTAGATCTGGTACTGTGTAACAAGGCAGGTAGAATTAGGGATCTTCTTGTGAGGGATCCTCTTGGGACGAGTGATCATAGTATGGTTGAATTTCTGATGTAGATGGAGGATGAGAAAGTAGGGTCCCGAACCTGTGTCCTTTGTTTGAACAGAGGGGAGTACGATAGGATGAGAGAGGAATTGGCGAACGTAGATTGGAGGTGCAGATTGGTTGGTAGGACGGCTGAGGAACAGTGGAGGATTGTTAAGGAGATCTTTTTCGGTACTCAGCAGAAATATATTCTGATGGTAAAGAAGGACTGTAAGAAAAGGGATAACCAGCCGTGGTTATCTAAGGAAATAAAGGAGAATATTAAATTAAAAGCCGATGTGTTCACAGCGGCTAAAAATAGTGGGGAATTAGAAGATTGGGAAAGATTTAAAAAAACAACAAAGAATGAACATAAGAACATAAGAAATAGGAGCAGGAGTAGGCCTTCTAGCCCTTCGAGCCTGCCCCGCCATTCAATAAGACCATGGCTGATCTGAAGTGGATCAGTTCCACTTTCTTGCTTTCTCCCCATAACCCTTAATTCCCTTGCCTACCAAAAACCTATCTACCCGTGTCTTAAATATATTTAGCGAGGTAGCCTCCACCACTTCAACGGGCAGAGAATTCCAGAGATTCACCACCCTTTGAGTGAAGAAGTTTCTCCTCAACTCCGTTCTAAACTGCTCCCCCTCTTATCTTGAGGCTGTGCCCTCTAGTCCTGCTGTCCTTTCTGAGCGGGAAGAATCTCTCTACCTCTACCCTATCCATCCCCTTCATTATCTTATACGTCTCTAAGATAAGATGACTAAGAAAGCGATAAAGAAAGGAAAGATAGACTATGAAGCCAAACTAGATATAAAAAATGATAGTAAACGTTTTTACAAATATATAAAGAAGAGGAGGCTGGCTAGAGTGAATGTTGGGCTCTTGGAGGATGAGAGGGAGGATTTAGTGGTGGGTAACGAAGAAATGGCTGAGACTTTAAAGGTTTTTGTGTCAATCTTCACAGAGGAGGACACAAATAGCTTACCGAATATTAAAGATAGAACGATGGTAGGAGGAGGTCCTTAATGCGATTACTGTCACTAGAGAGGTAGTGCTTGATAGACTAATGGGACTGAAGGTAGGCAGGTCCCCAGGACTGGATGGAATGATCCCAGGGTTCTGAAAGAAATGGCAGAGGTGATAGTGGATGCCTTAGTAATTATTTATCAAAATTCGCTGGACTCTGGGGAAGTGCCGGAGGATTGAAAAACAGCTAATGTTACGCCGCTGTTTGAAAAAGGTAGCAGACAAAAGGCAGGGAATTATAGGCTGGTTAGCTTAATGTCCGTAATTGGAAAAATGCTAGAATCCATCATCAAAGAAGAAATAGCAAGACAGCTAGAAAAGAACGGTTTGATCAAGCAGACGCAGCATGGATTCGTGAAGGGGAAGTTGTGTTTGACGAATTTATTGGATCTCTATGAAGATGTGACTAGTGCGGTAGACAGAAGGGAACTGGTGGATATGGTGTTTTTAGATTTCCAGAAGGCGTTCGATAAGATGCCTCACAAAAGGTTGCTGCAGAAGGTTAGGGTGCACGGAGTTGGGGGTAAGGTGTTAGCATGGATTGAGGATTGATTATCTAACAGGAAGCAGAGAGTTGGAATCAATGGGTGCTTTTCTGCTGGGCAGTTGGTGACTAGTGGAGTGCCGCAGGGTTCGGTGCTGGGGCCTCAACTATTTACCATTTTCATAGACGATCTGGAGGAGGGGCCTGAGTGTAGGGTAACAAAATTTGCTGATGACACGAAGATGAGTGGAAAAGCAAATTGCGTGGAGGGCGTGGAAAGTCTGCAGAGAGATCTAGATAGGCTGAGTGAGTGGGCGAGGACCTGGCAGATGGAGTATAACATTAGCAAATGTGAGGTTATCCACTTTGGTAGAAATAATAGTAGGAGGGATTATTATTTAAAGGGTGAAAAGCTGCAGCATGCTACAGCGCAGAGGGACCTGGAGGTCCTTGTGCACGAATAGCAAAAACTCAGTCTGCAGGTGCAGCAGGTGATCAAGAAGGCGAATGGAATGTTGGCCTTTATAGCGAGGGGGATAGAATATAAAAGCGGGGAGGTCTTGCTGCAACTGTACAGGGCACTGGTGAGGCCGCAGCTGGAGTACTGTGTGCGGTTTTGGTCCCCGCATTTGCGGAAGGATGTATTGTCCTTGGAGGGAGTACAGAGGAGGTTCACCAGGCTGATACCGGAGATGAGGGGGTTAGCTTATGAAGAGAGATTGAATAGACTCGGTCTGTACTCGTTAGAGTTGCGAAGGCTGAGGGGAGATCTTATAGAGACTTACAAGACAATGAAGGGGCTAGATAGGTAGAGAGATTCTTCCTGCTTAGAAAGGATACCAGAACGAGAGGGCACAGCCTCAAAATAAGGGGGGGCCAATTTAGAACAGAGTTGAGGAGGAACTTCTTCACTCAAAGGGTGGTGAATCTCTGGAATTCTCTGCCCATTGAAGTGGTGGAGGCTGCCTCGTTGAATATATTTAAGTCACAGGTGGATCGATTTCTGATAGACAAGGGAATTAAGGGTTATGGGGACAAAGCGGGAAAGTGGAACTGATCCACTTCAGATCAGCCATGATCTTACTGAATGGCAGGGCAGGCTCGAAGGGCTAGATGGCCTACCCCTGCTCCTATTTCTTATGTTCTTATGTTCTTATATTTACCATGTATGTCATACTTTGGTTTGTCCTTCCAAAGTGCAATACCTCACACTCGTCTGCATTAAACTCCAAACAAGGGATTTAAGAAATGCTCATATAGAGAAAGGGAACAGTATCATTATTCTGAATGTTACCAGCCTTCTGGAGATGAACTGAAGGGCTCGTACCATGGTGCTGGTGAGCATCAAGAGGGGGAACTGACATCTTCTGATTGCCACTGAACATTCACAACAGTAGGAATATGAATGCCTAGTCAATTAAAATAATTAATTGGCCAACCTGTGGCAACTTCCTGCCTCTGCTGCCACTTTGCTGACATTGAGTGGGACTCTTGTCATGTGGGAGACCATTTGAACCACTGCCAGTCTCTCAGCAGGTTCCAGAGGTGAAGGGCAGGAGCCACCTTTAATCACGAAGGGTGGAAGTGTCAATTACACAGGGAGGGGTGGTGGCATAGGTTCAAGGTGAGGGGGGAAAGTTTAAGGGAGATGTGCGGGGAGGTTTTTCACGCAGAGAGTGGCGGGTGCCTGAAATGCACTGTCAGAGGATATGGTAGAAACAGTCACATTAGCAACATTGAAGAGACACCCTTAAAGGCAATGGCTTCCAGGTCATAAAATCAGAAAGAATGCCAGCACAGAGGAGGCTGTTCAGTCCATCATTCTGTGCTGGCTGACAAACAGCCATCCGGCCGAACCTTACTTTTCAGTTCCTGCCCTGTGATCTTGCAGTTTATGCCATTTCAAATATACGTACAAGTCTGCCACCTCATCAATGCAAGGAGTGAGTTCCAGAACATCAGCAACCTCTGGGTGAAAATATTCTCATTGAATCCCCCTCTAAACCCCTTTCCAAAAAGCAATGGCTCTTGGTTTTGAACCTCTTGACTAAGGGGTCATCATCCCCATCCACCTCAACCATTAGAATTTTATACACTTCAATTTAATCTTCTCTCAGCCTTCCCTATCTCCAAAATACCAGCTTAGCCGAACCAACCTTTCCTCAGAACTAAAATTCTCCAGTCCAGCAACATCATTAAGAATCATCTCTGTCCGGTCTCTCCAGTGCAATACATTCTTTGGGAGAAAAGGAACGAGTATTCCAGACACCAAGGGCAATGTTCTGGGGACTCGGGTTCGAATCTCATCACAGCAAGTGGTGGAATTTGAATTTTTTAAAAAATCTGGAATCATCAAATGCAATATCCTGATTCCCCTTCCTCCGATACCCCTTGATCCCTTTAGTTCCAAGAGCTATATCTAATTCCTTCTTGAAATCAAACGATTTAGCCTCAACTATCTTCTGTGACAGTGAATTCCACACATTCACCACCCTCTGGGAGAAGAAATTTTTGCTGATGACATGAAGATGAGTAGAAAAGCAAATTGCGCGGAAGGTGTGGAAAGTCTGCAGAGGGATCTGGATAGGCTGAGTGAGTGGACGAGGACCTGGCAGATGGAGTATAATGTTAGCAAGTGTGACGTTATCCACTTTGGCAGGAATAATAGTAGGAGGGATTATTATTTAAAAGGCGAAAAGCTGCAGCATGCTACGGTGCAGAAGGACCTGGGGGTTCTTGTGCATGAGTCGCAAAAACCCAGTCTGCAGGTGCAGCAGGTGATCAAGGAGGCGAATGGGATGCTGGTCTTTATAGCGAGGGGGATAGAATATAAAAGTAGGGAGGTCTTGCTGTAACTGTACAGGGTACTGGTGAGGCTGCAGCTGGAGTACTGTGTGCAGTTTTGGTCACCGCACTTGCGCAAGGATATATTGGCCTTGGGGGGAGTGCAGAGAAGGTTCACTAGGCTGATACCGGAGATGAGGGGGTTGGCCTATGAAGAGAGATTGAATAGACTGGGTCTATACTCGTTGGAGTTTAGAAGGCTGAGGGGGGATCTTATAGAGACATATAAGATAATGAAGGGGATAGATAGGGTAGAGGTAGAGAGATTCTTTCCGCTTAGAAAGGATAGCAGGACTAGAGGGCACAGCCTCAAAATAAGGGAGATGCAGTTTAGAACGGAGTTGAGGAGGAACTTTTTCACTCAAAGGGTGGTGAATCTCTGGAATTCTCTGCCCGTTGAAGTGGTGGAGGCTGCCTTGCTGAATATATTTAAGTCACGGGTAGATAGGTTTCAGATAGACAAGGGAATTAAGGGTTATGGGGAGAAAGCAGGAAAGTGGAACTGATCCACTTCAGATCAGCCATGATCTTATTGAATGGCAGCGCAGGCTCGAGGGACTAAACAGCCCACTCCTGCTCCTATTTCTTATGTTCTTATGTTCTTATTTCTCCTCACCTCTCCATTCTTTTCCCAAAGCTAGAGGGCATAGGTTTAAGGTGAGAGGGGAAAGATACAAAAGTGTCCAGAGGGGCAATTTTTTTCACACAGATCGTGGTGAGTGATAATGTAGATGATATAGGTTCTATGGCAAAAAAGATTGAATCCATTTGGGTGGAAATTAGAAATAGGAGAAAAAGTCACTGATAGGCATAATCTATAGGCCACCAAATAATAACACGTTGGTGGGACGAGAAATAAACAAGAAATAAATGCTGCGTGTAAAACTGGTACAGCAATTATCATGGGGGATTTTAATCTACATAGCAATTGGTCAAACCAAGTTGGTCAAGGCAGCCTTGAGGAGACGTTCATAGAACGTGTCTGCGATAGCTTCCTTGAACAGAATGTAATGGAACAAGGGAACAAGCTATCATAGATTTGGTCCTGTGTAATGAGACAGGAATAATTAATGATCTTACAGTTAGGGATCCTCTCGGAAGAAGCAATCGCAGTATGGTAGAATTTAAAATACAGATGGAGCGTGAGAAGGTAAAATCCAATATCAGTGTCTTGTGCTTAAACAAAGAAGACTATAAAGGGATGAGGGAGGAGGTGGCTAAGGTAGACTGGGAGCAAAAATTTTATGGTGGGACAACTGGGGAACAGCAGAGGACTTTCAAAGTGATCTTTCACAGTACTCAGCAAAAGTGATAAGGAAGGACTGTAGCAAAGAGACAATCAGCCATGGAGATCAAAGGGAATAGAGGAGGGTATCAAGTTGAAAGAAAATGCATACAAAATGACAAAGATTAGTGGGAACTGAGAGGATTAGAACATAGAATATAGAACATTACAGCACAGTACAGGCCCTTCGGCCCTCAATGTTGTGCCGAAATATGTCCAATCCCTAGATCAAGCTATCCCACTCCCTATCATTCTGGAGTGCTCCATGTGCTTATCCAATAACCACTTGAAAGTTCCTAAAGTGTCAAACTCCACCATCACAGCAGGCAGTGTATTCCACACCCCAACCACTCTCTGAGTACAGAATCTACCTTGGACATCCCTCTTATATCTCCCACCATGAATTTTATAGTTATGTCCCCTTGTAACAGCTACATCCACCCGAGGAAATAGTCTCTGCACGTCCACTCTATCAATCCCCCTCATCATCATGTAAACCTCTATTAAATCACCTCTCATCCTCCTCCGCTCTAAAGAGAAAAGCCCCAGCTTCCTCAACCTTTCCTCATAAGACCTACACTCCAAACCAGGCAGCATCCTGGTAAATCTCCTCTGCACCCTCTCCAATGCTTCCACATCCTGCTTACAGTGAGGTGACCAGAAATGCACACAATATTCCTAGTGTGGTGTCACCAAGGTCCTGTATAGTTGCAGTATAACCCTATGGCTCTTAAACTCAAATCCCCTGTTAATAAACACTAACACACTATAAGCCTTCTTCACGGCTCTATCCACTTGAGTGGCAACCTTCAGAGATCTGTGGATATGAACCCCAAGATCTCTCAGTTCCTCCACATTCCTCAGAACCCTGCCATTGACCCTGTAATCTGCATTCAAGTTTGTCCTTCCAAAATGAATCACCTCGCACTTATCATGGTTAAACTCCATCTGTCACTTTTCCGCCCAGCTCTGCATCCAATCAATGTCTCCTTGCAGCCTGCAAGAACCCTCCATCTCATCCACTACTCCACCAATCTTGATGTCATCAGCAAATTTACTAACCCACCCTTCAGCCCTCTCTTCCAAATCATTGATAAAAATCACAAATAGCAGAGGACCCAGCACTGATCCCTGTGGTACACTGCTGGTAACTAGCCTCCAGTCTGAAAATTTTCCTTCCACCTCCACCCTCTGTCTTCTATGAGACATGATGTGGATGTGCCGGCATTGGACTGGGGTAAACACAGTAAAAAGTCTGACAACACCAGGTTTTAGTCCAACTGATTTATTTGATAGTAAACGCACAAGCTTTCGAGGTTTTCACTCAAAGGGTGGTGAATCTCTGGAATTCTCTGCCCGTTGAAGTGGTGGAGGCTGCCTCGCTAAATATTTTTAAGACGCGAGTTGATGGGTTTTTGTTAAGAGAGGGGATTAAGGGTTATGAGGAGAGGGCGGGAAAGTGGAACTGAGCCACGACAGATCAGCCATGATCTTATTGAATGGCGGGGCAGGCTCGAAGGGCTGGATGGCCTACTCCTGCTCCTATTTCTTATGTTCTTATGTTCTTATGTTTCCCTCTTCGTCAGGTGAATGGAGAGTTCTGGCCTTGGACAGAGCATATAAAGCACAGACAGTTTAGAGATTACTGATTAGAATGCGAATCTTTACACCTAACCTGCTGTTCAAGTCCTAAAGTGGCTGACAATGTGTGTGGAAGGAGCGCTGATCACAGGTTAAAGAGATGTGTATTGTCTCCAGACAGCACAGTGAGTGAGGTTTTGCAAACCCAGGCAAGTCATGGGGGTTACAGATAGTGTGACATGAACCCAAGATCCCTGTTGAGACCGTCCTCATGTGTGCGGAACTTGGCTATCAGTCTCTGCTCAGCAACTCTGCGCTGCCGTGTGTCGTGAAGGCGGCCTAAGATGTTGGGGGAAAGTTTTTCACTCAGAGAGTGGTGAGTGAGTGGAATCGGCTGCCCTCGGTGGTGGTAGAGGCGAACTCGCTGGGGTCTTTTAAAAGACTTCTGGATGAGTATTTGGGATCTAATGGCATTGGGAGTTACAGATAGTTCTATGGCTTGGTAGGTATAGATATGATCGGCGCAACTTGTGGGCTGAAGGGCCTGTTTATGCTGTAGTGTTCGATGTTCTATGTTCTATGTTCTTCAAGAGCCTACCATGGGGAACCTTATCAAACACTTTACTAAAATCCATGTATACGGCATCAACTGCTTTATCTTCGTCCACACACTTAGTTACCTCCTCAAAGAATTCAATCAAATTTGTGAGGCAGGACTTACCCCTCATGAAACCATGCTGACTATCCTGGATTAAACTGCATCTTTCCAAATGGTCATAAATCCTATCACTCAGGACCCTTTCCATTAACTTACCGACCACCGATTTAAGACTAACTGGCCTATAATTACCAGGGTCATTCCTATTTCCTTTCTTGAAGAAAGGAACAACGTTTTCCACTCTCCAGTCCTCTGGCACTATTCTTGTGGACAGTGAGGACCCAAAGATCAAAGCTAAAGGCTTCGCAATCTCATCTCTTGCCTCCCAAAGTAGCCAAGAATGTATCCCATCTGGCCCAGGGGACTTATCCCCCCTCAGGTTTTTCAAAATTAACAATACATCTTCCCTCAGAAACCTTTCTTCTGCATGGAGGTCGGTCACTTTTTCTGCATGGAGGTCGGTCACTAGTGGAGTGCCCCAGGGACCTGTTCTGGGACCCTTGCCATTTGTCATTTTCATAAATAACCTGGATGAGGAAGTGGAGGGATGGGTTGGTAAGTTTGCCAATGACACGAAGATTGGTGGTGTTGTGGATAGTTTGGAGGGAAGTCAGAAGTCGTAGCGTGATATAGATAGGATGCAAGACTTTGCGGAGAAGTGGCAGATGGACTTCAACCCAGATAAATGTGTAATGGCCCATTTTGGCAAGTCAAGTGGGATGAAGGAGTATAATATCAAGCATAAGACTCTTAGCAGTGTAGAGGATCAGAAGGACCCTGGGATCCGAGTTCATAGGACTCTTAAATCGGCCTCGCAGGTAGAGGATGTGGCTAAGAAGGCGTATGGTGCACTGGCCTTCATTAATCAAGGGATTGAGTTTAGGAGCTGGGAGATAATGCTGCAGCTTTGTAAGACCCTAGTCAGACCCTACTTGGAGTACTGTGCTCACTTCTGGTTGCCTCATTACAGGAGGGATGTGGAAGCTATTGAAAGGGTGCAGAGGAGATTTACGAGGATGTTGCCTGGATTGGGTGGCATGCCTCTTGAGGATAGGTTGAGAGAGCTCAGTCTTTTCTCCTTGGAGAGATGAAGGATGAGAGGTGACCTGATAGAGGTTTATAAGATGTTGAGAGGTATTGATCGGGTGGATTCCCAAAGGCTTTATCCCAGAGCTGAGATGGCTGCCACAAGATGACACAGGTTTAAGGTGATGGGGAGTAGGTACAGAAGAGATGTCAGGAGTAAGTTTTTCACTCAGAGGATGGTGGGTGAGTGGAATCGACTGCTGTCGATCGTGGTGAGAGCGAACTCGTTAGGGTCTTTTAAGAGACTTCTGGATGAGTGCATGGGACTTAATAGGATTGAGGGTTATAGGTAAGCCTAGTAGATAGGGATATGATCGGTGAAACTTGTGGGCTGAAAGGCCTGTTTGAGCTGTAGTTTTTCTATGTTCCATGTTCTATCTACCTCCTCCATCCAATCAGTCTGTATCACACTCTCATCCTCAAAACATGGCCCCTCTCTTTGGTGAACACTGAAGAAAAGTATTCATTCAACGCCTCACCTATCTCTTCTGACTCCATGCACAAGTTCCTACTACTATCCTTTACTGTCTCTAACCTCATCCTGGTCATTCTTTTATTTGTCACATAAGAGTAAAAAGCCTTGGGATTTTCTTTTGTCCGACCCGCCAAGGAGTTCTCATGTCTCCTCCTAGTTCTCCTAAGCCCTTTCTTCAACTCATTTCTAGCTACCTTGTAACCCTGAAGCAACCCAACTGAACCTTGTTTGAGATATCTTTAAAGGTCAGCAGAAAGCCACGAAGAAAGCTATAAAGAAAAGTATAATGGATTATGAGAGTAGTGCAGTAGAAAGCTTTAGATTGGCTAGGAGGGAGTTGAAGAGGGAGTTAAGAAGGGCTAGAAGAGGGCATGAGAAGACTTTGGCTGATAGGATTAAGGAGAATCCTAAGGCGTTCTATAGGTATGTCAAGAACAGAAGGTTGGTTAGGGCAAGATTAGGGCCAGTTACAGACAGTAGGGGGAAGTTGTGTGTGGAACCGGAAGAGATTGGAGAGGCATTGAACCATTATTTCTCTTCGGTGTTCACGCAGGACGATATGAATGTAGCTGAGGAGGTCACTGGGGTGAAGGGGTGTAAAATAGAAAGTATTGTAGTTGATACAGAGGATGTGTTGGATATTCTAGATGGGTTGAAAATAGATAAGTCCCCTGGTCCGGACGGGATTTACCCTAGGATTCTATGGGAGGCAAGAGAGGTGATTGCAGAGCCACTGGCTCTGATCTTCAGGTCGTCGTTGGTCTCTGGTATAGTACCGGAAGATTGGAGGACAGCGAATGTTGTCCCATTGTTTAAGAAGGGGAGCAGAGACTTCCCTGGGAATTACAGACCAGTGAGTCTTACTTCTGTAGTGGGTAAGGTTTTAGAAAGAATTATTAGGGATAGGATTTATAGTTATTTGGAGAGTAATGAATTGATTAGAGATAGCATGGTTTTGTAGCGGGAAGGTCGTGCCTTACTAACCTTATTGAGTTCTTTGAGAAGGTGACCAAAGAGGTGGATAGGGGTAAGGCAGTAGATGTGGTATATATGGATTTTAGTAAGGCGTTTGATAAGGTTCACCATGGTATGCTTCTGCAGAAAATGCAGATGTATGGGATTGGTGGTAATTTAGGTACTTGGATCAGGAATTGGTTAGCAGATAGGAGACAGAGGGTGGTGGTTGATGGTAATTATTCATCATGGAGTTCAGTTACGAGTGGTGTGCCTCAGGGATCTGTTTTGGGGCCACTGCTGTTTGTAATCTTTATTAATGATCTGGATGAGGGTATAGTTGGGTGGATTAGTAAGTTTGCTGATGACACCAAAGTCGGAGGTGTGGTAGATTGTGAGGAAGGGTGTCGAAGTTTGCAGGGTGACTTGGATAGGTTGCAGAGCTGGGCCGCGAGGTGGCGGATGGAGTTTAATGCGGAGAAGTGTGAGGTAATCCATTTCGGTAGGAATAACAGATGTGTTGAGTATAGGGCTAACGGGAGGACTTTGAATAGAGTGGAGGAGCAGAGGGATCTAGGTGTATGTGTACATAGATCCCTGAAAGTTGGGAATCAAGTGGATAAGGTTGTTAAGAAGGCGTACGGTGTCTTGGCGTTTATTGGTAGGGGGATTGAATTTAGGAGTCGCAGCGTCATGTTGCAACTGTACACAACTCTGGTGCGGCCGCACTTGGAGTACTGTGTGCAGTTCTGGTCCCCACATTACAGGAAGGATGTGGAGGCTTTGGAGAGGGTGCAGAGGAGGTTTACCAGGATGTTGCCTGGTATGCAGGGGAGGTCCTATGAGGAGAGACTGAGGGATTTGGGGTTGTTTTCACTGGAAAGAAGGCGGCTAAGAGGGGATCTTATAGAAACATATAAGATGATTAGAGGTTTAGATAGGGTGGATGGTGATAGCCTGTTTCCTCGGATGGAGAAATCTAGCACGAGGGGGCATGGCTTTAAATTAAGGGGGGGTAGTTATAGGACGGATGTCAGGGGCAGGTTCTTTACCCAGAGGGTGGTGAGGGACTGGAATGCCCTGCCTGCTGCAGTTGTAAATGCGCCTAGTTTGGGGGCGTTTAAGAGATTGGTGGATAGGTTTATGGACGAAAAGGGATTGGTTTAGATTAGAGGGTCAATGTTTTTTTTTAAAAATAAGACTGGTCGGCGCAACATTGTGGGCCGAAGGGCCTGTTCCGCGCTGTAATGTTCTATGTTCTATGTTAAACTAGCTCAGAATATAGAAGCAAACTGCAAAAGTTTCTACAAATATATAAAATGAAAATGAGTGGCTAAAGTAAACACTGGTCCTTTAGAGGGTGAGAAGGGGAATGTAATAACTGGAAATGAGAAAATGGCTGAGGCACTGAACAGGTATTTTGTGTCGGTCTTCATAGTGGAAGACACAAATAACATGCCAAAAATTGATGAAGGAAGGTTATGACAGGTGAGGACCTAGAAACTATCATTATCACAAAAGAGGCAGTGTTGGGCAAATTAATGGGGCTAAAAGTAGACAAGTCTCCTGGTTTTGATGGAATGCATTCCAGGGTACTAAAACAGATGGCAGGAGAAATAGCAAATGTACTACTGGTAATTTACCAAAATTTGCTGGACTCTGGGATGGTTCCCGGAGATTGGAAAACAACAAATGTGATGCCACTGTTTAAAAAATGAGCTAGACAAAAGGGAGGTAACTATAGGCTAGTTAGTTTAATTTCTGTAGCAGGGAAAATGCTTGAATCTATCAAAAAGGAAGAAATAGTGAGACATCTGGATATAAATTGTCCCATTGGTAAGACGCAGTATGGGTTCATGAAGGGCAGGTCATGTTTGACTAATTTGGTAGAATTTTTTGAGAACATTACATGCGCAGTGAACAATGGGGAATCTGTGGATGTGGTGTATCTGGATTTCCAGAAGGCATTTGACAAGGTGCCACACCAAAGACTGCTGCGTAAGGTAAAGGTGCACAGTGTTATGGGTAATGTATTAGCACAGATAGAGGATTGATTAACTAACAGAAAGCAAAGGGTGGGGTAAATGGGTGTTTTTCTGGTTGGTGATCAGTGACTAGTGGTGTGCCTCGGGGATCAGTGTTGGACCACAATTGTTTGAGATTTACACAGATGATTTGGAATTGGGGACCAAGTGTCAAAATTCGCAGTTGACACTAAGATCGGTGGAAGAGCAAAGTGTACACAGGACACTGAAAGTCTGCGAAGGGATATACATAGTCTAAGTGTGTGGGTGAGGGTCTGGCAGATGGAGTGCAATGTTGGCAAATGTGAGGTCATCCCTTTTGATAAGAATAACAGCAAAATAGTTTAATTGGTAAAAAACTGCAGCATGCTGCTGTGCAGAGGGACCTGGGTATCCTTGTGCAGGAATCTCAAGGAGTTGGTTTGCAGATGCAGCAGGTAATTAAGAAGGCAAATGGAATTTTGTCCTTCATTGCTAGAGGGATGGAGTTTAAAAACAGCGAGGTTATGTTGCAGCTGTATAAGGTGCTGGTGAGGCCACACCTGGAGTACTGTGTACAGTTTTGGTCTCCTTACTTGAGAAAGGATATACTGGCACTGGAGGGGGTGCAGAGGAGATTCACTAGGTTGATTCCAGAGTTGAGAGGGTTGGCTTATGAGGAGAGACTGTGTAGACTGGGGTTATACTCATTGGAATTCAGAAGAATGAGGGGAAATCTTACAGAAACAAAAAAGATTGTGAAGGGAATGGATAAGATAGAAGCAGGGAAGTTGTTTCCACTGGTGGGTGAAACTAGAACTAGGGGGCATAGCCTCAAAATAAGGGGGAGCAGATTTAGGACTGAGTTGAGGAGGAACTTCTTCACACAAAGGGTTGTGAATCTGTGGAATTCCCTGCCCAGTTGAGGCTCCCTCAGTGAATGTTTTTAAGGCAAGGATAGATAAGTTTTTGAACAGTGAAGAAATTAAGGGTTATGGTGAGCAGGCAGGTAAGTGGAGCTGAGTCCACAAAAAGATCAACCATGATGTTATTGAATTGCAGGGCAGGCTCGAGGGGCCAGATGACCCACTCCGCTCCTAGTTCTTATGGTCTTATTATGAGTGCCTGGAAGTGGAGGCGGGTACAAATTCGTCTTTTAAAAAGCACTTAGAGAGTTACATGGGTACAATGGGTATCGAGGGATATGGGCCAAATGCGGGCAATTGGGATTTGCTGAGGGTTTTTTAAAAAAAAGGGCAGCATGGACACGTTGGGCCAAAGGGCCAGTTTCCATGCTGTAAACCTCTATATCTCTCTGAACCTATAACTCAATTGTAAAAGATTTACCCCCTATCCTCAAACTATGACCTCAAGTTCTGGGCTCCCCCATCATTGGGAACATTCTTTCTGAATCTACCTTGTCTAACTCTGTTAGAATTTTATAAGTTTCTATGAGATTCCCATTCACTCTTCTAAACTCCAGTGAATATAATCCTAACCGACTTAGTCTCTCCTCATGTGACAGACCTGCCATCCCAGGAATCAGCCTGATAAACAAAAAACAAAGAAAATTACAGTACAGGAACACACTTTTGGGTGCTCCAAGCCTGTACCAACCATACTCACTGTCTGAACTAAAACCCCGACCCTTCCAAGGGCCATATCCCTCCATTCCCATCTTTTTCATGTATTTGTCAAGACACCCCTTAAAAGTCACTACCATATACCAGAGGGAATCGAGCTGAGGTGACTGGGAGGAGGGTAGCTCGCAAATGGAGAAGGATTGTAGACAGTGTAAGAGGGAGGATAGACAGGTGATGGAGAAGGGCAGCACTCAGACCAAAGGTTTGAGATATGTCTATTTTAACGCCAGGACTGTGGTGGTGAACTTAAAGCATGCATCGATGCTTGGAAATGTGATGTGGTGGCCACTACAGAGACTTGGATGTCTCAGGGACAGGACTGGGAACTTCAGGTGCCGGGTTTCAGATGTTTCAGAAAGGACAGGGAGGGAAGCAACAGAGAGGGGGGGAGTGGCACTGTTTATCAGGGATAGTATCACGGCTGTAGAGAAGGTGGACGCTGTGGAGGGATTGTCTACGGAGTCTCTATGGGTGGAAGTTAGGAACAGGAAGGGATCGATAACTTTGCTGGGTGTTTTCTATAGGCCACCCAATAGTAACAGGGAAGTAGAGGAGCAGATAGGGAAACAGATCCTGGAGAGATGTAATAATAACAGAGTTGTCATGATGCGAGACTTTAATTTTACAAACATCGATTGGAATATCCCTAGGGTAAGGGGTTTGGATGTGGAGGAGTTTGTTAGGTGTGTTCAGGAGGGTTTCTTGACACAGTATGTGGATAAACCTACAGGAGGAGAGGCTGTACTCGATCAGGTACTGGCTAATGAACCTGGACAGGTGTCGGATCTCTCAGTGGGAGAGCATCTTGGGGATGACGATCATAATTCTATTTCCTTCACGATACAATTGTAAAGAGATAGGATCAGGCAGGCTAGGAAAGTGTTTATCTGGAGTAAGGAGAAATATGAAGCCATCAGGCAGGAAATTAGACAAATAAATTGGAAGGAGGTATTCTTGGGGAAAAGTACCGAAGGAAGGTGGTGGATTTTCAAGGAATGTTTGTCTGGAGCTCTGCACGATAATGTTCCGATGAGACAGGGAGGTTTTGGTAGGTTACGGGAACCATGGTGCACGAAGGTTGCAATGAAACTAGTCAAAAAGAAAAGAAAGGCATACAGAAGGTTCAGAGAGCTAGGCGATGTTAAGGATCGAGAGTATACGGGTTGGAGGAAGGAACTTAAAAAGGAAATTAGGAGAGCCAGAAGGGGTCATGAGAAGGCCTTGGTGGGTAAGATTAAGGAGAACCCCAAGGCCTTCTACAAATATGTGAAGAGTAAAAGGATGAGATGTGAAGGAATAGGGCCTATAAAATGTGAAGCGGGAAAAGTTTGTGCGGAACAGGTAGAAATGGCAGAGGTGCTGAATAAATATTTTACCTCGGTATTCACGGTGAAAAATAGATCACAGAACATTACAGCACAGTACAAGCCCACCGGCCCTCAATGTTGCGCCGACCAGTGGAACCAATCTAATGACCCTCTAACCTAAATTATTCCAATGTTATCCATATTCCTATCCACTGACCATTTGAATGCCCTTAAAGTTGGCGAGTCCACAACTGCTGCAGTCAGGGCATTCCACACCCTTACTACCTTCTGAGTAAAGAACCTTCCTCTGACATCCGTCCTATAATTACCACCCCTTAATTTAAATCTATGTGCCCTCGTGTTAGCCATCACCATCTGAGGAAAAAGGCTCTCACTCTCCACCCTATCTAATCCGCAGATCATCCTGTATGCCTCAATTAGGTCACCTCGTAACCTTCTTCTTTCTAACGAAGATAACCTCAAGTCCCTCAGCCTTTCCTCATAAGACCTTCCCACCATACCAGGCAACATCCTGGTAAACCTCCTCTGCACCCTTTCCAATGCCTCCACATCCTTCTTATAATGAGGCGACGAGAACTGGACGCAATACTCCAAGTGCGGCCGTACCAGAGTTTTGTACAGTTGTAACATGACCCCACGGCTCCGGAATTCAATCCCTCTACCAATAAAAGCTAATACACCGTACGCCTTCTTAACAACCTTATCAACCTGGATGCCAACTTTCAGGGATCTATGCACATGGACACCAAGATCTCTCTGCTCATCGACACTACCAAGAGCCCTTCCATTAGCCCTATATTCTGTACTCCTGTTACTCTTACCAAAGTGAACCACCTCACACTTTTCCACATTAAACTCCATTTGCCACCTCTCAGCCCAGCTCTGCAGCTTATCTATGTCCCTCTGCAAACTGTAACATCCATCCTCACTGCCTACAACTCCTCCAACTTTGGTGTTGTCAGCAAATTTACTAACCCATCCATTTACACCCTCATCTAGGTAATTTATAAAAATGACAAACAGCAGTGGCCCCAAAACAGATCCCTGAGGTACACCACTTGTAACTGAACTCCAGGTTGAATATTTCCCAACAACCACCACCCTCTGTCTTCTATCAGCTAGCCAATTCCTGATCTAAACTGCGACATCACCCTCAATCCCATGCATCTGCATTTTCTGCAGTAGCCTACCATAGGGAACCTTATCAAACGCTTTGCTAAAATCCATATACACCACGTCAACTGCCTTACCCTTATCCACCTCTTTGGTCACCTTTTCAAAAAACTCGATAGGGTTTGTGAGGCACGACCTACCCTTCACAAAACCATGTTGACTATCCCTAATCAATTTATTTCCCTCTGGATGATTATAAATCCTATCCCTTATAATTCTTTCCAAAACTTTGCCCACAACAGAAGTAAGGCTCACTGGTCTATAATTCCCAGGATGGTCTCTACTCTCCTTCTTGAACAAGGGGACAACATTTGCTATCCTCCAGTCTTCTGGCACTATACCTGAAGCCAATGTGGAATACAATATTGGCAAGTGTAAGGTTATCCACTTTGGCAGGAATAATAGTAAGAAGGACTACTACTTAAAGGGCGAAAAGCTGCAGCATGCTACGGTGCAGAGGGACCTCGGGGTCCTTGTGCATGAGTCGCAAAAACCCAGCCTACAGGTGCAGCAGGTGGTCAGGAAGGCAAATGGGATGCTGGCCTTCATAGCGAGGGGGATTGAATATAAAAGTAGGGAGGTCTTGCTGCAACTGTACAGGGCACTGGTGAGGCCACAGCTGGAGTACTGTGTGCAGTTTTGGTCGCCGCACTTGCACAAGGATATTTTGGTCTTGGAGGGAGTGCAGAGGAGGTTCACTAGGCTGATACCGGAGTTGAGGCGGTTGAACTATGAAGAGAGGCTGAATAGACTGGGTCTGTACTCGTTAGAGTTTAGAAGGATGAGGGGGGATCTTATTGAGACATATAAGATGATGGAAGGGATGGATAGGGTAGAGGTGGAGAGGTTCTTCCCGCTCAGAAAGGACAGCAGGACTAGAGGGCACAGCCTCAAGATAAAGGGGGTGGCAGTTTAGAACAGAGTTGAGGAGGAACTTCTTCACTCAAAGGGTGGTGAATCTCTGGAATTCTCTGCCCGTTGAAGTGGTGGAGGCTACCTTGCTAAATATATTTAAGATGCGAGTAGATAGGTTTTTGGTAGGCAAGGGAATTAAGGGTTATGGGGAGAAAGCGGGAAAGTGGAACTGAGCCACTTCAGATCAGCCATGATCTTATTGAATGGCGGGGCAGGCTCAAAGGGCTAGATGGCCTACTCCTGCTCCTATTTCTTACGTTCTTATGTTTTATGCTCAATGACAACATGAAGATCAAAGCCAAAGGCTCTGCAATCTCCTCTCTAGCCTCCCAGAGAATCCGAGGGTAAGTCCCATCCGGCCCAGGGGACTTATCTATTTTCATACTCTCAACAATTGCAAACACCTCCTCCTTATGTACCTCAATCCCGTCTCGTCTTAAAGCCTGTATCTCAGTATTCTCCTCGACTACATTGACTTTGACTACATTGACTACGTTGACCTGGGTGGTTATTCTGAAGGCTTTCGGCGGACTGGAAAGGTTGAGGATGTGGACATTAAGAAAGAGGATGTGTAGGAAATTTTGAATAGCATCAAGATAAATAAGTCACCAGGACCGGATGGGATGTGGAAGCTATTGAGAGGGTGCAGAGGAGATTTACAAGGATGTTGCCTGGATTGGGAGGCATGCCTTATGAAGATAGATTAAGGGAGCTAGGTCTCTTCTCCCTGGAGAGACAAAGGTTGAGAGGCGACCTGATAGAGGTTTATAAAATGTTGAGAGGAATAGATAGGGTGGATTCTCGGAGGCTATTTCCCAGGGCTGAAATGGTCGCTACGAGAGGACACAGGTTTAAGGTGCTGGGGAGTAGGTACAGAGGAGCTGTCAGGGGTAAGTTTTTCACTCAGAGGGTGGTGAGCGAGTGGAATCGGCTGCCATCAGTGGTGATAGAGGTGAACTCACTGGGGTCTTTTAAAAGGCTTCTGGATGAGTATCTGGGATTTAATGGTATTGGGAGTTACAGATAGTTCTATGGCTTGGTAGGTATGAATGTGATCGGCGCAACCTGTGGGCCGAAGGGCCTGTTTGTGCTGTAGTGTTCTATGTTCTATGTACCCCAGATTACTGTGGGAGGTGAGGGAAGAGATTGCAGAGCCTCTGGCGATGATCTTTGCATCATCAATGGAGATGGGACAGCTTCCAGAGGATTGGAGGATTGCGGATGTGATTCCTATATTCAAGGAAGGGAACTGGGATAGCCCGGGAAATTACCGACCGGTGAGTCTAACCTCAGTGGTTGGTAAGTTGATGGAGAGGATCCTGAGAGACAGGATTTATGAACATTTACAGAAGTTTAGTATGATCAAAAGTCGTCGGCACAGCTTTGTCAAGGGCAGGTTGTGCCTTACGAGCCTGGTTGAGTTCTTTGAAAATGTGACTGAACACATTGAGGAAGGAACAGTGGTGGATGTGGTTTATGTGGACTTCAGCAAGGCATTCAATAAGGTCGCCCATGCAAGACTTCTTGAGAAAGTGAGAGGGCATGGGATCCAAGGGGCTGTTGTCTTGTGGATCCAGAACTGGCTTGCCTGCAGAAGGCAGAGAGTGGTTGTGAATGGGTCTTTTTCGGCATGGAGGTCAGTCACCAGTGGAGTACCCAGGGATCTGTTCTGGGGCCCTTGCTGTTGGTAATTTTCATAAATGACCTGATAAGGAAGTGGAGGGATGGGTTAGTAAGTTTGCTGACGACACGAAGGTTGGTGGTGCTGTGGATAGTCTGGAGGGATGTCAGAAGTTGCAGCGTGACTGGCAATTATATTATCAGGGAATTATAGGCCGGTTAGTTTAACGTCTGTTGTAGGTAAAATGCTTGAATCTGTAATCAAGGAGAAAATAGTGAGGCATCTTGAGGAGAATTGTTTGATAGAGCAGACGCAGCACGGTTTCGTTAAGGGGAAGTCGTGTCTGACGAATTTATTGGAATTCTATGAGGATGTGTCTAGGGCGGTGGATAGAGGGGAACTGGTGGATGTGGTGTTTCTTGACTTTCAGAAGGCGTTTGATAAGGTGCCGCACAAGAGGTTGTTACAGAAGGTTAGGGGGCATGGAGTTGGGGGTAGGGTGTTAGCGTGGATAGAGGATTGGCTGTCAAATAGGAGGCAGAGAGTGGGGGTCAATGGGTGTTATTCGGATTGGCAGTTGGTGACTAGTGGAGTGCCCCAGGGATTGGTGCTGGGGCCTCAGCTATTTACCATTTATATAGATGATCTGGAGGAGGGAACTGAGTGTATGGTGTCGAAATTTGCTGATGACACCAAGATTGGTGGAACGGCAAATTGTGCGGAGGGTGTGGAAAGTCTGCAGAGGGATCTAGTTAGGTTGGGCAAATGGGCCAGGAACTGGCAAATGGAATTTAATGTTGGCAAGTGTGAAGTTGTCCACTTTGGTAGGAATAATGGTAGGAAGGACTATTACTTACATGGCGAAAAACTGCAGCATGCTACGGTGCAGAGGGACCTCAGGGTCCTTGTGCATGTGTCGCAAAAACCCAGCCTGCAGGTGCAGCAGGTGGTCAGGAAGGCGAATGGGATGCTGGCCTTCATAGCGAGGGGGATTGAATATAAAAGTAGGGAGATCTTGCTGCAACTGTACAGGGCGCTGGTGAGGCCACAGCTGGAGTACTGTGTGCAGTTTTGGTCGCCGCACTTACGCAAGGATATTTTGGCCTTGGAGGGAGTGCAGAGGAGGTTCACTAGGCTGATACTGGAGTTGAGGGGGTTGAATTATGAGGAGAGGCCGAATAAACTAGGCTTGTACTCGTTGGAGTTTAGAAAAATGAGGGGAGATCTCATTGAGACATATAAGATGATGAATGGGATGGATAGGATAGAGGTGGAGAGACTCTTCCCGCTCAGAAAGGACAGTAGGACGAGAGGGCACAGCCTCAAGGTAAGGGGGGGGCAGTTTAGAACGAAGTTGAGGAGGAACTTCTTCACTCAAAGGGTGGTGAATCTCTGGAATTCTCTGCCCGTTGAAGTGGTGGAGGCTGCCTCGCTAAATATATTTAAGACGCGGATAGATAGGTTTTTGATAGGCAAGGGGATTAAGGGTTATGGGGAAAAGGCGGGAAAGTGGAACTGAGCCACGACAGATCAGCCATGATCATATGGAATGGCGGGGCAGGCTCGAAGGGCTAGATGGCCTATTCCTGCTCCTATTTCTTATGTTCTTATGTGACATAGATAGGATGCAAGGCTGGGTGGAGAAGTGGCAGATGGACTTCAACCCAGATAAATGTGTAATGGTCCATTTTGGCAGGTCAAATGGGATGAAGGAGTATAATATCAACGGTAAGACTGTTAGCAGTGTAGAGGATCAGAAGGACCTTGGGGTTCGGGTGCATAGGACTCTTAAATTGGCCTCACAGGTGGAGGATGTGTTCAAGAAGGCGTATGGTGTACTGGCCTTCATTAATCGAGCGATTGAGTTTAGGAGTCGGGAGATAATGCTGCAGCTGTATAAGACCCTTGTCAGACCCCACTTGGAGTACTGTGCACAGTTCTGGTCGCCTTATTACAAGAAAGATGTGGAAGCTATTGAAAGGGTGCAGAGGAGATTTACAAGGATGTTACCTGGATTGGGTGGCATGCCTTATGAGGATAGGTTGAGGGAGCTAGGCCTTTTCTCCCTGGAGAGACGAAGGATGAGAGGTGACCTGATAGAGGTTTATAAGATGTTGAGAGGTATAGATCGGGTGGATTCTCAGAGGCTTTTTCCCAGGGCTGAAATGGTTGCTACAAGAGGACACAGGTTTAAGGTACTGGGGAGTAGGTACAGAGGAGATGTGAGGGGTAAGTTTTTCACTCAGAGGGTGGTGGGCGAGTGGAATCAGCTGCCGTCGGTGGTGGTGGAGGCAATTCGATCGGGTCTTTTAAGAGAATTCTGGATGAGTACATGGGATTTAATGGGATTGGGAGTTACAGATAGTTCTATGGCCTGGTAGGTATGGATATGATCGGCACAACTTGTGGGCCAAAGGGCCTGTTTGTGCTGTAGTGTTCTATGTTCTATGTTCCATGTATGTGGTATATAGCATCGGTTGAAAGTCCTGTGTGGTGAAGAGGTCATGTTCGAACCTGTGCATGAAGATGTTGGCGTACTGAGGTGTGAATTTGGTCCCCATTGCTGTTCCGTATGTCTGGATGAAAAACTGGTTGTTTAAGGTGAAGACATTGTGGTTCAGGATGAAGCGGATGAGTTGTAAAATTGCATCTGGAGACTGGCAGTTGTCGGCGTTGAGCACTGAGGCAGTTGCAACAATACCATCGTCATGGGGTATTCTGGTGTAGAGTGCTGAGACTTCCATTGTGATGAGGAGTGCTCCTGGTTCAACTGCTCCATGTGTGCTGAGTTTCTGTAGGAACTCCATAGTGTCGCAACAAAAGTTGGAGGTTCTTCGTACAATGAGCTTCAGGATGCCCTCAACATAGCCGGAGAGGTTCTTGCACAGCATCTCGTTGCCCGATACGATGGGACGGCCGTGTGCGTTGGCCTTGTGCACCTTCAGGAGGCAGTAGAGATCTCCAACGCGGGCAGTACATGGGATGAGAGCATGGAGGGTGCTCTGATGGTCCGGATCGAAGGTCTTGATCAGTCTGTTGAATTGACGGGTGTGTTCTTTGGTCAGATCTGCAGATAACTGTCTGTACTGTTCCTCGTTGTTCAGTTGTCAGTACACTTCTTTGCAATAATCCATTCTGTTCGGTATTACGATGGCCCCTCTTTTGTCTGCTGGTTTGATGACAATGTTGCGGTTGGTCTTGAGAGCGTGAATGGTGCTGTGTTGTGCTTAGGTGATGTTCGGGGCTGTTTTGTGAGTGTGGCTGATGAATCTGGTGTTGACGCACCTCCTGATGGCTTGGGCATACATATCAAGTCGAGGGCAACGGCCTTCCGGAGGAGTCCAATTCGAATCTTTCCTCTTCGGTTGCTGCACTGCGGATCTCTCCGTCGGCTGTTCCGGTTCATTGGCGGTCTCATTGTGTTCGCTGTTGGCCTCTTGGGGTTTGTGGAAGAACTCCCACAGCCTCATTCACCTGATGAATTCCTCTGTGTCTGCTGCGAGACTGATGGGGTCTATTTTGGTGGTGGGGCAGAAATTGAGCCCTTGGCTAAGAACTTTGACTTCATCTGGCTGAAGTGTGTCGTCCAACAAATTGACAATGCACTTCCCTCTAGTGGTACTGTTTTCTACTGTGGTACCAGGGGAGGCTTGGTTGCTGCTAGTGGTGATGCCGAGTTTCTCAAGTTTCTTGTACTTGGTGTGCGTGCAGATGGCGTAATTCCTTTGTCTCATCTGCCTGGCAGAGTTGCGCAGCTGGTCTGTGTCCTGAGCGCCAGCTGAGAATATGGATTCTATCTTGGTCTCCAGGATGCGGCGTTTGCTGTAGAGCTGATGTATGAGGCGGTTGAGGAGTGTGAGAGAGGTGCGACGGCAAAGTCTCTCAGCATGGTTTGTGTTATAGGTTGATCTGAGTGGGTTCGTGATCTGTAGATCTTTCAGTATCTTGTCTGCTTTCTTGCATCTTTGTAGAAACTTGAAGTCTGTGTCGATATGTGCAAACTTCTTGGGGATCCTCTCCACTTGGAGCCGGCAGTTTGCGGTGTTGATGGTAGTCATGCTGTGGAAATGCCGACATTGGACTGGGGTAAACACAGTAAGAGGTCTCACAATACCAAGTTAAAGTCTAACAGGTTTATTTGGTAGCAACAGCCACTAACTTTTGGAGCGCTGCTCCTTTATCAGGTAAGTCCCAAGGCATGGTACACTGGGGAGATCATGCAGACGCTACAACGGATGAATGAACACTGCTCAACAATCACCAGGCAAAAGTGTTCTCTTTCTGTTGGCGAACACTTCAGCAGTCACTGGCATTCAGCCTCTGATCTTCGGGTAAGCGTTCTGCAAGGTGGCCTTCACGACACACGACAATGCAGAGTCACTTAGCAGAGACTGATAGCCAAGTTCCGCATACATGGGGACAGCCTCAACCAGGATCTTGGGTTCATGTCACACTATCTGTCACCCCACGACTTGCCTGGGCTTGCAAAATCTCACTAACTGTCCTGTCTGGAGACAATACACATCTCTTTAACCTGTGCTTAACCCTCTCTCCACTCACATTGTCTGTACCTTTAAGAATTGATTTCCTGTGAAGACTTGCATTCCAACCATTATTTTGTAAATTGAGTTTGTGTCTTTATATGCCCTGTTTGTGAACAGAACTCCCGCTTACCTGATGAATGAGCAGCACTCCAAAAGCTCGTGCCTTTTGCTTCCAAATAAACCTGTTGGACTTCTTACTGTGTTTACCCCACTCCAACACCAGCATCTCCACATCATATTCTCCTTAACCAGTAGTGCAACTCCCCACCCCTTTTACATCTCTCTCTATCCCACCTGAAACATCTGTATCTTGGAATTTTAAGCTACCAGTCCTGTCCTTTCTTTAACCAAGTCGCTGTAATGGCAACAACATCGTAGTTCCAAGTACTAATCCCAGCTCTACGTTCATCTGCTTTACCTGTTACACTTCTCACACTGAAACAAATGCACTTCAGTCCACCAGACCCTCTTTGATTAGCAACCTCACCCTGCCTGTTGTTTCTCTGAGTCTTACTGGACCTACTCTCTGGTTCCCCTTCAGTTAATTCACCTTTTCTTTCGTTCCTTTGGTAAATCTCTTCTGCACCCTTTCCAATGCACCAACACCCTTCTGGTAGTGTGGTGACCAGAATTGTACACAATACTCCAAATGCAGACTAACCAAAGTCTTATACAGCTGCAACATGATTTTCCAATCCCTTTATTCAACGCCCCGATTAATGAAGGCCAGCATGCTATACACCTTCTTAACCACCTTGTCCATCTGAGTTGCCACCTTCAGGGAACTGTGGATCTGCATGCCAAGATCCCTCTGTATGCTAATATTTCTAAGGGCTCTACCATTTACTGAATACTTCCCTTCTGCAGTCAACCTTACAAATTGCATCACTTCACATTTGTCCTGGTTAAATTCCATCTGCTTTCTTTCAACTCAGGTGTCCAGCTGATTTATATCCTGCTGTATCCTCTGACAATCCTCCTCACTATCCACTACTATCCCAATTTTTATATCATCTGCAAATTTACTAATCAGACCATCTACATTTCTCTCCAAATCATTTATATATATTACAAACAACAGAGGCCCCAACACCACTTGTCACAGAACTTCTGTTAGAGAAGAATCCTTCCATTGCTACTCTCTGCTCTTTATGCCCTCTCCATCTTACCGGCTCACCTCGGATCCCATATGGCTTCACCTTCTGCATCAGCCAGTCATTAGGAACCTTATCAAAGGCTTTACTAAAGTCCATGTATACAAAATCCACTGGCCTGCCTGGTCAATTTTTCTTGTCACTTCCTCAAAGAACTCAATCAAGTTTGTGAGACTCGACCTCCACTTCACAAAACCATACTGCCTATCGCTAATAAGCCTGTTCTCTTCCAGATCTGAATACACCCAGTCTCTAACAATCTTCAGTAATTTCCCCATCACTGATGTAAGGTTCACAGGTCTGTAATTTCCCAGATTTTCTCTTCTGCCCTTCTTAAACAGAGATCAATGTTAGCTACTCTCCAATCCTCTGGTACCTCGCCCATGGCTGAAGAGGATACAAAGAATTTGGACAAGGCCTCAGTAATTTCTTCCCTTGCCTCTCTCAGTATTCTGGGATAGACCCTATCTGGCTCCTACCTGTCCATCTTAATGTTTTTGAAAACCTCCAATACCTCATCTCTTTTTTCACTCCAACATGTCCTAGAATATCAACATCCTCCTTTCCACACTCGCTATCCATCACATCCTTCTCCTTTGTGAATACTGATGCAAAGTACTCATGAAGGACCTCACCCACATCATCTGGCTCCACACACAAATTCCCGTCACTGTCCTTGAGTGGACCTACCCTTTCCTTAGCTACTGACAATCGATAATGGCTTCATGAAATCTACTGATGACCATAAAACCATTGTCGATTGGCGGAAAAACCCATCTGGTTCACTAATGTTCTTTAGGGAAGGAAATTTGCTGTCCTTATCGAGTCTGTTAGAAGGGATTTATTCGGTTTGTTCGTAGTTTAGTTAATTTGCTCACTGTTAGATAAATAAATTGTTATGTGTTGAATTTAGAGGAAGTGTCAGGAATTTATTTTTTATTAAACTGCGAGAAGTTGCTGGAGAGCAGGTCACACCACTTCACACACACGTTTTATAGATTATCGGGTGAGGTACTCCTTGTTGAGTGTTTCGGACTTAGTTCTCTGCTTTGTAACAATATACATAAAAAACCATGGGATTCTCCTTAATCCTGCCTGCCAAGGACATTTCGTGGTCCTTTTTGCCCTCCTAAGTCCCTGTTTAAGCTCTTTCCTGCTATCCTTGTATTCCTCAAGAGCCTTACCTGTTTTCAATTTCCTGAAATTTATGTACGCCTCCTTTTTAGCCTAGCTCACAATCTCTGTTGTCATCCAGGGTTCCCGAATCTTGCCATCTTTATCATTCATTTTTACAGGGACGTACCTATTCTGAATTGTTGACAACTGTCTTTTAAAAGACGTGTCGGATCGCTGCCCCTAGTCTACTTTCCCATGCTGCTTCCAATCATCATGGAAGCAGATACGATGGTAACTTTTAAGCGGCATCTTGGCAGGCCAAAGGGCCTGTTCCTGTGCTGTAAACAACATCCACTGCTTTTTCCTCAATCATCTTTGTGACTTCCTCAAAAAACTCAATCAAGTTTGTGAGATATGACCTCTCCTTCACATAATCATGCTGCCTACTGCTAATAACTCCATATATTTCCAAATGTGAGTAAATTCTGTCCCTAAGAGTCCTCTCCAATAATTTCCCTACCACTGACATAAGACTCACTGACCTGTAATTACCTGGATTATCCTTGCTATACTTCTTAAACAAGGGAACAACATTGGCTATTCTCCAGTCTTATGGGAACTCCCCTGTGATTAAAGAGAACACAATGATTTATACAAGGCTTTCTTTTCCTTCTCATTGTACCCTGAATATCTCTGCTCATGCATCGTTTTCTGGGCTTGTTACCCCAACATATTGAGCTTAAAGGTTCTCGTGTACATATTTCAAGGATTCCACTCCATGCAAGCCCTTATCACTGTATACATCCCAGTTAACGTTGGGAAAGTTGAAATCACCTAATAACCCTATTGTTATTGTTTTCACTCACCTCCACAAACTGAGCACACATTTGCTCCTCAATCTTCCTCTGACTATCGAGGGGTCGATAAGAAACATCTAACGATGTAGCTTTTCTATTCATAAACTCGAGCCACAATGCTTCATTTAATTCCCCCTCCAATATATCACCGTTTCTTAAGATTTGTCAGCAAGAATAGTCACATATATGATAAACACCTACCTCTGCAAGGGTCATTTTTCACCAAGAATTCATCCAGAGGACTCCATCCTCCTCCAACTCGCACCATCACCATGCTGCGTAGAATCCTGACCATCCTCAGCTGCTGTGAGTCACCAAACTACAAGAAGATGATAAAGAATTGAGGTAACCCTGAGCTAACCCTCACCCTAACCCTAACCCTGAATTAACCCTAACCCTGAACGAACCTAACACGAACCCTGAACTAACCCTAACCCTGAAGTAACCCAAATCCTAACCAGAACTAACCTAACCCTAATCCTGAACTAACTCTCAGCCCAACCCTGAACTAACCCTAACCCTGAAATAACCCTAACCTTAACCCTGAACTAACCTGAACCAACCCTAACAGGTAGCAGTGAAAGGGTGTGTTTCTGAATGAAGGGGTGTTACAAGTGGTGTTCCTCAGGGATCAGTGCTGGGACCTTTGCTGTTTGGAATATATATAAATGATTGAGGGAAATGGAACTGGATTGATTAGTAAGTTTGCAGACAACACAAAGGTTGGTGGATTTGTGGATAGTGATAAGAACCATCAGAGGATGTAGCAGGATATAGATCAGTTGGCGACTTGGGCGGAGAGATGGCAGATGGAGTTTAATCCAGACAAATGTGAGGTAATGCATTTTGGAAAGTCCAAAACAGATAGGAAATGTATAGTAAATGGCAGAACCCTTAAGAGTATTGATAGACAGAGGGATCTTGGTGTGAAGGTACACAGGTCACTGAAAGTGGCAATGCAGGTGGAGAAGGTAATCAAGAAGGCGTACGGCATGCTTGCCTTCATCGACCGGGGCATTGAGTTTAAAAATTGGCAAGTCATGTTGCAGATTTATAGAACATTAGTTAGGCCTCACTTGAAATATGGTGTTCAATTCTGGTCACCACACTACCAGAAGGATGTGGAGGCTTTGGAGAGGGTACATAAAAGATTTACCAGGATGTTGCCTGGTATGGAGGGCATTAACTATGAGGAGAGGTTGGAGAACTTGATTTGTTCTCACTGGAGCGACGGAGGTTGAGGGGAGACCTGATAGAAGTCTACAAGATTATGAGACGCATGAACAGAGTGGATAATCAGAAGCTTTTTTCCAGGGTGGAAGTGTCAATTACTAGGGAGCATAGGTTTAAGGTGTGAGGGGAAAGTTTTAAAAGGGGTGTACGAGACAGATTTTTTACACAGAGAGTCGTGGGTGCCTGGAACTCATTGCCGAGGGAGATAGTGGAAGCGGATACAGTAGTGACTTTTAAGTGGTTTCTTGACAAGTACACGAATGAGATCGGAATAGAGGGATATGGTCCCCAGAAGTGCAGGGAGTTTTAATTAAAACAGGCAGCATGGTCGGTGCAGATTTGGAGGACCGAAGGGCCTGTTCCCATGCTGTAATTTTTTTCTGCTTTGTCCTTTGTTCTTAACCCTAACCCTGAACTAACCCGAAACCCTAACCTTGAACTAATCCAAACCCTAACTCTGAACTAACCGAAACCTAACCCTGAACTAACCCCAACCTGAACTAAACCTAATCCTGAATGACCCGAAGCCTAACCCTGACCTAACCTAACCCTAATCCTGAACTGACCTAAACCAAACCCTGAACTAACCCTAACCCTAGCCCTGAACTAACCTAAACCCTAACTCTGAACTAAACCTAACCAGGTGCCAGGATTCAGATGCTTCAGGAAGGACAGGGAGGGAGGCAAAAGAGGTGGTGGAGTGGCACTGTTGATCAGGGACAGTGTCATGGCTGCAGAGAAGGAGGATGTCGTGGAGGGACCATCTACAGAGTCTCTGTGGGTGGAAGTTAGGAACAGCAAAGGGTCGAAAACTTTGCTGGGTGTATTCTATAGGCCACCCAATAGTGACAGGGAAGTTGAGGTGCAGATAGGGAAACAGATTCTAGAGAGATGTAGTAATAACAGAGTTGTCGTGATGGGAGACTTCAATTTCCCAAACATCGACTGGAATATCCCTAGGGTAAGGGGTTTGGATGGGGAGGAGTTTGTTAGGTGTGTTCAGGAAGGTTTCCTGACACAGTACGTGGATAAGCCTACGAGAGGAGAGGCTGTACTTGACCTGGTACTGGCGAAAGAACGAGGACAGGTGATGGATCTCTCGGTAGGAGAGCATCTTGGGAATGGTGATCATAATTCTATCTCCTTCACAATTGCATTGGAACGAGATAGGATCAGGCAGGCTAGGAAGGTGTTTGTCTGGAGTAAGGGGAAATGCGAAGAAGTCAGGAAGTTACTTGGACAAATAAACTGGAAGGAGGCGTTCTTAGGGAAAAGTACCGAAGGAAGGTGACAGATATTCAAGGAATGTTTGTCTCTGCATGACAACGTTCTGATGTGACAAGGGGGTTTTGGTAGGTCACGGGAACCGTGGTGCACAAAGGCTGTGGTGAACCCAGTCAGGAGGAAAGGGAAGGTGTACAAAAGGTTCAGGGAACTAGGAGATGTTAAGGATCTTGAGGAGTATAAGGATTGTAGAAAGGAGCTTAAAAGGGAAATTAGGAGAGCCAGAAGGGGTCATAAGAAGACCTTGGCGGGTAAGATTAAGGAGAATCCCAAGGCCTTATGTGAAAAGTAAAAGGATGAGAAGAGAAGGGTAGGACCTATAAAAGGTGAAGGGGGAAAGGTCTGTGTGGAACCAGAAGAAATGGCAGAAGTGCTTAATGAGTACTTTGCCTCAGTATTCACAGTGGAAACTGATCTGGGAGATTTTGCTACGGATTTGCAGCAGATGGAAAAGACTGAGTATGTGGATATTAAGGAGGAGGATGTGTTAGAACTTTTGAATTCTATCAAGATAGATAAGTCGCCGGGACCAGATGGGATGTACCCCAGGATACTGTGGGAGGTGAGGGAAGTGATTGCAGAGCCCCTGGCGATGATCTTTGCGTCGTCAATGGGGACGGGAGAGGTTCCGGAGGATTGGAGGATTGCGGATGTAGTTCCTATTTTCAAGAAAGGGAACAGAGATAGCCCGGGAAATTACCGACCGGTGAGTCTGACCTCAGTGGTTGGTAAGCTGATGGAGAGGCTTCTGAGGGACAAGATTTACAAGCATTTGGAGAGGTTTGACATGATCAGAAATAGTCTTCATGGTTTTGTCAAGGGCAGGTCGTGCCTTACGAGCCTAGTTGAGTTCTTCGAAAATGTGACTGAACACATTGACGAAGGAAGTGCAGTGGACATGGTGTACATGGACTTCAGCAAGGCGTTTGATAAGGTCCCCCATGCAAGACCTCTTGGGAAGGTGAGAGGGCATGGGATCCAAGGGGCTTTGGCCCTGTGGATCCAGAACTGGCTTGCCTGCAGAAGGCAGAGAGTGGTTGTGGATGGGTCTTTTTCGGCATGGAGGTCAGTCACCAGTGGAGTGCCCCAGGGATCTGTTCTAGGACCCTTGCTGTTTGTCATTTTCATAAATGACCTAGATGAGGAAGTGGAGGGATGGGTTAGTAAGTTCACTGATGACACGAAGGTCGGTGGTGTTGTGAATGGTCTGGAAGGATGTCAAAAGTTGCAGCAGGACATAAATAGGATGCAGGGCTGGGCGGAGAAGTGGCAGATGGACTTCAACGCGGATAAATGTGTAGTGGTCCATTTTGGCAGAACCAACGGGATGAACGAGTACACTATCAAGGGCAAGAGTCTTAGTAGTGTTGAAGAGCAGAAGGATCTTGGGGTCCGGGTCCACAGGACTCTTAAATCGGCCTCGCAGTTGGAGGATGTGGTCAAGAAGGTGTATGGTGTACTGGCCTTCATTAATCGAGGGATTGAGTTTAGGAATCGGGAGGTAATGCTGCAAGTTTATAAGACCCTTGTCAGGCCTCACTTGGAGTACTGCGCGCAGTTCTGGTCGCCTCACTACAGGAAGGACGTAGAAGCGATTGAAAGGGTACAGAGGAGATTTACAAGGATGTTGCCTGGACTGGGAGGCACGCCTTATGAAGTTAGGTGGAGGGAGCTGGGACTCTTTTCCCTGGAGAGACGAAGGTTGAGAGGCAACCTGATAGAAGTTTATAAAATGTTGAGAGGAATAGATAGGGTGGATTCTCAGAGGCTATTTCCCCGGGTTGAAATCGTCGCTACGAGAGGACACAGATTTAAGGTGCGGGGAGGCAAGTACAGAACTGATGTTAGGGGTAAGTTTTTCACTCAGAGGGTGGTGAGTGAATGGAATTGGCTGCCATCAGTGGTGGTGGAGGCGAACTCGCTGGGGTCTTTTAAAAGACTTCTGGATGAGTATATGGGATTTAATGGGATTGGGGGTTATAGATAGGTCTATGGATTGGTAGGTGTTGATGTGATCGGCGCAACTTGTGGGCCGAAGGGCCTGTTTGCGCTGTAGTGTTCTATGTTCTGTGTTCTAACCTTAACCCTGAACTAACCCTAACCCTGAACCTGAACTAACCTAACCCGGATCCTGAAGTACCCTTAACCCTAACCCTAACCCTGAATGATCCCAAACTCGAATCCCAATCCTAGCCCAAACCAGAACCCTAACCCTAATTAACCTAACCCTAACCCTGAACTAACCTAACCCTAACCCAGAACTAATCCTAACAGTAACCCTGAAATAACCCTAAACCTTCCCTGAACTAACCCAACCCTAACCCTGAACTAACCTGAACCCTAACCCTGAACTAACTCTAACCCTAACCCTGAACTAACCCCATACCTAATCCTGAATTAACCCTAACCCTAACTCTGAATTAACCTAACCCTAACCTTGAACTACCCTAACCTAAACCCTGACCCTAACCCTAACCGTAACCCTAATTGTGACCTAACCCCAATCCTAACCTTGAACGACCCTAACCCTAACTGTGAACTAAACCTAACCCTAATCTGAACTAACCTAACTCTAACTCTGAACTAACTTTAACCCAAACCTTATGAAGATAGGTTGAGAGAGCTAGGTCTCTTCTCCCTGGAGAGACGAAGGTTGAGAGGCGACCTGATAGAGGTTTATAAAATGTTGAGAGGAATAAATAGGGTGGATTCTCGGAGGCTATTTCCCAGGGCTGAAATGGTCGCTACGAGAGGACACAGGTTTAAGGTGCTGGGGAGCGAGTACAGAGGGGATGTTAGGGGTAAGTTTTTCACTCAGAGGGTGGTGAGTGATTGGAATCAGCTGCCGTCGGTGGTGGTAGAGGCAAACTCGCTGGGGTCTTTTAAAAGAGTACATGGAATTTAATGGGATTGAGAGTTATAAATAGGCCTGGTAGGTATGGATATGATCGGTGCAACTTGTGGGCCGAAGGGCCTGTTTGTGCTGTAGTGTTCTATGTTCTACATTAATAGTGCAGATTCAATGGGCCAAATGGCCTTTTCTGTACTGCACAATTCTATGATTCTAAGACTCTATGAAAGAGTTTGATTGGGCAGATCATAGAATCAAACAATCCTTACAGTGCAGAATGAGGCCATTTGGCCCATTGAGCCCACCGATAACAGTCCCACTCAGAGCCTATCCTCATAACTCCACGTATTTACCTTGCTTATCATCCTGACACTGAGTGACAATTTAGCATGGTAATCCACCTAACCTGTACATCTTTGGACTGTGGGAGGAAGCTGGAGCATCCAGAGGAAACCCATGCAGACACAGGGAGAATGTGCAGACCCCACACAGACAGTGACCCAAGCTGGGAGTTGAACTTGGTCCCTGACGCTGCGAGGCAGCAATGCTAACCACTGTGCCACCCTGCCACCCTTGGAGAGAAATTATATGCTTTGATAGGGCAGTCAGAATAGTGGGGCATCAACAGAAAAACTAGAACTAGAGCGCTCAAGAATGAAATTAGGAAGCAGTTCCTGACACAAAGTTATTATGAAAATCTGCAACGCTTCTCCAAAATGAAGAGCTTGCTGGGAATCAATTTAAAAATGAAGACCTGGACTGGTCAATTTCTGTCGGGAGTTAGAGAATATGGAGATAAATAGAGTTAAGATAGATATTGACCATGATCCAATTATCTGGCAGGGCTGACTTGAAGAGTTGAATCTCCTTGGTATGATGCCCATGATTAAAATACAGCCCTATTAAAGTTAACTCTTGTCACATTGAAACAATTGGGCAGTCAGGAATTCAGCAATGACAGTTTAGAAGATGAAAGGGTGACTCCACAGACATGGTGAGGGCAATGTGGAATGGGTTCTTGCTGCTTCTCGGATAGATTCATAGTGTCATAGAGGTTTAAGCATGGAAACAGGTTCTTTGGCTCAACTTGTCCATGTTGCCCTTTATTTTTAACCCCTAAGCTAATCCCAATTTCCCGCTTTTGGCCCATATTCCTCGATACCCATCTTACCCATATAACTATCTGAATGCTTTTTAAAAGACAAAATTGTACCCGCCTCTATTACTACCTCTGGCAGCTTGTTCCAGACACTCACCACCCTCTGTGTGAAAAAATTGCCCCCCTGGACACTTTTGCATCTCCCCCCCTCACCTTAAACCTATGTTCTCTAGTTTTAGACTCCTCGACCTTTGGGAAAAGATATTGACCATCTAACTTGTCTATGCCCCTCATTATTTTATAGACTTCCATAAGATCACCCTTCAGCCTCCTACGCTCCAGAGAAAGAAGTCCCAGTCCATTCAGCCTCTCCTTATAATCAATCCATTAAGTTCTGTAATGTTTCTAGTTTAATATTATCCTTTCTATAATAGGGTGACCAGAATTGCACACAGTATTCCAAGTGTGGCCTTACCAATGTCTTGTACAACTTCAACAAGACGTCCCAACTCCGATACTCAATGTTCTGACCAATGAAACCAAGCATGCCGAATGCCTTCTTCACCACTCTGTCCACCTGTGACTCCACTTTCAAGGAGCTATGAACACGTACCCCTAGATCTCTTTGTTCTGTAACTCTCCCCAACGCCCTACCATTAACTGAGTAAGTCCTGCCCTGGTTCAATCTACCAAAATGCATCATCTCGCATTTGTCTAAATTAAACTCCATCAGGCCTCCAGTTTGAAAAACAACTCTCTACAACCACCGTCTGGCTTCTGTCAAGAAGCCAATTTTGTATCCAGTTAGATAACTCACCCTGGATCCCGTAAGATTTAACCTTATGCAACAACCTACCATGCGGTATCTTGTCAGAGGCCTTGCTAAAGTACATAAGAACATAAGAAATAGGAGCAGGAGTAGGCCATCTAGCCCTTCAAGCCTGCCCCGCCATTCAATAAGATCATGGCTGATCTGTCGTGGCTCAGTTCCACTTTCCCGCCCTCTCCCCATAACCCTTAATCCCCTCTCTTATCAAAAACCCATCAACCCGCGTCTTAAAAATATTTAGCGAGGCAGCCTCCACCACTTCAACGGGCAGAGAATTCCAGAGATTCACCACCCTTTGAGTGAAGAAGTTCCTCCTCAACTCCGTTCTAAACCGCCCCCCTTTTATCTTGAGGCTGTGCCCCCTAGTCCTACTGTCTTTTTTGAGCGGGAAGAGTCTCTCCACCTCTATCCTATCCATCCCATTCATCATCTTATACGTCTCAATGAGATCTCCCCTCATTCTTCTAAACTCTAACGAGTACAAGCCCAGTTTATTCAGCCTCTCTTCATAGCTCAACCCCCTCAACTCCGGTATCAGCCTAGTAAACCTCCTCTGCACTCCCTCCAAGGCCAAAATATCTTTGCGCAGGTGCGGCGCCCAAAACTGCACACAGTACTCCAGCTGCGGCCTCACCAATGCCCTATACAGCCGCAGCAAGACCTCCCTACTTTTATATTCAATCCCCCTCGCTATGAAGGCCAGCATCCCATTCGCCTTCCTGACCACCTGCTGCACCTGCAAGCTGGGTTTTTGCGACTCATGCACAAGGACCCCGAGGTCCCTCTGCACCGTCGCCTGCTGCAGTTTTTCGCCCCGTAAGTAATAGTCCTTCCTACCATTCTTCCTACCAAAGTGGACCACCTCACACTTGCCAACATTAAGTTCCATTTGCCATTTCCTGGCCCATTTGCCCAGCCTATCTAGATCCTTCTGCAGACTCTCCACACCCTCCGCACAATTTGCCGTTCCCCCAATCTTGGTGTCATCAGCAAATTTCGACACCATACACTCGGTTCCCTCCTCCAGATCATCTATATAAATGGTAAAAAGCTGAGGCCCCAGCACCGACCCCTGGGGCACTCCACTAGTCACCATCCGCCAATCCGAATAGCACCCGTTGACCCCCACTCTCTGCTTCCTGTTTGACAACCAATCCTCTATCCACGCTAACACCCTACCCCCAACTCCATGTCCCTCGACCTTCTGCAATAATCTCTTCTGAGGTACTTTGTCAAACGCCTTCTGAAAATCTAGAAAGACCACATCCACCGGCTCTCCTCTATCCACCGCCCTAGATACATCCTCATAGAACTCCAGTAAAGTCCATGTAGACAACATCAACTGCAGTCCATGTAGACAACATCAATCTACCTTCTTGGTTACCCCTTCAAAAAACGCAACCAAATTTGTGAGATATGATTTTCCACTCACAAAGCCACGCTGACTGTCCCTAATCAGTCCTTGCATCTCTAAATGCCTGTAGATCATGTCTCTCGGAGTACCTTCCAACAACGTTCACACACATTCTCTCTCTCACACACACTCTCTCAGACACACACCCACTCTCTCCCTCACACACACCCACTCTCTCCCTCACACACACCCACTCTCTCCCTCACACACACCCACTCTCTCCCTCACACACACCCACTCTCTCCCTCACACACACCCACTCTCTCCCTCACACACACCCACTCTCTCCCTCACACACACCCACTCTCTCCCTCACACACACCCACTCTCTCCCTCACACACACCCACTCTCTCCCTCACACACACCCACTCTCTCCCTCACACACACCCACTCTCTCCCTCACACACACCCACTCTCTCCCTCACACACACCCACTCTCTCCCTCACACACACCCACTCTCTCCCTCACACACCTTCAAAAAACTCAACCAAATTTGTGAGACATGATTTTCCACTCACAAAGCCACACTGAGTGTCCCTAATCAGTCCTTGCACCTCTAAATGCCTGTAGATCCTGTCTCTCGGAGTACCTTCCAACAACTTACCGTCCCTAGTCTCAGGAGGAGAGTTCCAAAGACACTCAACCCTCTGAGTGAATGGGTACAGCTCCAATAACCGTTAAGAAACTTAAAATCATCCAGGACAACGTCGCCCGCTAGATCAGCGCCCCATCCGCCATCACCAATAGACAGTGGCAGCCATGTGGACATCCTACAAAGATGCCAAGGCTCCTTAGACAACACCTTCCAAACTCAACCTCTAACACCTAGGTCAAGAACAGTAGATACATGGGAACACCACCACCACCTGCAACCTTCTCATCATAAGAACGTAAGAACATAAGAACTAGGAGCAGGAGTAGGCCATCTCGGCCCCCCGTCACTGTCTTGGAACTGACTCCCTATCAGTACTATGTGTGTATCTATGCCATATGGACTTCAGCAGTTGAAAACCGGATCACCGGCACCTTCTCAAACGCTGACCTTGCCGAGGACCCCCAGACCCATTAAAACAAAACACACTAGCGGATGCACAGACACAATGCAAAAGTGTAGAGTGGCATGGTAGCACAGTGGTTAGCACTGCTGCTTCACAGCTCCAGAGACCTGAGTTCAATTCCCAGCTTGGATCACTGTCTGTGTGGAGTTTGCATATTCTCCTCATGTCTGCGTGGATTTCCTCTGGGTGCACCAGTTTCCTCCCACAGACTAAAGATGTGCAGGTTAGGTTGATTGGCCATGCTAAATTGTCCCTTAGTGCCCTGAGATGCGTAGGTTAGAGGGATTAGCGGGTAAATGTGTAGGGATATGGGAGTAGGGCCTGGGTGGGATTGTGGCCGGTGCAGACTCTTCCTGCACTGTAGGGTTTATATGATTTCTATGAAATAGTGATTCCATTCTCACAGCTCCCCCCAGAGCCTTACTCCCATTCTCCCCCTCCCATCCCCACACACAGCCCCACTCCCACTCTCTCTCACCTCCCCCACACACACACACAGAGCCCCACCTCCCTTCAATGTACTCACAAACCCCTCCCATCCCCACAGTGCTACACCTACCCGGTATCTGTTGGTGCTGATTTGTTCCACTTGGAATCTCTGGGCACAGCGACACTCAGCCACCTGACGACAGACCTACAAGAAACAGCAACCATCAGATAACCAAACATGTCTGACACCAAAGCTGTCAAATAATTTCGGGGATGGGGGGGAGGTGTCTTAGCTCCAAGCTTAAGTAGGGGCTTGAGTCTTCCAAGGGACATGGGTGTCACTGCCTGGGCCAGTGTTTATTACCCACCCCTGAGGGCATTTAAGATTCAATCACATTGCTGTGGCTCTGGAGTCACATGTAGGCCAGACCAGGTAAGGACAGCAGATTCATTGGAGGGGCTTTGAAGATTTGGCAAGTTTGCAATGTGTCTTGGGGAATGTCTGAGCTCAGGGTGAGACAGTCAGGACTGTTTGAGCCTAGGGCCTGAGAGAGTGGCTCTGGGGATGGAGTTAGGGATCTAGTTGAATTCAAGGAAGAGCTTAAAGGACTGGCTGGGCTTGTAGATGCACTTCAAGGAAAGGCTGAGTTTGAGGAAGGGCCGAGATGATATTCTGAGCTGAGGGATCGGCCTAGAATACAGGCTGGGTTGGGATGTACTTATAGGAGACGTTAAGCTTGATGACTTGCTTTGGCTGCAGGCTGGGCTTGGGGGGCACCCTTTGGACAGGCATATGGGACAGATTGAACAAGCTGAGTTCAAGAAGGTGTCTGAAGGACATCTGGGGCTCAGGAAGCAGCCGTAGGTAAGGGCCTGAAGACAGGATTAGCTCAGAGAGATGTCTGCACTGGCTGAGCTTAGGGCCACAGCAATGGGGCAGGATAAGCTCGCTGGACAAGGGCAGTAGGTGAGAGGATGAACTTGGGGAGGGGGCTATGCA
Source organism: Carcharhinus amblyrhynchos (assembly GCF_965287045.1). NCBI lineage: Eukaryota > Metazoa > Chordata > Chondrichthyes > Carcharhiniformes > Carcharhinidae > Carcharhinus > Carcharhinus amblyrhynchos. The sequence goes on along the minus strand of NC_137325.1, from coordinate 151,164,384 downwards.
ACAGAATGAGCTCGATGTGGCACCCATAAGGGAGTTCAGAGAGGATCTTAGACTGACTAAGGTCTTGGAGCAGCCTGGAGCCTGGCTGAGTCTGGGGAGGGGTCAAGGGGCCTGGCTGAGGTTGAGGAGGAGTCGAGTAGCAAGCCTGAGGCTGGAGGGGGGTCGAGGGGCAAGGCAGAGACTAGGGAGAGGTCGAGGGACAAGCTGAGTTGAGGAGGGGTTGAGGGGCTTAGCTGAGGCTGGGGAGAGGTCGGGGGAGGGGCTGAGGCTGAACCCAGGGAGTGGCCGACACAGGCTAAGATCATTGTATCTGATTGGCTGATAAATCTTTGGAAGTTGCCCAGAAGTTAACCTTTGCCTCTCACCTCATCTTCGATGCAACCTTCATCCTGGCTCCGGAGACAATCCCTATTCGGATGCAATGCATTTGCAAATTCATAGTAATCAATGAATCCATCTCGATTCTGGTCAAAAATTTCAGCAACTGCTTTCATTTCTAGGGAGCTGGTAGGAAATTCTGCCCAAGTAAAGTAAAAGGAAAGTTTATTTATTAGTCACAAGTAAGACGTACATTAACACTGCAATAAAGTTACTGTGAAATTCCCTAAGCACAGAAACAATTGTTTAGAGTTGTATCACTGGTCTTAGATTTTCATGGCTCCTAATGTACATCTTAAACACAAACTCTCCTCACAATTAATACCTTCAGCTTCAAGCCCTGATGGAGAAAACATGAATGCTAAAATCCCTACAATGCAGAAAAGGCCATTTGGCCCATCAAGTCTGCACCAACTCTCTGACAACGTACCTTACCCAGGCCCTATCCCCGTAACCCCATGTATTTACCCAACTAACTGAACATCTTTGGACTGTGGGAAGAAAGTGGACCACCCGGAGGAAACCCACGCAGACAAGGGGAGAATGTGCAAACTCCGCATAGACAGTGACCCGAAGCCAGAATTAAACTCAGGTTCCTGGTGCTGTGAGGCAACACACTAACCACTGTGCCGCCATTTTGTAAACAAATGAAACAACAATGTTGAATTTGCGAGTGAATTACCAGAAATGTCATTCTTGTGGCAGATTATGAAGGAGGTATCATAAGTACACAAAACATTAGTTCTTCAGTTTCACTCTGTTTGACTTAGAAACATAGAAAATAAGAGTGGGAGGAGGCCCTTCAGCCCTTCAAGCCCGCTCTGACTTTCATTTTGATCATGGCTGATCATCAAACCCAATAGACCGATCCCACCTTCCCCCCCTCACCCGTTTGATTCATTTCCTCTGAAGGAAAGCATTTCTCTTCACTTGGAGAGGCAAAGCTTGATCAGGGATAGTCAGCATGGCTTCATCAGAGGGAGAGTATACCTAACAAACTTAAGTGAATTTTTTGAGGAGGTGACCAGGTGTGTAGATGAGGGTAGCGTAGTCAATCTAGTTTATATGGATTTCCACAAAGCCTTTGACAAGGTCCCACATGGGAGACTTGTAAAGAATGTAAATTTACATGGGGAGACAGGGTAATTTGAAGAAGTGGATTCAAAATTGGCTCAGTTGTAGGAGACAGAGGGTGATGGCAGAAGGCTGCTTTAGTGACTGGAAGCCAATGACAAGTGGTGTACCACAGGGATTCGTGCTGGGCCCCCTATTGTTCATCATTTATGAAATGACACAGATGACTATGTTGGGGCAGTAGGGTCAGTAAGTTTGATGATGACACAAAGATTGGTCAGGTGGCTAACAGTGAGACGGAGTGTCTTGGGCTACAGGAGGATATAGGCGTAATGGTCAAATGGGCCAATAAGTGGCAGATGGAATTTAACCCTGAAAAGTGTGAGGTGATACACTTTTGGAAGGAGTAATTTGACGAGGAAGTATACTATGAAAGGTCTGACACTGGGAGGTTCTGTGTTTGTCCACAGATCTCTGAAGGCAGAAGGACATTAGTAGGGTGGTGAAAAAGGCATATGGTTCATTTGCCTTTATCAATCGGGATATAGATTACAAAGGCAGAGAGGTCATGATGGAATTGTATAGAACTTTGGTGAGGCCACAGCTGGAGTACTGTGTGCAGTTCTGGTCACCACATTATCGGAAGGATGTGAACGCACTGGAGAGGGTGCAGAGGAGATTCACCAGGATGCTGCCCGGGATGGAACATTTAAGTTATGAAGAGATGTTGGATAGGCTTGGGTTGTTTTGGTTGGAGAAGAGAAGACTGAGGGGTGACCTGATTAAGGTGTTCAAGATATTTTGAGACATGGGCAGACTGGATAAGGAGCAGCTGCTCCCTTTTTAGAATCCTTCAGTGCAGAAGGAGGCCATTTGACCCATCATGTTTGCACTGACCACAACTCCACCCAGGCATTATCCTCATTAACCCAATGCATTTATCATAGCTAATCCCCCTGGCACTAAGGGGCAATTTAGTATGGTCAATCCCCCTAACCCGCATATCTTTGGACTGTGGGAGGAAACCAAAGCATTCGGAGGAAACCCCCACAGGCACAGGGAGAACATGTAATTTCCACACAGACAGTGACCCAAGCCGGGAATTGAACCTGTGACCCCGGAACTGTGAGACAGCAGTGCTAACCACTTTGCCACCATGCCACCCATTGAAGGCTGATCGTTAGTTAGTGACCCTTAGTTGAAGGGTCAGTCATGGAAGAAGGGACTGTGAGAAACTACAAGGGTTGACATAGGAAATGGAGAAATATTGGAGGTTCTGATGAGCTTAAAAATTGGCAAATCCCCAGGCCCAAAAAATTGCAGGGACTCTGACACAAATTTTTAATTCCTCTCTGTCCATGGGAGAAGTGCCAGGGAACTGGAGGAAGCTAATGTGTTCCACTTTTCAAGAAGGGTGGTAGAGATGAACCAGGAAATTATAGACCAGTGAGCCTCACGTCAGTGGAAGGGAAGCTATTGGTGAAAATTAAGAAGGAGAGAATCTATCCCCATTTGGAAAGGCCTGGGTTAATTACGGATAGTCAAGTCAATATGGATTTATCAGAGGGAGGTCATGCCTAATAAATTTGAGAGATTTTTTTGAAAATGTGATCAAGTGCGTAGATGAGGGAAGTTCTGTTGATGTAGCTTATGTGGATTTTAGCAAAACACCGTCTGTACTCAGACGCAATCTCTACACAGCATGTGTGTCCCTCTGACACAGTCTGTACACAGTGTGTATGTCAAAGAACAAAGAAAATTACAGCACAGGAATAGGCCCTTTGGCCTGCCAAGCCTGCACTGATGATGCTGCCCCACTTAACTAAAACCCCCTTCCCTTCCGGGGACCATATCCCTTTATTCCCATCCTATTCATGTACTTGTCAAGACGCCCCTTAAAAGTCACTACTGAATCCGCTTCCATTACCTTCCCTGGCAAAGAGTTCCTGGCATCCATTACTCTCTGTGTAAAAATTCTGCTTCGTACATCTCCTTTAAACCTTGCCCCTCACACCTTAAACCCACGTCCCCTAGTAATTGACTCTTCCACCCTGGGAGAAAGCTTTGACTATCCACTCTGTTCATGCATCTCATAATCTTTTAGACTTCTATCAGGTCGCCCCTCAACCTCCGTCGTTCCAGTGAGAACAAACCAAGTTTCTCCAATCTCTCCTCATAGCTAATGCCCTCCATACCAGGCAACATCCTGGTAAATCTTTTCTGTACCCTCTCCAAAGCTTCCACATCCTTCTGCTAGTGTGGCGACCAGTATTGAACACTATATTCTAAGTGCGGCATAACTAAGGTTCTATAAAGCTGCAAAATTATTTGCCGATTTTTAAACTCAATACCCTGGCTGATGAAGGCAAGCATGCCGTATGCCTTCTTGACTACTTTCTCCACCTGCATTGCCACTTTTAGTGACCTACGTACCCGTATACGCAGATCCCTTTGCCTATCAATAGTCTTAAGGGTTCTGCCATTTTCTGTATATTTCCTATCTGTATTACACCTTCCAAAATGCATTACCTCACATTTGACTGGATTAAACTCCATCTGCCATCTCTCTGCCCAAGTCTCCAACTGATCTATATCCTGCTGTATCCTCTGATGGTTCTCATCACTATCCACAAATCCACCAACCTTTGTGTTGTTGGCAAACTTACTAATCAATCCGATTACATTTTCCTCCAGATCATTTATATATATTACAAACAACAAAGGTCCCAGCACTGATCCCTGAGGAACACCACTTGTCACAGCCCTCGATTCAGAAACACACCCTTCCACTGCTACCCTCTGTCTTTCTTTGACTGAGGGTAGCAGACCCTTAGACACAGTCTGTACAGAGCATGTGTGTCCCTCAGACACAATCTGTGCACAGTGTCCCACAGTGACAGATTGGACACAATGTTAATCTCCCAGACACAGTCTGTACACAGCGTGTGTCCCACAGCGATAGTCTGTACACAGCGTGTGCCCCACAGCGATAGTCTGTACACAGCGTGTGTCCCACAGTGATAGTCTGTACACAGCGTGTGTCCCACAGCAATAGTCTGTATACACAGTGAATGCGTCCATGTCATCTTTGTCAATCTCTCGTTAGCTCTGACCGATTCCTGACATTGTTATCTCCACCACCTCCCTTCTCCCTTTCTCAAATTAATATAAAAAAGGATAGCAAGAGTTTTTATAAATATATAAAAAGGAAGAGGCTGGCTAGGGTGAACATTGGACCCTTAGAGGATGAGAGGGGGGACTTAGTGGTAGGGGATGGGGAAATGGCTGAGGCCTTGAATAACTTTTTTGTTTCAGTCTTCACAGAGGAGGACGTGAATAATTTGCCGGGTGTTAGCGATGGAAAGATGGTAGGAGTGGAGGGCCTGAATGACATTATTGTTACTAGAGAGGCGGTGCTCGACAGGCTGGAGGGACTGATTGTGGACAAGACCCCAGGACCGGATGGAATGCATCCGAGGGCTCTGAAAGAAATGGCAGAGGTGATAGTGGATGCCTTGGTGATTATTTTCCAAACCTTGCTGGATTCCGGGGAAGTGCCAGAAGATTGGAAAATGGCTAATGTTACGCTGTTGTTTAAGAAGGGTGGCAGGCAAAAGGCAGGGAATTATAGGCTGGTTAGTTTAACGTCTGTTGTAGGTAACATGCTTGAATCCGTGATCAAGGAGAAAATAGCGAGGCATCTTGAGGAGAATTGTTTGATAGAGCAGACGCAGCACGGTTTCGTTAAGGGGAAGTCGTGTCTGACGAATTTATTGGAGTTCTATGAGGATGTGTCTAGGGTGGTGGATAGAGGAGAGCCGGTGGATGTGGTCTTTCTCGATTTTCAGAAGGCGTTTGATAAGGTGCCTCACAAGAGGTTATTACAGAAGGTCAGGGCGCATGGAGTTGGGGGTAGGGTGTTAGCATGGATAGAGGATTGGCTGTCAAATAGGAGGCAGAGAGTGGGGGTCAATGGGTGCTATTCGGATTGGCGGTTAGTGACTAGTGAAGTGCCCCAGGGGTTGGTGCTGGAGCCTCAGCTATTTACCATTTATATAGATGATCTGGAGGAGGGAACCGAGCGTATGGTGTCGAAATTTGCTGATGACACCAAGATTGGTGGAACGGCAAATTGTGCGGAGGGTGTGGAGAGTCTGCAGAAGGATTTAGATAGGCTGGGCGAATGGGCCAGGAACTGGCAAATGGACTTTAATGTCGGCAAATGTGAGGTTGTCCACTTTGGTAGGAATAATGGTAGGAAGGACTATTGCTTACATGGCGAAAAACTGCAGCATGCAACGGTGCAGAGGGACCTCAGGGTCCTTGTGCATGAGTCGCAAAAACCCAGCCTACAGGTGCAGCAGGTGGTCAAGAAGGCAAATGGGATGCTGGCCTTCATAGCGAGGGGGATTGAGTATAAAAGTAGGGAGGTCTTGCTGCAGCTGTATAGGGCACTGGTGAGGCCGCAGCTGGAGTACTGTGTGCAGTTTTGGTCGCCGCACTTACGCAAGGATATTTTGGCCTTGGAGGGAGTGCAGAGGAGGTTTACTAGGCTGATTCCGGAGTTGAGGGGGTTGAACTATAGGCTGAATAAACTAGGCTTGTACTCGTTAGAGTTTAGACGAATGAGGGGAGATCTCATTGAGACATATAAGATGATGAATGGGATGGATAGGATAGAGGTGGAGAGGCTCTTCCCGCTCAGAAAGGACAGTAGGACTAGGGGGCACAGCCTCAAGATAAAGGGGGGGCGGTTTAGAACGGAGTTGAGGAGGAACTTCTTCACTCAAAGGGTGGTGAATCTCTGGAATTCTCTGCCCGTTGAAGTGGTGGAGGCTACCTCGCTAAATATTTTTAAGATGCGGGTTGATGGGTTTTTGATAAGAGAGGGGATTAAGGGTTATGGGGAGAGGGCGGGAATGTGGAACTGAGCCACGACAGATCAGCCATGATGTTATTGAATGGCGGGGCAGGCTCGAAGGGCTAGATGGCCTACTCCTGCTCCTATTTCTTATGTCCTTATGTTCTTAAATTCTACACATTTCGCCCTCTCTTTTATTCTGAATAGGGATCATATTGGCTCAGAATGTAAACTCTGTTTCTCTCGGCACTGATGCTGCCGTTCCTGTTGCATTGATGGGCATTATCTGTTGTTATTTCTGAACTCACTGTCTCTGTCCCTCAATCACAAACACATGGAAATAACCAGATGGCAGCTCACTGGAGGCAAGAACGTTCTGCATAAACTTCTCTTGACTGATTTGTCCATCCTGATCCTTGTCGATACATCGGAAAATATCCACCACACGAGATTTCTTGCTGCTGATCCACTGCAGGTATCGCTTCCTCCACACGTTGAAACTGAAATTCTCAAATTCCTGCAGCTGAAATTGGTAGTAGAACAAGATGACTTTCTCACTGACTTCATTATCCCAAGTTTTATATGTAAAAATAACAGAATTGATCAAATGGAGGAAGTAGGCCATTCGGTCCCTCAGGCCTGCTCCCACATACAATATGAATATGACTGATCTGTGGCCTGAGCTTCATTTTCCCCCCACTACCCTCAACAAGTCATGCATAAATCCACTGACCCAACCCCCCATACTCCCTGGGGAAGAGAATTCTAAGGACAAACAGCCCTGTGAAAGAAGAAATTTCTCCTCATCTCTGTTGTAAATGAGAGACCTCTTGATCATTCTTAGAACGTAGAACACTACAGCACAAACAGGCCTTTCGGTCCACAATTTGCGTCGATCACATCCATACCTACCAAGCCATAGAACTATCTGTAACTCCCAATGCCATTAGATCCCATATACTCATCCAGAAGTCTTTTAAAAGACCCCAGCGAGTTCGCCTCCACCACCTCTGACGGCAGCCGATTCCACTCACTCACCACCCTCTGAGTGAAAAACTTACCCCTAACATCTCCTCTGTACTTGCTTCCCAGCACCTTAAACCTGTGTCCTCTTGTAGCGACCATTTCAGCCCTGGGAAATAGCCTCCGAGAATCCACCCTATCTATTCCTCTCAACATCTTATAAATCTCTATCAGGTCGCCTCTCAACTTTCGTCTCTCCAGGGAGAAGAGACCTAGCTCCCTCAACCTAAGGCATGCCTCCCAATCCAGGTAACATCCTTGTAAATCTCCTCTGCACCCTCTCAATAGCTTCCACATCCTTCCTGTAGTGAGGCAACCAGAACTGCACACAGTACTCCAAGTGGGGTCTGACAAGGGTCTTATAAAGTTGCAGCATTACCTCCTGACTCCTAAACTCAATCCCTCGATTAATGAAGGCCAGTACACCATATGCCTTCTTGACCACATTCTCCACCTGCGAGATCGATTTAAGAGTACTATGGACCCGGACCCCAAGATCCTTCTGCTCTTCAACCCAGCTAAGACTCCTACCCTTGATATTGTACTCCTTCATCCCATTGGTTCTGCCAAAATGGACCACGACACACTTATCCGCGTTGAAGTTCATCTGCCACTTCTCTGCCCAGTTTTGCATCCTATCTATGTCACACTGCAACTTCTGACATCCCTCCAGACTATCCACAACACCACCAACCTTCGTATCGTCGGCGAACCTACTAACCCATCCCTCCACTTCCTCATCCAGGTCATTTATGAAAATGACAAACAGCAAGGGTCCTAGAACAGATCCCTGGGGCACTCCACTGGTGACCGACCTCCATGTAGAAAAAGACCCATCCACAACCACTCTCTGCCTTCTGCAGGCAAGATGTGGATATGCCGGCGTTGGACTGGGGTAAACACAGTAAAAAGTCTGACAACACCAGGTTTAAGTCCGACCGATTTATTTGATAGTAAACTCACTAGCTTTCGGGGTTAGTCCCTTCGTCAGGTGAATGGAGAGTTCTGGCCTCAGACAGAGCATATAAAGCACAGACAGTTTACAGATTACTGATCTGTAAATTTAGATTTAGTAATCTGTAAACTGTCTGTGCTTTATATGCTCTGTCTGAGGCCAGAACTCTCCATTCACCTGACGAAGGGACTAACCCCGAAAGCTAGTGAGTTTACTATCAAATAAATCGGTTGGACTTAAACCTGGTGTTGTCAGACTTTTTACTGTGTTCTGCAGGCAAGCCAGTTCTGGATCCACAAGGCCAAAGCCCCTTGGATCCCATGCCTTCTCACCTTCTCAAGAAGTCTTGCATGGGGGACCTTATCAAATGCCTTGCTGAAGTCTATGTAAACCACATTCACCGCTCTTCCTTCGTCAATGTGTTCAGTCACATTTTCAAAGAACTCAACTAGGCTCGTAAGGCACGACCTGCCCTCGACAAAGCCCTGCTGACTATTTTTGATCATATTAGACTTCTCTAAATGCTCATAAATCCTGTCCCTCAGAATCCTCTCCATCAATTTACCAACCACTGAAGTCAGACTCACCGGTCGATAATTTCCCAGGCTATCCCTGTTCCCTTTCTTGAAAATAGGAACCACATCCACAATCCTCCAATCCTCCGGAACCTCTCCCATCTCCATCGACGATGCAAAGATCATCGCCAAGGGCTCTGCAATCACTTCCCTCACCTCCCACAGTAACCTGGGGTACATCCCATCCAGATGTGGAAGCATTGGAGAGAGCGCAGAGATTTACCAGGATGCTGCCTGGTTTGGAGGGTAGGTCTTATAAGGAAAGGTTGAGGGAGCTGGGGCTTTTCTCTTTAGAGCAGAGGAAGATGATGGGCGATTTAATAGAGGTTTATAAGATGATGAGGGGGATAGATAGAGTGGACGTTCAGAGACTATTTCCTCAGGTGGATGTAACTGTTACTAGGGGGCATAACTATAAGGTTCATGGTGGGAGATATAGGAGGGATGTCCGAGGTAGATTCTTCACTCAGAGAGTGGTTGGGGTGTGAAATACACTGCCTGCTGTGATAGTGGAGTCGGACACTTTAGGAACTTTCAAGCGGTTTTTGGATAGGCACATGGAGCACTCCAGAATGATAGGGAGTGGGATAGCTTGATCTTGGGTTTGGACATAGCTTGGCACAACATTGAGGGCCGAAGGGCCTGTACTGTGCTGTACTGTTCTATGTTCTAAGATCAGAATTTAAAAACAATTTCTGTGTGCTGAATAACTGTGATAAGGCTGTATCTGTGATGTGGAGCTGAGAGCTGTCTGTATGATTGCTGTGTGAGGAATCAGTGTTATCGCAGTCTGACAGGAGGGTGCTGCTCCACAACTTTCTCTGCGCTCCTTCAATCGATGCCTGAATCATGAATAAATGATTGGAAGCTGACCCTGATTCTCCTGTGGTTAGTTGGCCAGTTCGTCAACCACAACATAGGAAACTAACAAACTTCTCAATGCCCTGCAATGACTCTAGCTCCTCCCCCCTCCCTCCCCAAAGCTTGAAAATCCTAACCTCAAAGTGAAATAGTCTAGAGAAACTTCCTGCACATATATTGTCCCAAGATACAGGGAGTGTCCTGATGTTCTCACATACTTGGGAATTTCAGCAACAGATCTGGGATACCCAACCTATTCCCTCTTTTAGAATCAGTTTGGTTCAACAATTGATCTGGAGAAATACATCTAGACCTTTGCTAACTCATTGTCATTACAATTTGTTAATGTTCTGGCTTCCATTTTGAATAAATTCCCAAGTTTAAAGACAGCTGAAACGATGTCCACACCAACCAATCACTGACCTGCTTTTCTGAAGCACCACATTTTAATTTGGTTCCATTATTTTATTTGAATGTGATTGGTTGTTTCTGAAACCGTCCCTCCCCTCACCCCAGCCAGTCACTGCTGGTTAATCAAGAGTATTAAAGGATATGGGGTTTGGTGAGTAGAAGGAGGCACTTCCTCCCATTTTGTCTGTGCAGGCCATCAGGCTCCTATCTATTCTAAATCCTAGTTTCCAGCACTTGGTCTGTAGCCTTGTGTGTGTGGTGTTTCAAAGTCTCATCTAAATACTTGTCAAATGCTCTGAGGGTTCCTGCCTCTACCAACCTTTCAGGCAGTGAGTTCCAGATTCCCACCACTCCCTGGATGAAAAGGTTTTTCCTCAAATCCCTTCTAAATCTCCTGCCTTTTACCTTAAAACTATGCTCCCTGGTTCCTGACCCTTCTACTACAGGGAAATGCTTCATCCATCCTATATATATCTCTCATAACTTTGGACACCTCAATCAGGTTCCCCCCTCATTCTTCTTTCCTCTCAGGAAAATAACCCCAGCCTAATCAGCCTCTCTTCATAGCTGAAATGCTTCAGTCCAGGCAACATCCTGGTGAACCTCCTACATAAGAAGATAAGAACATAAGAAATAGGAGCAGGAGTCGGCCACCTAGCCCTTCGAGCCTGCCCCACCATTTGATAAGATCATGGCTGATCTGAAGTGGTTCAGTTCCACTTACCCACCTGCTCCCCATAACCCTTAATTCCCTTATTGATCAGAAATATATCTACCCATGACTTAAATATATTCAACGAGGTAGCCTCCACCACTTCAATGGGTAGAGAATTCCAGAGATTCACTACCCTCTGACAGAAGTTGTTCCTCCTCAGCTCTATTCTAAACTGACCCCTTATTTTGAGGCTGTGCCCTCTAGTTCTGGTTTCCTTTCTAAGTTTCCTTCCTAAGTTTCCTTCCTCTCTACTGTAGTCACATCTTTCCTATGTGTGTGACCAGAACTGCACGCTAATCTAGTTGTGGCCTAACCAGGGTTTTATGCAGCTCCCTGCTCTTGTATTTGATGCTTCGGCTATTAAAGGCAAATACACAATGTGTCTTCTCAACCACCTTATTTACCTGTTCTGCTGCCTTCAGGAATCTATGGACCGGGATCCCAAGGTCCCTCTGGTCCTCGGTACTTCCTAGTGTCTTAACACTCATTAAATAGCTGAATATTCTCAAGCAGATGTGCTGCATGTGATGTGTCTGTATTTGTGGATAACGTACATGTGTGAGTTCTACATTTTGGCCAGCTACAATGCAGACTGTCCTCACCTCACAAAGCATTCGGAGTTGGTTCTGCAACCGATTCTTTCTGTCCAGTGCCTGGTTCCATACCTGGTGCCACTTTCCCAGGAGGTTGGTGACCCGGGGAGTTACGGCATCTGAGGAATGAGCTTGTATAGTGAGATGGGGCTGAGACCTTGCAGAGCTAATCTTCCCTGGAATAAAACAGAATAAACAGTCAAAAAGAAGGCAGAAATAGCCCCTCACTCCCTCTCCCACTCCACCAACCACCAGAACAGCAGCAGGAATTTTACCGGCACCTGCAGAGTGCGATGAATGGAATTGTGATATCGATCCTCCTGAGTCACCACAATAGCAGCAAAACGTCGAAGGAATTCTGGGCCTGATTCAGTGCCAGAAAGCTGAGCTTCTTGTCGAGGTAGAGGGATTTAATGAGGGTCATAGGGAGTAAGAGGGTGTACAGAAATGGGACAATGCTGGAGTGAGGCATAGATTTACTGGGGCAATTCTCCCAACAAACATGTCAAGTTTGTGTAAAATCTGGAGTAAATCCTGCTATTTTTTCAGAATGCATCTCCTGCACACTGCAGAGTACACTGGCGTGCTTGACTCCAGAAACCACTGGGCAAGGCCTATTCCCACTGGAGAGACCAGCAGCATAGCACTGAGTGGGTCACGACGCATGTACCAATCTGTCAGCTCCAAGATCAGTGTAGGCACAGTGGGCCCTGTCTGCTGGCCTCCCGAGTGAAGGCCAGCTCAATCACTGGCCAGCCCTGTGACCCTGCATCATTGGCCATCCTGTCACTATCCAGTCCCCCCGCCCCCCGCCACCATCCCCCCCACCGCCCCACCCATCTCCCCAGCAACCCCCCTCACTCCCTGATCGCTGGTCTCCTGGACCTCTCTGCGCCAGCCCTGATTACTCCCCCCACACCAGACAGTACTGATCTCTCTGATACTGCCCCCCCAACGGTCCTGACCCCCATCCCGGCAGGCCCACCCCTCTCCCACCACCTGGACAGACAGCCCTGAGTCTTTTAAGACTATCAGACCACAAGATCCCTGAGGTACATCTCTGGACACAGGCCTCCAGTTTGAAAAACAACCCTTTATAAGTACCCTCTGTCTTCTGTCAAGAAGCCAATTTTGTATCCATTTAGATACCTCACCCTGTATCCCATGAGATTTAACCTGATGCAACAACCTACCATGCAGTATCTTGTCAAAGGCCTTCCTAAAGTCCATGTAGACAACATCAACCGCACTGCTCTCATCTACCTTCTTGGTTACCCCTTCAAAGAGCTCAATCAAATTTGTGAGACATAATTTTCCACTCACAAAACCATGCTGACTGTCCCTAATCAGTCCTTGCCCCCCAAAATGACTGTAGGTCCTGTCTCTCGGGGTACCTTGCAACAACTTACCCACCACCGATGTGAGGCTTATCAGCCTATAGCTCCCAGGCTCTTCCGTGCAGCCCTTCTTAAACAAAAGCATAACATTTGCCACCCTCCAATCTTCAGGTACCTCACCTGGGGCTGTCGGTGATTCAAATATCTCTGCTAGGACACCCACAATTTCCTCCTTAGCCTCCCACAGTATCCTGGGACACATTTCATCAGGTTCCAGGGATTTATCTACCTTGATGCACTTTAAGACTTCCAGCACTTCCTTCTATGTAATATGTACACTTCTCAAGACATCACTATTTATTTCCCCAAGTTACCAAACATCCATGCTTTTCTCAAGAGTGAATACTGATGAGAAATATTCATTTAGGAAGTCACCCATCTCTTGTGGACCCGCACAAGATGACCTTGTTGATCCTTAAGAGGCCCTGCTCTCTTCCTAATTATTCTTTTGCCCTTTACAAATTTGCAGATGCTCTTTGGATTCTCCTTTGCCTTATCTGCCTTATCTGTCTTATCCCCTCAATTGATAAAGTCCCCCATGCAAGGCTTATTGAGATGGTGAGGGGGCATGGGAACCAAGGGGATGTTGTTTTGTGGATTAGAAACTGGCTTCCACAGAAGGCAAAGAGTTATAGATGGGTCATATTCTGCAGGGAGGTCGGCCAACAATGGAGTACCCCAGGAACCTGTTCTGAGACCCTTACTCTTTGTGATTTTTACAAATGATCTGGATGAGGAAGTGGAGGGATGGGTTGGTAAATTTGCTGATGACACAAAGGTTGGAGGTGTTGTGGATAGTTTGGAGGGATGTCAGAAGTTGCAGCAAGGCATTGATAGGATGCAAGACTGGGCAGAGAAGTGGCAGATGGAGTTCAACCCAGATAAGTGTGAAGTGGTTAATTTTGGCAGGTCAAATAGGATGGTAGAGGAGCTCGGCCTTTTCTCCTTAGAGAGACGAAGGATGAGGGGTGACCTGATAGAGGTGTATAAGATGTTGAGAGGTATTGATCGAGTGGATAGTCAGAGATTTTTTCCCAGGGCTGAAATGGTTTCCACAAGAGGACACAGTTTAAGGTGCTGGGGAGTAGAGGAGATGTCAGGGATAAGTTTTTCCCTCAGAGTGGTGGGTGCGTGGAATCGGCTGCCAGCAACACTGGTGGAGGTGGATTCGATAGGGTCTTCTAAGAGACTTTTAGATAAGTACATGGAACTTAGTAAGATAGAGAGTTATAGGTAAGCCTAGTAATCTCTAAGGTAGGGGCATGTTCAGCACAACTTTGTGTGCCGAAGGGCCTTACTGCACTGCAGATTTTCTATGTTTCTAGGGACGTGGATGGTGCAGAGTTTGTAAGGAACATCCAGGTGGGCTTCCTGAAACAGTATGTAGAAAGTCCAACTAGGGAAGGAGACATACTGGACCTGGTATTGGGGAATGAGCCCGGCCAGATGGTCGATGTTTCAGTAGGGGAGCAGTTCAGGAACAGTGACCACAATTCAGTAAGCTTTAAGGTGCTGATGGATGAAGGTAAGTGTAGTCCTCAAGTTAAGGTGCTAAACTGGGGGAAGGCTAATTACAGCAATATTAGGCAGGAACTGAAGAATGTAGATTGGGGGCAGATGTTTGAGGGCAAGTCAACATCTGGCATGTGGAGTCTTTCAAGTGTAAATTGATATGGATTCAGGATCGGCACATTCCTGTAAAGATGAAGGATAAGTATGGCAAGTTTTGGGAACCTTGGATAAAGAGAGATATTGTGAACTGAGTCAATGAGAAAAAGGAAGCATTTGTCAAAGCTAGGAGGCTAGGAAAACACAAAGCAAGTGTGGAATACAATGAAAGTAGAAAGAAACTTAAGCAAGGAGTAAGGAAGACTAAAATGGGTCATGAAAAAGCATTGACAAGCAGGATTAAGGAAAATCCCAAGGCTTTTTATACATATATAAAGAGTAAAAGGGTAGCCAGGGAGAGGGTTGGCCCACTCAAGGACAAGGGAGGGAATCTATGGGTGGATCCAGAGGAAATGGGCGAGGTATTAAATGAGTATTTTGCGTCAGTATTCACCAAAGAGAAGGAGTTGGTGGTTGATGAGTCTGGAAAAGGATGTGTAGATAGTTTGAGTCACGTTGAAATTAAAACGGAGGAGGTATTGGGGTTCTTGATAAATATCAAGGTAGACGAGTCTCCAGGGCCTGATGGAATATACCCCAGAATACTGAGAGAGGCAAGGGAGGAAATTGCTGGGGCCTTGAGACAAATCTTTGTATCCTCACTGGCTACAGGCTACAATCCAAGAGGATTGAAGAATAGCTAATGTTGTTTCTTTGTTTAAGAAGGGTAGCGAGAATAATCCAAGTAATTACAGGCCGGTGAGCCTTACATCAGTGGTAGGGAAATTATTGGCGAGGATTCTTCGAAACAGGATTTATTTCCACTTGGAAATAAATGGATGTATCAGTGAGAGGCAACATGGTTTTGTGAAGGGGAGGTCGTGTCTCACAAACTTGATTGGATTTTTTGAGGAAGTGATGAAGATGATTGATGAGGGCAGGGCAGTGGATGTTGTCTACATGGACTTCAGTAAGGCCTTTGACATGGTCCCTGATTGCAGACTGGTGCAGAAGGTGAAATCGTATGGGATCAGAGGTGAACTGGCAAGGTGGATACAAAACTGGCTCAGTCAAAGAAGACAGAGGATAGCAGTGGAAGGGTGCATTTCTAAATGGAGGGCTGTGACAAGTGGTGTTCCTCAGGGATCAGTGCTGGGATCTTTGCTGTTTGTCATATATATAAATGATTTGGAGGAAAATGTAACTGGTTTGATTAGTAAGTTTGCGGATGACACAAAGGTTAGTGGATTTGCGAACAGCGATGAGGACCATCAAAGGAAACAGCAGGATATAGATCAGTTGGAGACTTGGGCGGAGAGTCTAATGCAGTTAGGAAATATACAGAAAATGGCAGAACCCTTAAGACCATTGATAGGCAGAGGGATCTGGGTGTACAGGTAAAGGTCACTGAAAGTAGCAATGCAGGTGGAGAAGGTAGTCAAGAAGGCATACGGCATGCTTGCCTTCATCGACCGAAGCATTGAGTTTAAAAATTGGCAAGTCATGTTGCAGCTTTATAGAAACTTAGTTAGGCCGCACTTGGAACATAGTGTTCAATACTGGTTGCCACACTACCTGAAGAATGTGGAGGCTTTGGAGAGAGTACAGAAAAGATTTACCAGGATGTTGCCTGGTATCCCATGTATTTATCCTACCAATCTTCTGGACAATAAGGGGCAATCTAGCATGGCTAATCCACTAACTACACATCTTTTGACTGCCATGGTTCAAGAAGACAGTGTTGATTTGATATTAGGGAATGAACCTGGACAAGTGTCGGATCTCTCAATGGAAGAGCATTTTGGGGATAGTGATCATAACTCTATCTCCTTTACATTAGCATTGGAGAGAGATAGGATCAGGCAAGCTAGGAAAGTGTTTATCTGGAGTAAGGGGAATTATGAAGCCATCAGGCAGGAAATTAGAGGCATAAATTGGAAGGAGGTTTTCTCGGGGAAACGTACAGAAGTAATGTGGTGGATTTTCAAGGAATGTTTGTCTGGAGTTCTGCACGACAACGTTCCGATGAGACAGGGAAGTTTTGGTAGCTTACAGGAACCATGGTGCACGAAAGTTGTAATGAATTTAGTCAAGAAGAAAAGAAGTGTACAAAAGGTTCAGGGAGCTAGGAAATGTTAGGGATCTAGACGAGTATACGACTTGTAGGAAGGAACTTAAGGAAATTAGGAGAGCCAGGAGGGGTCATGAGAAGGCCTTAGCAGGTAAGATTAAGGAAAACCCCAAGGTGTTCTACAAGTATGTGAAGAACAAAAGGATGAGATGTGAAGGAATAGGACCTATCAAATATGACAATGGGAAAGTTTATATAGAACCGGTAGAAATAGCAGAGGTGCTCAATGAATACTTCGGTATTCACGGTGGAAAAGGATCTGGGTGGTTTTAGCGCAGGTTTGCGGCGGACTGAAAAGCTTGAGCATGTTGACATTAAGAAAGAGGATGTGTTGGAGCTTTTGAAAAGCATCAAGATAGATAAGTCGCCGGGACCGGATGGGATGTACCCCAGGTTACTGTGGGAGGCGAGGGAAGAGATTGCAGAGCCTCTGGCAATGATCTTTGCATCATCAATGGAGACAGGAGAGGTTCTGGAGGATTGGAAGATTGCAGATGTGATAGTGGATGCCTTGGTGGTTATTTTCCAAACGTCGCTGGATTCCGGGGAAGTGCCGGATGATTGGAAAACGGCTAATGTTACGCCGTTGTTTAAGAAGGGTGCCAGGCAAAAGGCGGGGAATTATAGGCCGGTTAGTTTAACGTCTGTGGTAGGTAAAATGTTAGAATCTGTCATTAAGGAGGAAATTGCAAAGCATCTTGAAGGGAATTGCTTGATAGAGCAGACGCAGCACAGTTTCATTAAAGGGAAGTCGTGTCTGACAAATTTACTGGAGTTCTATGAGGATGTGTCTAGGGCGGTGGATAGAGGAGAGCCGGTGGATGTGGTCTTTCTAGATTTTCAGAAGGCGTTTGACAAAGTGCCTCACAAGAGGTTATTGCAGAAGGTCGAGGGACATGGAGTTGGGGGTAGGGTGTTAGCGTGGATAGAGGATTGGTTGTCAAATAGGAGGCAGAGAGTGGGGGTCAACGGGTGCTATTCGGATTGGCGGATGGTGACTAGTGGAGTGCCCCAGGGGTCGGTGCTGGGGCCTCAGCTTTTTACCATTTATATAGATGATCTGGAGGAGGGAACCGAGTGTAGAGTGTCGAAATTTGCTGATGACACCAAGATTGGGGGAACGGCAAATTGTGCGGAGGGTGTTGAGAGTCTGCAGAAGGATCTAGATAGGCTGGGCGAATGGGCCAGGAAATGGCAAATGGAATTTAATGTTGGCAAGTGTGAGGTGGTCCACTTTGGTAGGAAAAATGGTAGGAAGGACTATTACTTACGAGGCGAAAAACTGCAGCAGGCGACGGTGCAGAGGGACCTCGGGGTCCTTGTGCATGAGTCGCAAAAACCCAGCTTGCAGGTGCAGCAGGTGGTCAGGAAGGCGAATGGGATGCTGGCCTTCATAGCGAGGGGGATTGAATATAAAAGTAGGGAGGTCTTGCTGCAGCTGTATAGGGCATTGGTGAGGCCGCAACTGGAGTACTGTGTGCAGTTTTGGGCGCCGCACCTGCGCAAAGATATTTTGGCCTTGGAGGGAGTGCAGAGGAGGTTTACTAGGCTGATACCGGAGTTGAGGGGGTTGAGCTATGAAGAGAGGCTGAATAAACTGGGCTTGTACTCGTTAGAGTTTAGAAGAATGAGAGGAGATCTCATTGAGACGTATAAGATGATGAATGGGATGGATAGGATAGAGGTGGAAAGACTCTTCCCGCTCAAAAAAGACAATAGGACTAGGGGGCACAGCCTCAAGATAAAAGGGGGGCGGTTTAGAACGGAGTTGAGGAGGAACTTCTTCACTCAAAGGGTGGTGAATCTCTGGAATTCTCTGCCCGTTGAAGTGGTGGAGGCTGCCTCGCTAAATATTTTTAAGACGCGGGTTGATGGGTTTTTGATAGGAGAGGGGATTAAGGGTTATGGGGAGAGGGCGGGAAAGTGGAACTGAGCAGCGACAGATCAGCCATGATCTTATTGAATGGCGGGGCAGGCTCGAAGGGCTGGATGGCCTACTCCTGCTCCTATTTCTTATGTTCTTATGTTCTTATGTTCCTAGATTCAAGAAAGTGAAAAGAGCTAGCCCAGGAAATTATCGACCGGTGAGCCTAACCTGAGTGTTTGGTAAGTTAATGGAGAAGATCCTGAGAGACAAGATTTATGAACATTTGGGGAGGTATAGTTTGATCAAAACTAGAAAGGTTGGGGGGAGGGAGTCGAGATGAGGTCACTGAGAACGAGGAGGTTAGCTTCCAAGAAGAGAAGAAATGCAGACAGTATGAGAGGGAGGTTAGACGGGTGATAGAGAAGGGAAGCGCCCAGACCGAGGGTCTGAGGTGTCTATTTTAACACCAGGAGTGTAGTGAATAAAGTGGATGAGCTTAGGGTGTGGATTGCTGCTTGGGAACGTGATGTGGTGGCCATTACGGAGACTTGGATGTCTCAGGGACAGGACTGGATACTTCAGGTGCCAGGATTCAGATGTTTCAGGAAAGACAGGGAGGGAGGCAAAAGAGGTGGCGGAGTGGCACTGTTGATCAGGGATAGTGTCATGGCTGTAGAGAAGGTGGACGCCATGGAGGGACTGTCTACGGAGTCTCTATGGGTGGAAGTTAGGAACAGGAAGGGGTCGATAACTTTGCTGGGTGTTTTCTATTGGCCGCCCAATAGTGACAGGGAAGTTGAGGTGCAGATAGGGAAACAGATCCTAGAGAGATGTAATAATAACAGAGTTGTCGTGATGGGAGACTTCAATTTCCCAAACATCGACTGGAATATCCCTAGGGTAAGGTGTTTGGATGGGGAAGAGTTTGTTAGGTGTGTTCAGGAGGGTTTCCTGACACAGTACATGGATAAGCCTACGAGAGGAGAGGCTGTACTTGACCTGGTGCTGGCTAATGAACCAGGACAGGTGTCGGATCTCTCGGTGGGAGAGCATCTTGGGGATGGCGATCATAATTCTATCTCCTTCACGATAGCATTGGAAAGAGATAGGATCAGGCAGGCTAGGAAGGTGTTTGTCTGGAGTAAGGGGAAATATGATGACATCAGGCAGAAAATTGGACGAGTAAACTGGAAGCAGGTGTTCTTGGGGGAAAGTACTGAAGGAAGGTGGTGGATTTTCAATGAATGTTTGTCTGGAGCTCTGCATGACAACGTTCCGATGAGACAGGGAGGTTTTGGTAGGTCGCAGGAGCCATGGTGCACAAAGTTGTGATGAACCTAGTCAGGAAGAAAAGAAAGGCATTCAAAAGGTTCAGAGAGCTAGGAGATGTTAAGGATCTAGAGGAGTATATGGTTTGTAGAAAGAAGCTTAAAAAGGAAATTAGGAGAGCCAGAGGGGTCATGAGAAGGCCTTGGCAGGTAAGATTAAGGAGAATCCCAAGGCCTTCTACAAATATGTGAAGAGTGAAAGGATGAGAAGTGAAGGGATTGGACCTATAAAAGGTGAAGGGGGAAAAGTCTGTGTGGAACCCGAAGAAAACCACATTATAAGAAGGATGTGGAGGCATTGGAAAGGGTGCAGAGGAGGTTTACCAGGATGTTGCCTGGTATGGTGGGAAGGTCTTATGAGGAAAGGCTGAGGGACTTGAGGTTATTTTCGTTAGAAAGAAGAAAGTTAAGAGGTGACCTAATTGAGGCATACAAGATGATCAGCGGGTTAGACAGGGTGGATAGTGAGAGCCTTTTTCCTCGCATGGTGATGGCTAACACGAGGGGACATAGCTTTAAATTAAGGAGTGGCAATTATAGGACGGATGTCAGAGGTAGGTTCTTTACTCAGAGGGTAGTAAGGGCGTGGAATGCCCTGCCTGCAGCAGTTGTGGACTCGCCAACTTTAAGGGCGTTCAAATGGTCAGTGGATAGGCATATGGATAACATTGGAATAGTTTAGGTTAGAGGGTCATTAGATTGGTTCCACTGGTCAGCGCAACATCGAGGGCCGAAGGGCCTGTACTATGCTGTAATGTTCTATGTTCTATGTTCTAAATGGCAGAGGTGCTTAATGAGTACTTTGCCTTGGTATTCACAGTGGAAAATTATCTGGGAGGTCGTACTGCAGGTCTGCAGTGGACTGAAAAGATTGAGTATGTGGACATTAAGAAAGAGGATGTATTGGAACTTTTAAATTCTATCAAGATAGATAACTTGCCGGGACCGGATGGGATGCACCCCAGGTTACTGTGAGAGGTGAGGGAAGTGATTGCAGAGCCCCTGGCGATGATCTTTGCGTCGTCGATGGAGACAGGAGAGGTTCCGGAGGATTGGAGGATTGTGGGGGTGGTTCCTATTTTGAAGAAGGGGAACAGGGATAGCCTGGGAAATTACCGACCGGTGAGTCTGCCCTCAGTGGTTGGTAAGTTCATGGAGAGGATCCTGAGGAACAGGATTTATGAGCATTTAGAGAAGTTTAGTAAGATCAGAAATAGTCAGCATGACTTTGTCAAGGGCAGGTCGTGCCTTACGAGCCTAGTTGAGTTCTTTGAAAATGTGACTGAACACATTGACGAAGGAAGAGTGGTGGATGTGGTTTACATGGACTTCAGCAAGGCTTTTGATAAGGTCCCCCACGCAAGACTTCTTGAGAAAGTGAGAGGGTATGGGATCCAAGGGGCTGTTGCCTCGTGGATCCAGAACTGGCTTGCCTGCAGAAGGCAGAGAGTGGTTGTGGATGGGTCTTTTTCTGCATGGAGGTCGGTCACCAGGGGAGTGCCCCAGGGATCTGTTCTAAGACCCTTGCTGTTTGTCACTTTCATAAATGACCTGGATGGTGGTGTTCTGGATAGTCTGGAGGGATGTCAGGAGTTGCAGCGAGACATAGATAGGATGCATGACTGGGCAGAGAAGTGGCAGATGGACTTCAACGCGGATAAATGTGTAATGGTCCATTCTGGCAGGTCCAATGGGATGAAGGAGTACAATATCGAGGGTAGGACTCTTAGCAGTGTGGAGGATCAGGACCTTGGGGTCCGGGTGCATAGTACTCTTAAATCGGCCTCGCAGGTGGAGGATGTGGTCAAGAAGGCGTATGGTGTGCTAGCCTTCATTAATCGAGGGATTGAGTTTAGGAGTCAGGAGGTAATGCTGCAACTTTATAAGACCCTTGTCAGACCCCAAAGAACAAAGAACAAAAACAGCCTGGGAAATAGGCCCTTCGGCCCAACGAGCCCGCGCCGCCATTTTAACATTACCAGTCCCACCCTCCACCCATGACCCTTATCTATTGTTTTATGGCAATCCACATCGAGGGAAACTAATTTAGGGACAATTTATTACTTCCAATCAGCCTAATAGCACATCTTTGGGGTGTGGGAGGAAACCGGAGCACCCGGAGAAAACCCACGCAAGCACAGGGAGAATGCGCAAACTCCCACAGACACTGGCCCAAATCCATGTGTCTGCACAGCAAACAGTGATAGTCACTGAGCTGTCGTGTTGCCCAGCATCTGGTCCAGTTTAAGCACACACTAACGACATGAAGCACTAGGCCAATCTCGAACATTCAAGGGCAGCCCAAGTACGACCCATCGCGTGTATGCCCCTCGTTGGTCAACAAGGCGGACCGACTTAAAACCTGTGAATTAAAAGAGAAAAAACATTATTATCATTACCATATTCTTTTACATTTCCAGGGATGTCCCAATGCCAATGAACCTTATTTAAAACAATCTCCTATATCCTCCCACCCCAACCCACTCATGTGCCTGTCTAAGTTACTCTTAAACAACTCCACCATCTGCCTCCACCACCTTACTTGGCAGAGCATTCCATACCCCCACTACCCTCTGTGTGAAAAACCTCCCTCTAATATCTGTGCTATACCTCTCCCCCCTCACCTTAAGCCCATGGCCCCTCGTACTGTGTGTCTCTAACACAGGAAATAGCTTACCTCTGTTTACTCTATCTATACCCTTCATAATCTTATATACCTCTATTAGATCCCCCTCAGTTGACATCTTTCAAAGGAAAACAGCCCCAAGTTGTTCAATCTTTCCTCATAACCCAGTCCTTCCATACCAGGCAACATCCTGGTAAACCTCCTCTGCACTCTCTCCAGAGTCTCCACGTCCTTCCGGTAGTAAGGTGACCAGAACTGGACGCAGTACTCCAAATGCGGCCTAACCAACATTCTATACAACTGCAACATTAGACTCCAGCTCTTATACTCTATACCCCTTCTTATAAAGGATAACATACCGTAGGCTTTCTTCACCACACTCTCCACTTGCACTGCCACCTTCAAAGACTTGTGCACTTGCACCCCCAGGTCTCGCTGCGTTTCTATACACCTTATGGGCTTACCCTTTATCATATAACTCCCCTCTACATTATTCCAGCCAAAATGCATCACCTCACATTTATCCGGATTAAACTCCATTTGCCATATATCTGTCCAATATACTAGCCTATCAATATTCCGTTGTATTGCCAGACACTGCTCCTCGCTGCCCGCCAATCCAGCCATTTTCCAAGTCATTTATATATACTACAAAGAGAAGAGGTCCCAGTACTGAGCCCTGCGGCACACCACTAATGACAGACCTCCAGCTAGAAAAGGACACCTCCACTACTACTCTCTGTCTCCTCTTAGCAAGCCAGTTCTCTACTCATCTAGATACCTGGTCTCGTATCCCATGAGCCTTAATCTTTTCAACCAAGCTACCATGAGGGACTTTGTCAAACGCCTTACTGAAATCCATATCGATGACATCAACGGCTCGTCCTTCGTCGGCCGTTTTTGTCACCTCCTCAAAAAATTCTATCAGATTCGTAGGGCAAGACTTCCCCTTTACAAAGCCATGCTGCGTATCCTTAATCAGATCGCAACGGTCTAAGCGCTCATACATCCTATCCCTAAGAATCCTCTCCATCAACTTGCCTACCTCTGACGTCAAACTCACCGGCCCATAGTTACCCAGGTTATCCCTCCTACCCTTTTTAAACAACGGCACCACATTCGCTATCCTCCAGTCCTCTGGGACCTCACCTGTGTCCAAAGAAGACACAAAGATTTGCACCACAGGCCCAGCAATCTCATCTCTCACCTCTCTAAGCAGCCTAGGATAAATGCCATCTGGCCCCGGAGATTTATCAGTTTTAATGCTACCTAAAAGCCCTAACACTTCTTCCCTCGTAATTGATAGTTCCTTCAATTGGTCTACAGCTCCCTCGATAACCGTACCAGACATCAAGCCCCTCTCCTTTGTGAATACCGACCCAAAGTATTCATTCAGGTTCTCCCCCATTCCCTCAGACTCTAAGCACAATTCCCCTCGTCAGTCCCTGAGGGGACCAATTTTTCCCCTAGCCACCCTTTTGCTCCTAACATAGGAGTAAGACACCTTTGGATTTTCCTTAATCCTACCTGCCAAAGCCATTTCATGCCCCCTTTTTGCCCTCCTAACTCCTCTTTTGAGATCCCTCCTACTCTTTCTGTACTCCTCCATCGCTCTCTCCGTTCCCAATTGCTTAGACCTGACATACGCCTCTCATTTCTTCCTGACCAGGTCCTCTATATCTCTAGTAATCCACGGCTCTCTAATCCCACCTTTCCCATCCTTCCTCCTAACCGGCACATGCCTTTTCTGCACCCATTTCAGTTTGGAGTACTGTGCGCAGCTCACTACAAGAAGGAAGTGGAAGCTATTGAGAGGGTGCAGAGGAGATTTACAAGGATGTTGCCTGGATTGGGAGGCATGCCTTATGAGGATAGGTTGAGGGAGCTCGGTCTCTTCTCCCTGGAGAGACGAAGGTTGAGAGGTGACCTGATAGAGGTTTATAAAATGTTGAGAGGTATAGATAGGGTGGAATCTCGGAGGCTATTTCCCAAGGCTGAAGTGGTCGCTACAAGAGGACACAGGTTTAAGGTGCTGGGGAGCAGGTACAGAGGAGATGTTAGGGGTAAGATTTTCACTCAGAGGGCGGTGAATGAGTGGACTCAGCTGCCGTCGGTGGTGGTGGAGGCGAACTCGCTGGGGTCTTTTAAGAAACATCTGGATGAGTATATGGGATTTAATGGGATTGAGAGTTACAGATAGGCCTGGTAGGTATGGATATGATCGGCGCAACTTATGGGCCGAAGGGCCTGTTTGTGCTGTAGCGTTCTATGTTTTATGTAAGCCAGATAAGTGTGTGATGGTTCATTTTGGCAGGTCAAATGGGATGACAGAATATAATATTCAGAGTAAGACACTTAGCAGTGTGGAAGATCAGAAGGATCTTGGGGTTCGGGTCACAGGATGTTCAAATTGGCTACGCAGGTAGAGGATGTGGTTAAGAAGGCAGATGGTGTACTGGTCTTCATCAATCAAAGAGTTCAGTTTAGGAGTTGGGAGATAATGTATAAGATCCTGGTCAGACCCCAATTGGAGTACTGTGCTCAGTTCTGGTCGCCTCATTACAGGAAGGATGTGAAAGCTATTGAAAGGGTGCAGAGGAGATTTACAAAGATGTTGCCTGGATTGGGGTGGCATGCCTTAAGAGGGTAGGTTGAGGGAGCTTGGTCTTTTCTCCTTGGAGAGACAGAGGATGAGGGGTGACCTGATAGAGGTTTATAAGATGTTGAGAGGTATGGATTCTCAGAGGCTTTTTCCCAGGGCTGAAATGGTTGCCACAAGAGGACACAGGTTTAAGGTGCTGGGGAGTAGGTACAGAGGAGATGTCAGGGGTAAGTTTTTCACTCAGAGCGTGGTGGGTGAGTGGAATCGGTTGCCAGCAGTGGTGGTGGAGGCAGATTCGATAGGATCTTTTAAGAGACTTTTGGATGAGTACATGGGACTGGGTAAGATAGAGGGTTATAGGTAAGCCTAGTAGGTAGGGATATCATCAGCACAACTTGTGGGCCGAAGGGCCTGTTTGTGCTGTAGTTTTTCTATGTTCTAAGACAGGGCATCCCTACTTTCACAAGGGCACTTAGGGTTGAACAATAAATGCTGCTGAGCAGTGATGCCGACATCCCAAGAAAGTATCCAAAAAATGGAAATCCGGCCTTAAAATTTGGATTCTGTCATTTCAAAGGTCCTTACTGGCTGAGGCATGTGGTCGATGAGGAGTGTGATGCTCATTGTTCAGATTGGGGGAAGAGGATTTTTCCTCTCTCCCTATTCCAGGTTTCTTCCTCGTCAATTCATCCAGGAAAACCTGAAAGAAAGACAAGTCTGTAATCTCAGAGAACCAATGCAAATAGCAGCAATCTGTAAAATTAGATGTGAAAATCTAATTCAAGGTTGATTTGATTTCTGATATTGCTTCTAGTTTTAAGGATTAAAATTTAAAACCTAAATACAACTCTGATGTAAATGTAAGCCAAACAAGCTTGGGTTTATTATACTTAAAAGATAGCCTGTGTTTATCTTGCAAGATCAGGGATGATAGTGAAAATTTTGAGCAATGAAAGCTCTATCTGTAAACTTGTAGCAGAATGAGGGAGTTTGCATAATGGACAATTGGTGGCATTGTGGACAGTGTAGAAAGTTATGTAGGATTGCAACAGGACCTTGATTAATTGGGCCAATGGACTGACAAATGGCAGATACTGCTTAATTTAGACAAATGCGAGGTGATGCATTTTGGTCGATTGAACCAGGCAGGACTTACTCAGTTATGGGAGGGTGTTGGTGAGAGTTACAGAACAAAGAGATCTAGGGGTTCAGGTTCATAGCTCCTTGAAAGTGGAGTCACAAGTGGACAGAGTGGTGAAGAAGGCATTCAGCATGCTTGGTTTCATTGGTCAGAAATTAAATACAGGAGCTGGGATGTCTTGTTAAAGCTATACAAGACATTGGTAAGACCACAGTTGGAATACTGTGTACAGTTCTGGTCACCCTATTATAGAAAGGATACTATTAAACTAGAAAGAGTGCAGAAAAGATTTACTAGGATGCTACCGGGACTTGATGGATTGAATTACAAGGAGAGGCTGGATAGACTGGGACCTTTTTTCCGAATTACACAAATTCACAACCCTGTGTGTGAAAAAGTTTCTCCTCGACTCAGTCCTAAATCTGCTTGCCTTTATTTTGAGGCCATGTCCCCTAGTTCTAGTTTCATCCGCCAATGGAAACAACTTCCCTGCTTCTATCTTATCTATTCCCTTCATAATCTTACATATTTCAAGAACATCTCCCTTCACTCTTCTGAATTCCAATGAGTATAGCCCCAGTCTACTCAGTCTCTCCTCATAAGCCAACCCTCTCAACTCCAGAATCAACCTAGTGAATCTCCTCCGCACCCCATCCAGTGCCAGTATATCCTTTCTCAAGTAAGGAGACCAAAACTGTCCACAGTACTCCAGGTGTGGCCTCACCAGCACCTTATACAGCTGCAACATAACCTCGCTGTTTTTAAACTCCATCCCTCTAGCAATGAAAGACAAAATTCCATTTGGCTACTTAATTACCTGCTGCACTTGCAAACCAACTCCTTGAGATTCCTACACAAGGACATCCAGGTCCCTCTGCACAGCAGCACGCTGCAATTTTTTACCATTTAAATAATAGTTCATTATGCTGTTCTTCCTACCAAAATGGATGACTTGGTATTTACCAACATTGTACTCCATCTGCCAGACCCTCACCCACTCACTTAGATTATCTATATCCCTTTGCAGACTTTCAGCATCCTCTTTACACTTTGCTCTGCCACCCATCTTGGTGTCATCTGTGAATTTTGACACACTGCACGGAGTTCCCAATTCCAAATCATCTATGTAAATCGTAAACAACACTGATCCCTGAGGCACACCTCTAGTCACTGATCGCCGACCAGAGAAACATCCATTTATCCCCACCCTTTGCTTTCTGTTAGAACATAGAACATAGAACATTACAGCGCAGAACAGGCCCTTCGGCCCACGATGTTGCGCCAACCAGTTAAAAAACAATGACCCTCTAACCTAAACCAAACCCCTTCCATCCATAAACCTATCCACGGATCTCTTAAACGCCCCCAAACTAGGCGCATCCACAACTGCAGCAGGCAGGGCATTCCAATCCCTCACCACCCTCTGGGTAAAGAACCTACCCCTGACATCTGTCCTATAACTACCACCCCTTAATTTAAAGCTATGCCCCCTCGTGCTAGCTTTCTCCATCCGAGGAAAAAGGCTATCACTGTCCACCCTATCCAAACCTCTGATCATCTTATATGTTTCAATAAGGTCCCCTCGCAGCCGCCTTCTTTCTAATGAAAACAACCTCAAATCCCTCAGTCTCTCCTCATAGGACCTCCCCTCCATACCAGGCAACATCCTGGTAAACCTCCTCTGCACCCTCTCCAAAGCCTCCACAGGAAGGACGTGGAGTCTCTGGAAAGGGTGCAGAGGAGGTTTACCAGGATGTTGCCTGGCATGGGGGGACTGGGTTACGAGGAGAGATTGAAGAAACTGGGACTATTCTCCTTGGAAAGACGGAGATTGAGAGGGGACATGATAGAAGTATATAAGATACTGAAGGGAATAGATAGAGTTAATAGTGAGAGACTGCTCCCTAGACTGGGTACGAACACGAGAGGTCATCATTTAAGGGTGAGGGGGGAGAGGTATAATTTGGAGGTGAGAAGAAGGTTCTTTACGCAGAGAGTTGTGGGGGTCTGGAACGCGCTACCGAGTGGGGTGGTGGAGGCAGGAACGTTGGACTCATTTAAGATGCAGTTAGATAGGCACATGAGTGAAACGAGAATGGAGGGATATGGTAGGGGCTATTAAATAGGGTTAAACCTCGGGAGACACCGGAAGGGCAGGCTGTAAGATTAATATTTTTGTCTTTATTCCACAGGTGGAGGTCCACCTCGTGTCAAGCGAGGGGCATGCACACGGCGGGTCGTGCGTGGGCTGCTCTTGGAAGTCCAGGAGTGGCCTAGTACTTCATGTCGGTGTGTGTGCTTGATCCTGGACCGGTAAACGGGCGCCGCAACAGCTCAGTGACTAGCACTGCTGGCTGTGCAGACACATGGATTTGGGCCTGTGTCTGTGGGAGTTTGTGCATTCTCCCTGTGGTTGCGTGGGTTTCCTCCGGGCGCTCCGGTTTCCTCCCACACCCCAAAGATGTGCTCTTAGGCTAATCGGTTTTTACCAAATTGACACTATTTCCTCCCTGAATCTGACTGAGTAGGGTTCCATTCGTAGACATGCAGGGTAGAATAGGTGTAGGGTGATGCGGCGGTGCAGGCTTGTTGGGCCGAAGGGCCTGTTTCCCGTGCTGGGTTGTTCTTTGTTCTTTGTATCCTTCCTATAATGTGGGGACCAGAACTGCACACAATACTCCAAGTGCGGACACACCAGAGTTTTGTACAATTGCAACATGACGCTGCGGCTCTTAAATTCAATCCCCCTACCAATAAGCGCCAAGACACCGTATGCCTTCCTAACAACCCTATCTACTTGATTCCCAACTTTCAGGGATCTATGTACACATACACCTAGATCCCTCTGTTCATCCACACTATTCAGAGTACTACCGTTAGCCCTATACTCTACACATCCATTATTCCTGCCAAAGTGAATTACATAGAACACAGAACACTACAGCACAAACAGGCCCTTCGGCCCACGTGTTGCGCCGATCACATCAACACCTACCAATCTATAGACCTATCTATAACCCCCAATCCCATTAAACCCCATATACTCATCCAGAAGTCCCAGACCCCAGCGAGTTCACCTCCACCACCACTGACGGCAGCCGATTCCGTTCACTCACCACCCTCTGAGTGAAAAACTTACCCCTAACATCACTTCTGTACTTTCCTCCCCGCACCTTAAATCTGTGTCCTCTCGTAGCGACCATTTCAACCCGGGGAAATTGCCTCTGAGAATCCACCCTATCTGTTCCTCTCAACATTTTATAAACTTCTATCAGGTCGCCTCTCAACCTTCGTCTCTCTAGGGAAAAGAGTCCCAGCTCCCTCAACCTAACTTCATAAGGCATGCCTCCCAGTCCAGGCAACATCCTTGTAAATCTCCTCTGTACCCTTTCAATAGCTTCTACGTCTTTCCTATAGTGAGGCGACCAGAACTGCGCACAGTACTCCAAATGAGGCCTGACAAGGGTCTTATAAAGTTACCTCACACTTTTCCGCATTAAACTCCATCCTCCACCTCTCGGCCCAGCTCTGCAACTTGACCAAGTCTCCCTGTAGACTAAGACACCCTTCCTCACTATCTACCACACCTCTGACTTTGGTGTCATCAGCAAATTTACTAATCCACCCAGCTATACCCTCATCCAGATCATTTATAAAAATTACAAACAGCAGTGGCCCCAAAACAGATCCCTGAGGCACACCACTCGTAACTGAACTCCATGTCGAATACTTGCCATCAACCACTACCCTCTGTCTCCTATCCGCCAGCCAATTCCTAAACCAATTTCCTAAATCACCCTCAATCCCATACATCTGCAATTTCTGCAGAAGGCTTCCATGGTTAGTTAACCAATCCTCTATCCATGCTAATACATTACCCATAACACTGTGCACCTTTATCTTTGGTGCAGCACCTTGTCAAATGCTTTCTGGAAATCCAGATACACCACATCCACAGGTTCCCCATTGTCCACTGCACAAGTAATGTTCTCACAGAATTCCACCAAATTAGTAAACATGACCTGCCCTTCATGAACCCATGCTGCGTCTTATCAAATCTCTCGCAATGAAGGCCACTTGCCTTCTTTACCGCCTGCTGTACCTGCATGCTTACCTTCAGTGACTGGTGCACAAGGGCACCCAGGTCCCGCTGCACACTCCACTCTCCTAATTTACAGCCATTCAGGTAGTTTTTGCTTCCAAACTGAATAACCTCACATTTATCCAAATTATACTGAGTCTGCCATTGATTTGCCCACTCACCCAACCTGTCCAGATTATTATGAAGGATCTCATAAATCATAGAATCATAGAAAAACTACAGCACATACAGGCCCTTCAGCCCACATGTTGCGCCGATCTTATCCCTACCTACCAGACTTACCTATAACCTTCAATCCTGTTAAATCCCATGTACTCATCCAGAAGTCTCTTAAAACACCCTATAGAATTTGCCTCCACCACCACTGACAGCAGCCGATTCCACTCACCCACCACGCTCTGAGTGAAAAACTTACCCCTGACCTCTCCTCTGTATCTACTCCCCAGCACCTTAAACCTGTGTCCTCTTGTGGCAGCCATTTCAGCCCTGGGAAAAAGCATCTGAGAATCCACCCTATCTACACCTCTCAACATCTTATAAACCTCTATCAGGTCACCTCTCACCCTTCGTCTCTCCAGGGAGAAAAGACAAGCTCTCTCAACCTATCCTCATAAGGCATGCCACTCAATCCAGGTAACATCCTTGTAAATCTCCGCTGCATCCTTTCAATAGCTTCCACATCCTTCCTGTAGTGAGGCGACCAGAACTGAGCACAGTACTCCAAGTGGAGTCTCATAAGAACATAAGAACATAAGAAATAGGAGCAGGAGTAGGCCATCTGGCCCTTCGAGCCTGCCCCGCCATTCAATAAGATCATGGCTGATCTGTTGTGGCTCAGTTCCACTTTCCGGCCCTCTCCCCATAACCCTTAATCCCCTCTCTTATCAAAAACCCATCAACCCGCTTCTTGAAAATATTTAGCGAGGCAGCCTCCACCACTTCAACGGGCAGAGAATTCCAGAGATTCACCACCCTTTGAGTGAAGAAGTTCCTCCTCAACTCCGTTCTAAAACGCCCCCCCCTTTATCTTGAGGCTGTGCCCCCTAATCCTACTGTCTTTCTTGAGCGGGAAGAGTCTCTCCACCTCTATCCTATCCATCCCATTCATCATCTTATACGTCTCAATGAGATCTCCCCTCATTCTTCTAAACTCCAACGAGTACAAGCCTAGTTTATTCAGCCTCTCCTCATAGCTCAACCCCCTCAACTCTGGTATCAGCCTAGTAAACCTCCTCTGCACTCCCTCCAAGGCCAAAATATCTTTGCGCAGGTGCGGCGCCCAAAACTGCACACAGTACTCCAGCTGCGGCCTCACCAATGCCCTATACAGCTGCAGCAAGACCTCCCTACTTTTATATTCAATCCCCCTCGCTATGAAGGCCAGCATCCCATTCGCCTTCCTGACCACCTGCTGCACCTGCAAGCTGGGTTTTTGCGACTCATGCACAAGGACCCCGAGGTCCCTCTGCACCGTCTCCTGCTGCAGTTTTTCGCCACATAAGTAATAGTCCTTCCTACCATTCTTCCTACCAAAGTGGACCACCTCACACTTGCCAACATTAAATTCCATTTGCCATTTCCTGGCCCATTCGCCCAGCCTATCTAGATCCTTCTACAGACTCTCCACACCCTCCGCACAATTTGCCTTTCCCCCAATCTTGGTGTCATCTGCAAATTTCGACACCCTACACTCGGTTCCCTCCTCCAGATCATCTATATAAATGGTAAAAAGCTGAGGCCCCAGCACCGACCCCTGGGGCACTCCACTAGTCACCATCCGCCAATCCGAATAGCACCCGTTGACCCCCACTCTCTGCCTCCTATTTGACAAACAATCCTCTATCCACGCTAACACCCTACCCGCAACTCCAAGTCCCCTGACCTTCTGCAATAACCTCTTATGAGGTACTTTGTCAAACGCCTTCTGAAAATCCAGAAAGACCACATCCACCGGCTCTCCTCTATCCACCGCCCTAGACACATCCTCATAGAACTCCAGTAAATTTGTCAGACACGACTTCCCTTTAATGAAACCGTGCTGCGTCTGCTCTATCAAGCAATTCCCTTCAAGATGCCTCGCAATTTCCTCCTTAATGACAGATTCTAACATTTTACCTACCACAGACGTTAAACTAACCGGCCTATAATTCCCTGCCTTTTGCCTGGCACCCTTCTTAAACAACGGCGTAACATTAGCCGTTTTCCAATCTTCCGGCACTTCCCCGGAATCCAGCGATGTCTGGAAAATAACCACCAATGCATCCACTATAACCTCCGCCATTTCTTTCAGAACCCTCGGATGCATTCCATCTGGTCCTGGGGACTTGTCCACAATCAGCCCCTCCAGTCTGTCGAGCACCGCCTCTCTAGTAACAGTAATGTCATTAAGACCCTCCAGTCCTACCACCTCTCCATCGCTAACACCCGGCAAATTATTCACGTCCTCCTCCGTGAAGACAAACAAAAAAGTTATTCAATACCTTAGCCATATCCCCATCCCCTACCACTAGGTCCCCTTTCTCATCCTCTAAAGGACCAACATTCACCCTAGCCAGCCTCTTCCTTTTTATATATTTATAAAAACTCTTGCTATCCTTTTTTATATTAAGCGCTAGCCCAGCTTCATAGTTTCTCCTACCCTCCTTTATCAACTTCTTTGTCAATCTTTGTTGACATTTAAACCTCTCCCAATCCTCTTCTCGCCCACTACTCTTAGCTACTCTAAATTCCTCCGCTCTTAATTTAACACTTTCCTTCACCTCCTTCGTTATCCACGGCTTATTACCTCTCCTCCTACAGTCCTTTTTGACCATCGGAATAAATTTCTGCTGAGCACCAAGAAAGATCTCCTTAAAGATCCTCCACTGCTCCTCAGCAGACCCACCCTCCAATGCACTCCCCCAGTCCACATTCGCCAATTCTTCTCTCATCCTACCGTACTCCCCTCTATTCAAACAACGGACGCGTGTCCGGGAACCCACTTTCCCCTCCTCCATCTGCACCGGAAACTCCACCATACAATGATCACTCTCTCCAAGAGGATCCTTCACCAGGGTCTTATACAGCTGCAACATTATCTCCTGACTCCTAAACTCAATTCCTCGATTGATGAAGGCCAGTACCCCATATGCCTTCTTAACCACATCCTCTACGTGCAAAGCCGATTTGAGAGTCCTATGAACCCAGACCCCAAGATCCTTCTGATCTTCCACACAGCTAAGAGTCCTACCCTTAATATTTTATTCCTTCATCCCATTTGACCTGCCAAATTGTACCACTGCACATTTATCCAGGTTGAAGTCCATCTGCCTCTTCTCCGCCCAGTCTTGCATCCTACATGTGTCATGCTGCAACTTCTGACATCCCTCCAAACTATCCACAACACCTCCAACCTTCGTGTCATCGGCAAACTTACCAACCCATCCTTCCACTTCCTTATCCAGGTCATTTATAAAAATCATAAACAGCAAGCGTCCCAGAACAGATCCCTGGGGCACTCCAATGGTGACTAACCTCCATGCAGAAAAAGATCCATCTACAACCACTCTTTGCCTTCTGTGGGCAAACCAGTTCTGGATGCACAAAGCAATGTCCCCTTGGATCCCATGCTCCCTCGTTTTCTCAATAAGTCTTGCATGGCGGACCTTATCGAACACCATATAAATCACTTCCACCGCTCCTCCTTCATCAATGTGTTTAGTCACATTTTCAAAGAACTCAACCAGGCTTGTAAGGCATGATCTGCCTTTGACAAAACCGTGCTGATTACTTCTGACTATATAATTAGTAATTTTAATCAGTAATCTCTAAACTGTCTGTGCTTTATATGCTCTGTCTGAGGCCAGAACTCTCCATTCACCTGACGAAGGGGGTAACCCCGAAAGCTAGTGAGTATATTATCAAATAAATAGGTTGGACTAAAACCTGGTGTTGTCAGACTTTTTACTGTGTTTACGCCAGTCCAACGCCGGCATACCCACATCATGTATATTATACTTCTCTAAATGTTGATAAATCCTGTCTCTCAGGATCTTTTCCATCAACTTACCAACCACTGAGGATAGACTCACCGGTTGATAATTTCCTGGGCTATGTCTATTCCCTTTCTTGAATAGAGGAACCACAACCGCAATCCTCCAATCCTCCAGAACCTCTCCCGTCTCCATCGAAGACACAAAGATCATCACCAGAGACTCTGCAATCTCTTCCCTCGCCTCCCACATCTCTGTCTGCATCCTCGTCACAGTTCACCCTCCCACCCAACTTGGAATCATCTGTAAATTTTGAGATGTTACATTTTGTTCCCTTATCCAAATCACTAATATATATTGTGAATAGCTGGGGTCCCAGCACCGATCCTTGTGGCACCCCACTAGTTACTGCCGGCCAATTTGAAAAGCACCCATTAATTCCTACTCTTTGTTTCCTCTCTGCCAGCCAGTTTTCTATCCATTTCAATACACTTCCTCCAATCCATTGCACTTTAGTCCTGTACAATAATCTCTTGTGCGGGATTTTGTCAAACACTTTCTGAAAATCCAAATATACCACATCAACTGGCTCCCCCTTGTCAACTCTACTAGTTACATCTTCAAAGAATTGATGTACAATTTTGCCTTCTAAAAAACCATCCAGACAGTTACATAGATAAGATTGATATAGAGGGATATGGGCCAAAAGCGGGCAACTGGGACTAGCTTAGCTTAATGGTTAAAAACTGGGTGGCATGGACAGATTGGGCCAAAGGGCCTGTGTCCTTCCTGTAAACCTTTATGACTCTATAATTGAATCCATTAGCAATATAATTTTTTTCTATGTGTACAGAATCAAAAAGTTGTGATGAAGGTAATGAATTTCTCATTTAATCATTGCATGGTAGAGGATTTTATTTCCCAAAGATTATTGAAACCAAGAGATGATAGGGAGGGATGGACTTAATATAATCACCATCACCAGGGAAAGGCTTCAAGGAAACTATTCGGCCTAAAGTGTGAGAAATTGCCAACACCAGGTAACCTGCATCCTTGGGTCTGGAAGAAGTGGTGATTCATCCAAATCATTAATATAAATGTCAAACTGAAGGCCCAGCACCGCTGGTCACAGGCCTTCAGTTTGAAAAACAAACCTCTACAACCACCCTCTGGCTTCTGTCGTCAAACCAATTTTGTATCCATTTAGATACTTTACCCTGGACCCTGTGAGATTTCAGTTTATGCGATAACCTACCATGCGGTACCTTGTCAAAGACCTTGCTAAAGTCCATGTAGACAACATCAACTGCACTGCTCTCTAATTTCTTGGTTATGCCTTCAAAAAACTCAATCAAATTTATGAGACATGATTTTGCATTCACAAAGCCATGCTGAGTGTTCCTGATCAGTCCTTGCCACTCTAAATGCCTGTAGATCCTGTCTCTCAGAATACTTTCTAACAATTTACCCATTGCAGATGTGAGGCTCACTGGTCTGTAGTTCCCAGGCTTTTCCCTGCAGCCCTTCTTCAGCAAAGGCACAACATTTGCCACCCTCCAATCTTTAGGCACCTTATTTGTGGCTATCAATGATTCAAATATCTCTGCTAAGGGACGTGCATTTGCCTCCCTAGCCTGCCACAGTGTCCTGGGATACACTTCATCAGGTCCCAGGGATTTATCTACCTTGATGCGCTTTAAGACTTCCAGCACCTCCTTGTCTATTATATGCACGTTCCTCAAAGTATCACTATTTATTTCCTCAAGTTGCCTAACATCCATGTCTTTCTCAACAGTAAATATTGATGAAAAATATTCATTTAGGATCTCATCCATCTCCTGTGGATCTGCACAGAGATGACCTTGTTGATCCTTAAGAGGCCCTACTCTCTCCCTTGTTACTCTTTTACCCTTTATGTATTTGCAAAATATCTTTGGATTCTCCTTTGCCTTATTTGCCAAAACAATCCATGTCCCCTTCTGGCAGGGTACCACAGGGTTCATGCTGGGACCCCAGTTATTCACAATATACATTCATGATTTGGACGAAAGGATTGAATGTAATATCTCCAAATTTGCAGATGACACTAAGCTGGGTGGCAGTGTGTGCTGTGAGGAGGATGCTAAGAGGTTGCAGGGTGACTTGGACAGGCTGGCTGAGTGGGCAAATACTTGGCAAATGCAATATAATCTGGATAAATGTGAGGTTCTCCACTCTGGGGGCAAAAACAGGAGGGAGGATTATTATCTGAATGGTGACAGTTTAGGAAAAGGGGAAGAGCATTGTGACCTGGGTGTCATGGTGGAACAGTCACTGGAGGTTAGTGTTCAGGTACAGCAGGCAGTGTCTCTCTTCCTGTTTATATATTTAAAGAAGCTCCTATTCCTGGCTGGTTTATCCTCTTAGTTTATTTTCTCTCTCTTTATTGTCCTTTGTTGGATTCTGAATTGATTCCAGTTTTCTGGGCTATCACTGACTTTTGCCTTCTTATGCACTCCTTAATACTTAATACTCTCCTTAACTTCCTTGGTTAGCCATGGCAGCTTTATCCCTCTCTCCTCCTTACAGGGATATATTTTTACTGAGAGTTTTGAATTATCTCCTTAAGTACAGAGGAGATTTACAAGGATGTTGCCTGGACTGGGAGGCATGCCTTATGAAGTTAGATTGAGGGAACTGGGTCTCTTTTCCCTGGAGAGACGAAGGTTGAGAGGCGACCTGATAGAGGTTTATAAAATGTTGAGAGGAATGGATAGGGTGGATTCTCAGAGGCTATTTCCCCGGGTTGAAATGGTCGCTACGAGAGGACACAGATTTAAGGTGCGGGGAGGAAAGTACAGAAGTGATGTTAGGGGTAAGTTTTTCACTCAGAGGGTGGTGAGTGAGTGGAATCGGCTGCCGTCAGTGGTGGTGGAGGCGAACTCGCTGGGGTCTTTTAAAAGACTTCTGGATGAGTATATGGGGTTTTATGGGATTGGGGGTTATGGATAGGTGTTGATGTGATCGGCGCAACTCGTGGGCCGAAGGGCCTGTTTGTGCTGTAGTGTTCTATGTTCTATGTTCTATGTTCTATATCTGCCATTGCTTGCTTCCTGTTTTTGCTGCTAATCTATCTGCCCAGTCCACTTTTGTGAACTCTATCCTCATTTCATTCTGAATTAACCCTGAAAATAAAATTCACTGACTTACCAAACTCCATCTTCAGTACTCTAACGTAGCCCAAAGCAGCATTCCAGTGCAGGAAACTACCCTTGGGACAATACACAAACCAAAGCCTTTTGCGTAGGGTTCCTTACTTGATGATTTGAGATCAACTCTTCAATTTGAACAATGTCATCTGGGAGAGGTTCTTGATCTCTCAGAGTCAGTGTCCCTGCTGCTACCGCTAGCCATTCCTCCAGTCGATTCATGTTCTGGTGCCGTGATAGAGCTGCTTCAATTCGATCTCCCTGCAGACAGAGCCAGCTCATCACCTGAAATATAACATCAAACACATGGGGTTCCACCACCTGCTGTGACCACATAAACTGAGCAATCATTAGGTGTGGGATTTTCATACTCTCCTACCGCTATGTTGTTCCAGCCCCGCCGAAGTTAATGGGTTTTGAACATTTCACGACACCCCTGCTGCACTGTGCTTGTATAATTCCACGATGGGGCTATGATCAATCCACTGGGTGTGCTGTCCCACTCAAAT
Source organism: Carcharhinus amblyrhynchos (assembly GCF_965287045.1). Classification (NCBI taxonomy): domain Eukaryota; kingdom Metazoa; phylum Chordata; class Chondrichthyes; order Carcharhiniformes; family Carcharhinidae; genus Carcharhinus; species Carcharhinus amblyrhynchos. The sequence continues at coordinate 151,126,468 of NC_137325.1, read as the reverse complement.
CCCTCCCTCTTGAACATTCCCACATTCTGGGTGGGGTCGCAGTGACCCAGTGGTATTGTTGCTAGATCAGTAATCCAAAGGCCTGAGATAATTCCTTGGGGATCTGGGTTAAAAACCTACCCCAGTGTTATCTGGGATGTGGGAATTCAGAGACCTTTCCAGAGTCCCTGACTGCTTCATGTGCAGGAAGTGTGTCCAATGCAGCTCCTGTTAGAACGCTTGACAGCTCTGGAGCTGCAGATGGTTTCACTTTGGAGCATCCACGATGCTGAGGACGTCATGGGTGGAACATTCAGTGAGTTGTTCACACGGCAGATAAAAATTACTGAGGGAGATAGAGAATGGGTGACCAACAGGCAGAGGAAAAGTAGGAAGGCAGTGCAGAAGACACCTGCGGTCATCTCCCTCTAAAACAGATATACCATTTTGGATACTGTTGGAGGATATGGCTCACCAGGGGAAAGTGGCAGCAGAGGGGTTCGTGGCATCATGGTTGGCTCTGCTGAACAGGAGGCAGGAAAAAGAGTGGCCTTCCTAGTCCAAGGGTCAAGGATGTCTCGGAGCGGCTGCAGGACGTTCTGGAAGGGGGAGGGTGAACAGCCAACTGTCATGGTGCATATAGGCACCAACGATATAGGTAGAAACAGAATGAGGTCCCACAAGCTGAATTCAAGGGGTTAGGAGTTAAACTAAAAAGTAGGACCTCAAAGATAGTAACGTCAGGATTGCCCCCAATGCCACGTGTAGGAATGTCAGGATGGCTAAGATGAATATGTGGCTTGAGGAATGGTGCAAGAGGAAGGGGTTTACATCCCTGGGATATTGGAACCAATTCTGGGGGAGTTGGGGCCAGAACAAATTGGACGGTCTGCACTTGGACAGGACTGGAACTAATGTCCTAGAACATAGATCATTACAGTGCAGTACAGGCCTTTTGGCCCTCAATGTTGCGCCGACCTATGAAACCAATCTAAAGCCCATCTAACCTACACTATTCCAATATCATCCATATGTTTATCCAATTACCATTTAAACGCCCTTAATGTTGGCGAGTCCACAACAGTTGCAGGCAGGGCATTCCACCCCCTCATTACTCGCTGACTAAACCACTTACCTCTGACATCTGTCCTATATCTATCATCCCTCAATTTAAAGCTATGACCCCACGTGCTAGCCAGCTCCATCTGAGGAAAAAGGCTCTCACCGTCCATCCTACCTAATCCTCTGATCATCTTATATGCCTCTATTAAGTCACCTCTTAACATTCTTCTCTCTAACAAAAACAGTTTCAAGTCCCTCAGCCTTTCCTCATAAGACCTTCCCACCATACCAGGCAACATCCTGGTAAATCTCCTCTGCACCCTTTCCAATGCTTCCACATCCTTCCTATAACGCGGAAACCAGAACTGTACGCAATACTCCAAGTGCAGCTGCACCAGAGTTTTGTACATCTGCAACATGACCTCATGGCTCCTCTACCAATAAAAGCTAACACACTATACACCTTCTTATCAACCCTATCAACCTGGGTGCCAACTTTCAGGGATCTATGCACATGGGCACTGAGATTTCTCTGCTCATCCACACTACCAAGTATCTTACCATTAGCCCAGTACTCTTGTATTCCTGTTACTCCTTCCAAAGTGAATCACCTCACACTTTTCTGCATTAAACTCCATTTGCCACCTCTCAGCCCAGCTCTGCAATTTATCTATGTCCCTCTGTAACCTGCAACATCCTTCCACACTGTCCACAACTCCACCAACTTTAGTGTCATCTGCAAATTTACTAACCCATCCTTCTATGCCCTCATCCAGGTCATTTATGAAATTAACAAACAACAGTGGCCCCAAAACAGATCCTTGCCATACACCACTAGTAACTGAACTCCAGGATGAACATTTCCCATCAACGTTTTGGAATGATAGGAAGGAAATTGCGGGTCCCCTAGCTGAGATATTTGAAACATTGATAGTCACGGGTGAGACGCTTGGAGATTGGAGAGTAGCAAATGTTGTGCCTTTGTTTAAGGAAAAGCCTGGGAACTACAGGCCAGTGAGCCCCACATCTGTAGTGGGTAAATTGTTGGAAGGTATTTTGAGAGACAGGATCTACAGGCATTTAGAGATGCAAGGACTGATTAGGGACAGTCAGCATGGCTTTGTGAGTGAAAAATCATGTCTCACAAATTTGATTGCGTTTTTTGAAAGGGTAATCAAGAAGGTAGATGAGGGCAGTGCAGTTGATGTTGTCTACATGGGCTTCAGCAAGGCCTTTGACAAGGTACCGCATGGTAGGTTGTTCACGGTGTCACAGTCGGGGCGGCACGGTGTCACAGTCGGGGCGGCACGGTGTCACAGTCGGGGCGGCACGGTGTCACAGTCGGGGCGGCACGGTGTCACAGTCGGGGCGGCACGGTGTCACAGTCGGGGCGGCACGGTGTCACAAAGTGGTAAATACGTGGTCACTTTTAACATTTAAGAAAAACTTGGACAGGTTCATGGATGAGAGGGGTGTGGAGGGATATGGTTCAAGTGCAGGTCAATGGGACGAGGCAAAAAATGGTTCGGCACAGACAAGAAGGATCAAAATGCCTGTTTCTGAGCTGTAATTTTTGATGGTTGGTTCCAAGATTGGTGGAACGGCAAATTGTGCGGAGGGTGTGGAGAGTCTGCAGAAGGATCTAGATAGGCTGGGCGAATGGGCCAGGAAATGGCAAATGGAATTTAATGTTGGCAAATGTGAGGTTGTCCACTTTGGCAGGAATAATGGTAGGAAGGACTATTACTTAAGTGGCGAAAAACTGCAGCAGGCGACGGTGCAGAGGGACCTCGGGGTCCTTGTGCATGAGTCACAAAAACCCAGCTTGCAGGTGCAGCAGGTGGTCAGGAAGGCGAATGGGATGCTGGCCTTCATAGCGAGGGGGATTGAATATAAAAGTAGGGAGGTCTTGCTGCAGCTGTATAGGGCATTGGTGAGGCCGCAGCTGGAGTACTGTGTGCAGTTTTGGGCGCCGCACTTACGCAAGGATATTTTGGCCTTGGAGGGAGTGCAGAGGAGGTTTACTGGGCTGATACCGGAGTTGAGGGGGTTGAACTATGAGGAGAGGTTGAATAAACTAGGCTTGTACTCGTTAGAGTTTAGAAGAATGAGGGGAGATCTCATTGAGACGTATAAGATGATGAATGGGATGGATAGGATAGAGGTGGAGAGACTCTTCCCGATCAGAAAGGACAGTAGGACTAGGGGGCACAGCCTCAAGATAAAGGGGGGGCCGGTTTAGAACGGAGTTGAGAAGGAACTTCTTCACTCAAAGGGTGGTGAATCTCTGGAATTCTCTGCCCGTTGAAGTGGTGGAGGCTGCCTCGCTCAATATTTTTAAGACGCGGGTTGATAGGTTTTTGATAGGAAAGGGGATTAAGGGTTATGGGGAGAGGGCGGGAATGTGGAACTGAGCCACGACAGATCAGCCATGATCTTATTGAATGGCGGGGCAGGCTCGAAGGGCTAGATGGCCTACTCCTGCTCCTATTTCTTATGTTCTTATGTTCTTATGGTTCTATGGTTCTATGGGAGGGTGGATATGGAATGCTTCAGAGGAAGAGAAAGAATTGAATACAAAAATGCTAATTCCAGATGTTTAGAGTACTTGCAACTGGATCTCAGGAGACAGGAGAACTGGTCAGGTTCCAATTCCTGTAACTTGGCCTACTATCTTCTGGGATGGCTACATCGTGTGTTGACTTGCAGAGGTCAGAGCTGAGCTAGGCATGTTCCTGATCCTGCTCCATTACATCCCAGACTCTTGTTCCTGCCAATGTTTGCTTCCTCCCAACTCCTTGAATCCTCCTCATGCTGTTCCCCCGTGACCTCTGCATTACAATACCTGCTCCCTTGCCCTAGGGTGTAATTGGCACTGACAACACCTGTGCTCCTGGTATCCAAGAATATTCCCGACTCTCAACCAATGGTCAAACAATTTTTTTTATATTTTCGTTAAAATTTTAATTCTGGGACAAAGTTGTTCTAGCTGTGCCCCAAGTGGGTGGCATCAGAGGTCGCAATGGGGTTAGAGTGTTTTGCACTCGCTAATCGTACACCACAACTCTGACTCACCTCTTCCCATCGCTTGTGGATGCTGTTGAGCCAGGATTGGATGGCATTGACTGAGTTGGGATTACAGGAAATCAGGATCTGCTTCCCCAACAAGGCGACACCATCCAGAGCGAGACGTTCATTCTCCAGATTGTTCATATGTTCCTGCAACAGGAATCAGGAAAATATCATCTAACGCCATCGTGTCCCCCCTCCCCATTCCTCTCCCTCACTCCTCCGTTTTCTCCCTTATCCTTTACCCCTGTCCAACAATCACCCTCCCTCCTTCTCCATTCCCCTTCCAATTCCTGCCTCTCGACTAGACCCACCTGGTGCTGTTCCTTAAATTCCAGCAGAGCTTCTTCTCCTTCTGGGATAAGTTCAAGCTTCAGTTTTCTCTCCATCTCCATCAAGCGACTGAGGAAACCCTGAACAGAAGACTGAAACTCTTCAGCCTAGAGTTGAAAATGCGGTAGAAAGTAGTCATTGTGAAAGCACCTGGACCTCAACAGCGACAAAGATCTTAAATATGAATTCCCTGGTTATTGACACCCCCCCACTACAGGGAAATGCTTCTACCTATCCATCCTATCTATGTCCCCCCTCATTCTTCTCTGCTCGAAGGAAAATAACCCCAGCCTAATCAGATCAGCCTCTCTTTATAGCTGAAACACTTCAGCTCAAGCAACATCCTGGCAAAACTCCTCTGTACCCTCTCTACTGTAATCACATCCTTCCTATAGTGTGTGACTAGAACTGCACACCTATCGAGTGACCTAGTGAATGTTGGAAACCTAAGAACATAAGAAATAGGAGCAGGAGTAGGCCATCTAGCCCCTCGAGCCTGCCCCGCCATTCAATAAGATCATGGCTGATCTGAAGTAGCTCAGTTCCACTTTCCCGCTTTCTCCCCATAACCCTTAATTCCCTTGCCCACCAAAAACCTATCTACCCGTGTCTTAAATATATTTAGCGAGGTAGCCTCCACCACTTCAACGGGCAGAGAATTCCAGAGATTCGCTACCCTTTGAGTGAAGAAGTTCCTCCTCAACTCTGTTCTAAACTGCACCCCCCCCTTATCTTGAGGCTGTGCCCTCTAGTCCTGCTGTCCTTTCTGAGCAGGAAGAACCTCTCCACCTCTACCCTATCCATCCCTTTCATCATCTTATACGTCTCAATGAGATCTCCCCTCATCCTTCTAAACTCTAACGAGTACACACCCAGTCTATTCAGCCTCTCTTCATAGCTCAACCCCCTCAAAACCAGTATCCGCCTAGTGAACCTCCTCTGCACTCCCTCCAAGACCAAAATATCCTTGCGCAAGTGCGGCGACCAAAACTGCACACAGTACCCCAGCTGTGGCCTCACCAGTGCACTGTACAGTTGCAGCAAGACCTCCCTACTTTTATATTCAATCCCCCTCGCTATGAAGGCCAGCATCCCATTTGCCTTCCTGACCACCTGCTGCACCTGTAGGCTGGGTTTTTGCGACTCATGCACAAGGACCCCCAGGTCCCTCTGCACCATAGCATGCTGCAGCTTTTCGCCCTGTAAGTAGTAGTCCTTCCTATTATTATTCCTGCCAAAGTGGATAACCTCACACTTGCCAACATTGTATTCCATCTGCCAGGTCCTAGCCCACTCGTTCAGCCAATCTAGATCCCTCTGCAGACTTTCTACACCCTCCGCACAGTTGGCTTTTCCACTTATCTTTGTGTCATCAGCAAATTTCAACACCTTACACTCAGCTTCCTCCTCCAGACCATCTATATAAATGGTAAATAGCTGAGGCCCCAGCACTGATCCCTGGGGCACTCCACTCGTCACCAAGCGCCAATCCGAATAGCACCCATTGACACCCACTCTCTGCCTCCTATTTGACAGCCAATCCCCTATCCACGCTAACACCTTACCCCAACTCCATGCCCCTTAACCTTCTGTAACAACCTTTTGTGCGGCACCTTATCAAACGCCTTCTGAAAATCGAGAAACACCACATCCACCGGTTCCCCTCTATCCGCCGCACTAGACACATCCTCATAGAATTCCAATAAATTCGTCAGACGCAACTTTCCCTTAACGAATTCGTGCTGCGTCTGCTCTATCAAACAATTCTTCTCAAGATGCCTCGCTATTTCCTCTTTGATGACGATTCAAGCATTTTTCCTACAACAGACGTTAAACTAACCAGCCTATAATTCCCTACCTTTTGCCTGCTACCCTTTTTAAACAGCGACGTAACATTAGCCACTTTCCAATCTCCCGGCACTTCCCCGGGTGCATTCCATCCGGTCCTGGGGTCTTGTCCACCATCAGTCCCACTAGTCTGCCGAGCACTACCTCTCTAGTGACAATGATCTCATTCAACTCCTGCCATCGTTCCATCGTTAACACCCGGCAAACTATTCGCGTCCTCCTCCGTGAAAACTAAAGCAAAAAACTTATTCAAGGCCTCATCCCCCACCACTAAATCCCCCCTCTCATCCTCTAAGGGTCCAACATTCACCCGAGCCAGCCTCCTCCTCTTTATATATTTATAAAAACTCTTACTATCCTTTTTTATATTTAGCGCTAGCCTAGATTCATAGTCTATCCTTCCTTTCTTTATCAACTTCTTCGTCATTCTTTGTTGATATTTAAACCTCTCCCAATCCTCTTCATTATCTTGAGGCTGTGTCCTCTAGTCCAGCTATCCTTTCTAAACGGGAAGAATCTCTCTACCTCTGCCCTACCCTAGGAGAGACTGAGGGATTTGAGGTTGTTTTCGTTAGAAAGAAGGCGGCTACGAGGGGACCTTATTGCACCCGTGTCTTAAAAATATTTAGCGAGGCAGCCTCCACCACTTCAACGGGCAGAGAATTCCAGAGATTCACCACCCTTTGAGTGAAGAAGTTCTTCCTCAACTCCGTTCTAAACCGCCCCCCCTTTATCTTGAGGCTGTGCCCCCTAGTCCTACTATTCTTTCTGAGCGGGAAGAGTCTCTCCACCTTTATCCTATCCATCCCCTTCATCATCTTATACGTCTCAATGAGATCTCCCCTCATTCTTCTAAACTCTAACAAGTACAAGCCTAGTTTATTCAGCCTCTCCTCATAGCTCAACCCCCTGAACTCCAGTATCCGCCTAGTAAACCTCCTCTGCACTCCCTCCAAGGCCAAAATATCCTTGCGTAAGTACGGCGCCCAAAACTGCACACAGTACTCCAGCTGCGGCCTCACCAATGCCCTATACAGCTGCAGCAAGACCTCCCTACTTTTATATTCAATCCCCCTCGCTATGAAGGCCAGCATCCCATTCGCCTTCCTGACCACCTGCTGCACCTGCAGGCTGGGTTTTTGCGACTCATGCACAAGGACCCCAAGGTCCCTCTGCACCATCGCCTGCTGCAGTTTTTCGCCACATAAGTAATAATCCTTCCTACCATTATTCCTACCAAAGTGGACCACCTCGCACTTGCCAACATTAAATTCCATTTGCCATTTCCTGGCCCATTCGCCCAGCCTATCTAGATCCTTCTGTAGACTCTCCACACCCTCCGCACAATTTGCCGTTCCACCAATCTTGGTGTCATCAGCAAATTTCGACACCCTACACTCGGTTCCCTCCTCCAGATCATCTATATAAATGGTAAATAGCTGAGGCCCCAGCACCGAGGGATTAAGGGTTATAGGGTTATGGGGAGAGGGCGGGAATGTGGAACTGAGACACGACAGATCAGCCATGATCTTATTGAATGGCGGGGCAGGCTCGAAGGGCTGGATGGCCTAAGGTTCTATGTTCTTATTAGAGGTTTAGATAGGGTGGACAGTGATAGCCTTTTTCCTCGGATGGAGAAAGCTAGCACGAGGGGGCATAGCTTTAAATTAAGGGGTGGTAGATATAGGATGGATGTCAGGGGTAGGTTCTTTACCCAGAGGGTGGTGAGGGATTGGAATGCCCTGCCTGCTGCAGTTGTAAATGCTCCTAGTTTGGGGGCGTTTAAGAGATCCATGGATAGGTTTATGGATGGAAAGGGTTTGGTTTAGGTTAGAGGGTCATTGCTTTTTAACTGGTCGGCGCAACATTGTGGGCCGAAGGGCCTGTTCTGCGCTGTAATGTTCTATGTTCTACCCATCCCCTTCATTATCTTATACGTCCCTATAAGATCCCCCCTCAACCTTCTAAACTCCAATGAGTACAGACCCAGTCTATTTAGTCTCTCTTCATAGTCCAACCCCCTCATCTCCGGTATCAGCCTAGTGAACCTCCTCTGCACTACCTCCAAGGCCAATATATCTTTCCGCAAGTGCGGCGGCCAAAACTGCACACAGTACTCCAGCTGTGGCCTCACCAGTATCCTGTACAGTTGCTGATGTTATATGCACTGGCCTGTAAAGATCTGATTTTTCCCTACTATTCTGGGGTATATCCCATCAGTCTTCAACTGATCTATATCCTGCTGTATCCTCTGATGGTTCTCGTCACTATCCACAATCCACCAACCTGTGTGTCATGTGCAAACTTACTAATCAAACCAGTTACATTTTCCTCCAAATCATTTATATATATATTACAAACAGCAAAGGTCCCAGCACTGATCCCTGAGGAACACCACTTGTCACAGCCCTCCATTCAGAAACACACCCTTCCACTGCTACCCTCTGTCTTCTTTGAACGAGGCAGTTTAGTATCCACCTTGCCAGCTCACCTCTGATCCCATGTGACTTCACCTTCTGTACCAGTCTGCCATGAAGGACCTTGTCAAAAGCCTTACTGAAGTCCATGTAGACAACATCCACTGCCCTACCCTCATCAATCATCTTCATCATTTCCTCACAAAACTCAATCAAGTTCGTGAGACATGACCTCCCCTTCACAAAATCACCATGCCTCTCAGTAATATATCCATATATTTCCAAATGGGAATAAATCCTGTCTCGAAGAAACCTCTCCAGTAATTTCCCTACCACAAAATGTAAAGCTCACCGGCCTGTAATTACTTGGATTATTTTTGCTACCCTTCTTAAACAAAGGAACAACATTGGCTATTCTCCAATCCTCTCGGAGATCCCCTATAGCCAGTGAGATTTCCCTCAAGGCCCCAGCAATTTCCTCTCTTGCCTCTCTCAGTATTCTCGAGTATATTCCATCAGGCCTGGAGGCTTGTCTACCTTGACGATTCTCAAGAGCCCCAACACTTTCTCCTTTTTGATCTCAACATCTCTCAAACTATCTACACATCCTTTCCCAAACTTATCATCCACCAAGTCCTTCTCTTTGGTGAATACTGACGCAAAATATTAATTTAATACCTTGCCCATTTCCTCTGGCTCCACACATAGATTCCCTCCCTTGTCCTTGAGTGGACCAACCCTCTTCCTGGCTGGAAGGAATAATAGTAGGAGGAGGGATTACTATTTAAAGGGCAAAAAGCTGCAGCATGCTACGGTGCAGAAGAACCTGGGGGTCCTTGTGCATGAGTCGCAAAAACCCAGTCTGCAGGTGCAGCAGGTATTCAAGAAGGCGAATGGGATGCTGGCCTTCATAGAGAGGGGGATAGAATATAAAAGCAGGGAGGTCTTGCTGCAACTGTACAGGGCACTGGTGAGGCCGCAGCTGGAGTACTGTGTGCAGTTTTGGTCGCCGCACTTGTGGAAGGATATTTTGGCCTTGGAGGAATGCAGAGGAGGTTCACTAGGCTGATACCGGAGATGAGGGGGTTGGACTATGAAGAAAGACTAAATAGACTGAGTCTGTACTCGTTGGAGTTTAGCAGGATGAGGGGGGATGTTATAGAGATGTATAAGATAATGAAGGGGATGGATAGGATAGAGGTAGAGAGATCTTCCCGCTCAGAAAGGACAGTAGGACTAGAGGGCACAACCTCAAGATAAGGGGGGGTGCTGTTTAGAACGGAGTTGAAGAGGAACTTCTTCGCTCAAAGGGTGGTGAATCTCTGGAATTCTCTGCCAGTTGAAGTGGTGGAGGCTACCTTGCTAAATATATTTAAGACACGGGTAGATAGGTTTTTGGTGGGCAAGGGAATTAAGGGTTATGGGGAGAAAGCGGGAAAGTGGAACTGAGCTACTTCAGATCAGCCGTGATCTTATTGAATGGCGGGGCAGGCTCGAAGGGCTAGAAGGCCTACTCCTGCTCCTATTTCTTATGTTCTTATGGCTACCCTCTTGCTTTTTATATATATGTGTGAAAAGCATTGGGATTTTCCTTAATCCTGCTGGCCAATGCTTTTTCATGACCCCTTTTGGCTCTTCTTACTCCTTGCTTAAATTTCTTTCTACTTTCCTTGTATTCCACACTTGCTTTGTGTGTTCCCAGCCTCCTAGCTTTGACAAATGCTTCCTTTTTCTCTTTGACAAGGTTCACAATATCTCTCGTTATCCAAGGTTCCCAAAACTTGTCATACTTATTCTTCATTCTTACAGGAATGTGCCGGTCCTGAATCCCTATCAACTTACACTCGAAAGCTTCCCACATGCCAGATGTTGCTTTGCCCTCAAACATTTGCCCCCAATCTACATTCTTCAGTTCCTGCCTAATATTGTTGTAAGTAGCCTTCCCCCAACTTAGCACCTTAACTTGAGGACTACACTTATCTTTATCCATCAGTATCTTAAATCTTACTGAATTGTGGTCACTGTTCCCAAACTGGTCCCCTGGCCAGGCTCATTCCCCAATACCAGGTCCAGTACGGCCCCTTCCCTAGTTGGACTATCTATATTCTGTTTCAGGAAGTCCCCCTGGATGCTCCTTACAAACTGCCCCATCCATGCCCCTGGACTAATCAATGTGGGGGAAATTAAAATCTCCCACCACAACAACCCTGTTACTCATAAACCTTGCCAAAATCTACTTACACATTTGTTCCTCAGTTGGAACTGTTGGGTGGCCTATAGTAAACCCCCAACATTATGACTACACCTTTCCTATTCCTGAGCTCTACACATATTGCCTCCCTATATGAGCCCTCTGAGGTGTCCTCCTGCAGTACAGCTCTCGTATTCTCCTTAACCAGTAGTGCAACTCCCCCACCCCTTTGACATCGCAGCACGGATTCGTGAAGGGGAAGTCGTGTTTGATGAATTTATTGGATTTCTATGAGGATGTGACTAGTGCGGTAGACAGGGGGGAACCGGTGGATGTATTTTTAGATTTCCAAAAGGCGTTTGATAAGGTGCCTCATAAAAGGTTGCTACAGAAGGTTAGGGTGCACGGAGTTAGGGGTAAGGTGTTAGCGTGGATAGAGGATTGGCTGTCTAAAAGGAAGCAGAGAGTCGGTATCAATGGGTGCTATTCTGATTGGCGGTTGGTGACGAGTGGAGTGCCGCAGGGATCGGTGCTGGGGCCCTCAGCTATTTACCATTTATACAGATGATCTGGAGGAGGGGGCTGAGTGTAGGGTGACAAAATTTGCTGATGACACGAATGTGAGTGGAAAAGCAAGTTGCGTGGAGGGTGTGGAAAGTCTGCAGAGGGATCTAGATAGGCTGAGCGAGTGGGCGAGGACCTGGCAGATGGAGTATAGTGTTAGCAAGTGTGAGGTTATCCACTTTGGCAGAAATAATAGTAGGAGGGATTATTATTTAAAAGGCAAAAAGCTGCAGCATGCTACGGTGCAGAGGGACCTGGGGGTCCTTGTGCACAAGTCGCAAAAACCCAGTCTGCAGGTGCAGCAGGTGATCAAGAAGGCGAATGGGATGTTGGCCTTCATAGCAAGGGGGATAGAATATAAAAGCAGGGAAGTCTTGCTGCAACTGTACAGGGCACTGGTGAGGCTGCAGCTGGAGTACTGTGTGCAGTTTTGGTCGCCGCATTTGCGCAAGGATATTTTGGCCTTGGAGGGAGTGCAGAGGAGGTTCACTGGGCTGATATCGGAGATGAGGGGGTTGGACTATGAAGAGAGCCTAAATAGACTAGGTCTGTACTCGTTGGAATTTCAAAGGATGAGGGGGGATCTTATAGAGACGTATAGGATAATGAAGGAGATGGATAGGGTAGGAGGTAGAGAGATTCTTCTCACTTAGAAAGGATAGCAGGACTCGAGGGCACAGCCTCAAGATAAGCGGTGGGGGGGGGGGGGCGCAGTTTAGATCAGAGTTGAGGAGGAACTTCTTCACTCAAAGGGTGGTGAATCTCTGGAATTCTCTACCTCGCTAAATATATTTAAGTCACGGGTAGATAGGTTTTTGATAGACAGGGGAATTAAGGGTTATGGGGAGAAAGCGGGAAAGTGGAACTGATCTACTTCAGATCAGCCATGATCTTATTGAATGGCGGGGCAGGCTCGAAGGGCTAGATGGCCTACTCCTGCTCCTATTTCTTATGTTCCCATGTTCCTATCCTCCTCTATCACGCCTGAAACATTTATATCCTGGAATATTAAGCTGCCAAATCTCTCCCCCGCCTTAACCAAGTCTCTGTAATGGCAACTAAATCATAGTTTCTTGTATTAATCCAAGCTCTAAGTTCATCTGCCTTACCTGTTACACTTCTCGCACTGAAACAAATGCACTTCGTAAATGTAATCCGGACAAATGTGAGATAATGCATTTTGGAAGGTCTAATAGAACATAGAACATAGAACATTACAGTGCAGTACAGGCCCTTCGGCCCTCGATGTTGCGCTGACCAGTGGAACCAATCTAATGACCCTCTAACCTAAACTATTCCAATGTTATCCATATGCCTATCCACTGACCATTTGAACGCCCTTAAAGTTGGCGAGTCCACAACTGTTGCAGGCAGGGCATTTCACGCCCTTACTACCCTCTGAGTAAAGAACCTACCTCTGACATCCGTCCTATAATTACCACCCCTTAATTTAAAGCTATGTCCCCTCGTGTTAGCCTCGTGTCCCCTCACCATCCGAGGAAAAAGGCTCTCACTGTCCACCCTATCTAACCCTTTGACTATCTTGTATGCGTCAATTAGGTCACCTCGTAACCTTCTTCTCTCTAATGAAAATAACCTCAAGTCCCTCAGCCTTTCCTCATAAGACCTCATAATACAGATAGGAAATATACAGTAAATAGCAGGACCCTTAGGAGTATTGATAGGCAAAGGGATCTGGGTGTACAGGTATACAGGTCACTGAAAGTGGCAATGCAGGTGGAGAAGGTAGTCAAGAAGGCATACGGCATGCTTGGCCGGGACTTTGAGTTTAAAAATTGCCAAGTCATTTGCCACTTTATAGAACTTTAGTTCAGCCGCACTTGGAATATAGTGTTCAATTCTGGTCGCCACAGTACCAGAAGGATGTGGAGGCTTTGGAGAAGGTACAGGAATGATTTACAGGATGTTGCCTGGTATGGAGGGTATTAGCTATGAGGAGAGATTAGAGAAACTTGGTTTGTTCTCACTGGAGCGATGGAGGTAGTGGATGAGGTGGAGGGCTCTTGCAGGCTGGAAAGAGACATTGATAGGATGCAGAGCTAGGCCGAAAACTGGCAGATGGAGTTTAACCCTGATAAGTGTGAGGTGATTCATTTTGGTAGGATAAGCTTGAATGCAGATTACAGGGTCAACGGCAGGGTTCTGAGGAATGTGGAGGAACAGAGAGATCTTAGGGTTCATATCCACAGATCCCTGAAGGTTGCCACTCAAGTGGATAGAGCCGTGAAGAAGGCTTATAGTGTGTTAGCGTTTATTGACGGGGTTTGAGTTTAAGAGCTGTGGGGTTATGCTGCAACTATACCGGACATTGGTGAGACTACATTTGCAATATTGTGTTCAGTTCTCATCACCTCACTATAAGAAGGTTGCAGGAGCTTTGGACAGAGTGCAGAGGAGATTTACCAGGATGCTGCCTGGTTTGGAGGGTAGGTCTTTTGAGGAAAGGTTGAGGGAGCTGGGGATTTTCCCTTTGGAGCAGAGGAAGATGAGAGGCTACTTAATAGAGGTTTATAAGATGATGAGAGGGATCATGAGAGAATGGCTCATGTTGTTCTGTTGTTTAAAAAAGGTTCCAAAAGAAATCCAGGAAATTATAGGCCAGTAAGTTTGATATCAGTTGTGGGCAAGTTATTGGAGGGTGTGATAAGGGGGAATAGGATTTACAAATATTTGGATAGACAGGGACTTATTAGGGAGAGTGAACATGCCTTTGTGCGTGGTAGGTCATGTTTAACCAATCTATTAGAGTTTTTCGAGGAGGTTACCAGGTAAGTGGATGACGAGAAGGCGGTGGATGTTGTCTACCTGGATTCCAGCAAGGCCTTTGATAAGATCCCTCATGGGAGGTTAGTTAGGAAGGTTCAGTCGCTAGGTATACATGGGGAGGTAGTAAATTGGATTAGACATTGGCTCAATGGAAGAAGCCAGGGAGTGGTTGTGGAGGATTGCTTCTCTGAGTGGAGGCCTGTGATTAGTGGTGTGCCACAGGGATCAGTGCTGGGTGCATTGTCGTTTGTCATCTATATCAATGATCTGGATGATAATGTGGTAAATTGGATCAGCAAATTTGCTGATGATACAAAGATTGGAGGTGTAGTGGACAGTGAGGAAGGTTTTCAAAGCTTGCAGAGGGATTTGGACCAGCTAGAAAAATAGGCTGAAAACTGGCAAATGGAATTTAACGCAGACAAATGTGAGGTATTGCACTTTGGAAGGACAAACCAAAGTAGAACGTACAGGGTAAATGGTAGGACTCTGAAGAGTGCAGTTGAACAGAGGGATCTGGGAATACAGGTGTAGAATTCCCTAAAACTGACATCACAGATGGATAGGGTCGTAAACAGTGCTTTTGGTACATTGGCCTTTATAAATCGGAGTATCGAGTATAAAAGTTGGAGTGTTATGGTAAGGTTTTATAAGACATTGGTGAGGCCGAATTTAGAGTATTGTGTACAGTTTTGGTCACCTAATTACAGGAAGGATGTAAATAAGGTTGAAAGAGTGCAGAGAAGGTTCACAAGGATGTTGCCGGGACTTGAGAAGCTGAGTTACAGACAGAGATTGAATAGGTTAGGACTTTATTTCCTGGAACGTAGAAGAATGAGGGGAGATTTGATAGAGGTGTGTAAGATTTTGATGGATATAGATAGAGTGAATGCAAGCAGGCTTTTTCCACTGAGGCTAGGGGAGAAAAAAAAACCAGGGGGCATGGGTAAAGGGCAAAAGGAGAAAAGTTTAAAGGGAATATTAGGGGGGGGGGGCTTCTTCACGCAGAGAGTGGTGGGAGTGTGGAATGAGCTGCCAGATAAAGTGGTAAATGCGGGGTCACTTTTAACATTTAAGAAAAACTTGAACGGGTTCATGGATGAGAGGGGTGTGGAGGGATCTGGTCCAAGTGCAGGTCAGTGGGACCAGGCAAAAAATGGTTTGGCACAGACAAGGAGGGCCAAAAGGCCTGTTTCTGAGCTGTAATTTTCTATGGTTTTTCTGTGGTTTTTCTATGGATTGATAGAGTGGCCGAGCAGAGACTATTTCCTCGGGTGGATGTAGCTGTTACTAGGAGGCAAGACTATAAGGTTCATGGTGGGAGATATACGAGGGATGTCCGAGTTAGATTCTTTACTCAGAGAGTGGTTGGGGTGTGGAATGGACTGCCTGCTGTGATAGTGGAATCAGACACTTTAGGAACTTTCAAGCTGTTATTGGATAGGCACATGGAGCACACCAGAATGATAGGGAGTGGGATAGCTTGATCTTGGGTTTGGACATAGCTCGACACAACATTGAGGGCTGAAGGGCCTGTACCGTTCTATGTTTCTATGTTGAGGGGAGACCTGATTGAAGTCTACAAGATTATGAGAGGCATGGACAGAATGGATAGTCAGAGGCTTTTTCCCAGGGTGGAAGAGTAATTACTAGAGTGCACAGGTTTAAGGTGTGAGGGAAAAGGTTTAAAGGAGATGCTCCAGGCAGATTTTTTTACACAGAGAGTAGAGGGTGCCTGGAACTTGTTGCCACGGGAGGTAGTGGAAGTGGATACGGTAGTGACTTTGAAGGGGCGCCTTGACAAATACATGAATAGGATTTGAATAGACAGATATGGTTCCCAGAAGGGTAGGGGTTATTAGTTAAGTCGGGCAGCATGGTTGGTGCAGGATTGGAGGGCCGAAGGGCCTGTTCCTGTTCTGTAATTTTCTTTGTTCTTTGAAAGGTGACTACGAAGACTGCAGTCTTACCCGATGCAAGGCAGCTTCAAGTAGGGACTGTTTCAATACAGAGAGACGGCATACTTCCTCCCACTGTTTGCTCAGTTCCTCCATCTCAGCTTTGAACCAGATCGAATCCATACATGTGTTTTTGCTCAGGTCCTTGAAAGCACTTTTGACAGCCTTAACACAATTCGCACGTTTCCCCAATTCCTTCTGAAACAGCTGCAGTGGATAGAAAGAGACAGGTAGAATCTGGCATGGTTTACCCCACTATGTTTACCCCACCATGTTTACCCCCTCTTAGGACAGCATTACTGTCACATCACTAACCTTAAGACAAAGTGTGTGAGTAGGAGCCAGATTCTGAGGTTCTTACAAAGAACAAAGAAAAGTTCAGCACAGGAACAGGCCATTCGGCCCTCCAAGCCTGCGCCGATTATGCTGCCTGCCTAAACTAAAACCGTTTGCACTTACAGAGTCCATATCCTTCCATTCCCATCCTGTTCATGTATTCGTCTAGTTGTCCCTTAAATACTGCCATTGTACCTGCTCCCACCCCCTCCCCAGGCAGCGCATTCCAGACATTCACCACCCCCTGTGTAAAAAAACTTATCTCGCACATCTCCTCTAAACTTTTCCCCATGCATCTTAAACCTATGTCCCCCAGTACTTGACTTTTCTATCCTAGGAAAGAGTATCTGACTATCCACTCTGTCCATGCCACTCATAATCTTGTAAACTTCTATCAGGTCACCCCTCAACCTCCATCGTTCTAATGAGAACAAACTGAGTTTATCCAATCTCTCCTCATAGCGAATACCCTCCAGGTTAGGCAACATTCTGGTAAACCTCTTCTGTACCCTCTCCAAAGCCTTCACATCCTTCTGGCAGTGTGGTGACCAAAATTGTACACAATATTCTAAATGAAGTCTAACTAAGGTTCAGTACAGCTGCAGCGTGACCTGACAATTTTTATATTCAATGCCCCGCCCGATGAAGGTAAGTATGCCGTATACTTTCTTGACTACCTTGTCCAACTGCATTGCTGCTTTCAGTGATCAGTGGACATGTACGCCCAGATCCCTCTGCCTGTCAATGCTCCGAAGATTTCTACCATTTACGGTATAGTTCCTTACATAACGAGAGTGCCGATGGATGTCTCTAGGAGTGAGAATGGTGGCAGACGGGCTGGGTTTATTATGGGGAAATTTTGAAACTCCAACAGCAGATACAGACTGGAAAATGAAGTAGATGGCACAGAAGTGTTGGGATGAGTCTCACACCATTCCATGGTGCATTCCCACTTGTAGTAAATTTCATGTCACAAAGGGCAGAATTCTCCCAAATAAAATTTGTGTCAGAATGATCCATATCAGTTATGGCAAAGTGAGAAAATTGCCCCCTTTATCTGAAAACTTCCAAAAAATTAAGTTGTATGTTCAAGATGAGACTATAATGAGAGATTGGGGAAACTTGGTTTGTTCTCACTGGAGTGACAGAGGTTGAGGGGTGATCTGATAGAAGTCTACAAGATTATGAGAGGCATGGACAGAGTGGATAGTCAGGAGCTTCTTCCCAGGGTGGAAGAGCCAATTACTAGGGGGTCACAGGTTTAAGGTGCAAGGGACAAGGTTTAAAGGAGGTGTACGAGGCAGATATTTTACAGTGATGGGTGACTGGAACTCGTTGCCGGGGGAGATAGTGGAAGCGGATACGGTAGTGACTTTTAAAGGGTGTTTTGACGAATACATGAATAGGATGGGAATGTAGGGATACGGTCCCAGAAGGGTAGGGGGTTTCAGTTAAGTCGGGCTGTGTGGTTGGTGCAGGCTTGGAGTGCTGAAGGGCCTGTTCCTATATTAATAGAACATAGAACATAGAACATTACAGCGCAGAACAGGCCCTTCGGCCCACGATGTTGCGCCGACCAGTTACAAAAACAATGACCCACTAGCCTATACCAATCCCTTTTCGTCCATAAACCTATCCAGAGATCTCTTAAACGCCCCCAAACTAGACGCATTTACAACTGCAGCAGGCAGGGCATTCCAATCCCTCACCACCCTCTGGGTAAAGAACCTACCCCTGACATCCGTCCTGTAGCTACCCCCCCTTAATTTAAAGCCATGCCCCCTCGTGCTAGCTTTCTCCATCCGAGGAAAAAGGCTATCACTATCCACCCTATCTAAACTTCTAATCATCTTATATGTTTCAATAAGATCCCCTCTTAGCCGCCTTCTTTCCAACGAAAACAACCCTAAATCCCTCAGTCTCTCCTCATAGGACCTCCCCACCATACCAGGCAACATCCTAGTAAACCTCCTCTGCACCCTCTCCAACGCCTCCACATCCTTCTTGTAATGCGGGGACCAGAACTGCACACAGTACTCCAAGTGTGGCCGCACCAGAGTTGTGTACAGTTGCAACATGACGCTGCGACTCCTAAATTCAATCCCCCTACCAATAAACGCCAAGACACCGTACGCCTTCTTAACAACCTTATCTACTTGATTCCCAACTTTCAGGGATCTATGTACACATACACCTAGATCCCTCTGTTCATCCACACTATTCAAAGTCCTCCCGTTAGCCCTATACTCAACACATCTGTTGCTCCTACCAAAGTGAATTACCTCACACTTCTCTGCATTAAATTCCATCCGCCACCTCTCGGCCCAGCTCTGCAACCTATCTAAGTCTCCCTGCAAACTATGACACCCTTCTTCACAATCTACCACACCTCCAACTTTGGTGTCATCAGCAAATTTACTAATCCACCCAACTATACCCTCATCCAGATCATTAATAAAAATTACAAACAACAGTGGCCCCAAAACAGATCCCTGAGGCACACCACTTGTAACCGAACTTGTAATTTTCTTTGTTCTTTGTGGCAGCCAGTTCAGAGAGAGTGGGCACCAATTGGTTTTGTGTCGTTGTGTCTGAGGCAAATGGTTGGGTGGAATTTTCCCATCTCACCCACCACGGGAATCGGAGCAGGGAAGGGGAGCGGGTCCATGAAAAGGTCCGTTGACCTCGAGGGGAATTTGCCGGATTTGGAGCGAGCGTGGCCGGCAAATCCTGTCTGTCATCTTCAGAATACAATCAGAAAAAGGCCATTCTGCCCATTATGTCCATGCTGGCTCTCCTAAGGAATAACGCATAAATTGCCCCTCCCCCTCCCCCAGCCTCTCACCACATCCCTGCACCTTGCTGCTTTTCAGCTATTTAGCAAATTTTAAAAATGTGGGAACATCTACTGCACACAAAGGCCTCGATTTTAGCATTTTCATTCTAAGTGCTGAATCTGGGCGTAGTACAGATCCGACTTAGAAATCCTCTTTCAGGCGCTCGCAGCCATCTCCAGTCCGATTCGCGCTGTGCGCGGGGCTTAGTGCTGCCGGAACGATTGGAGCTCTGCACTGTGCTTGCGCAGTTAGAAAAGAAGGTGAAAAACGTGCCTGTGTCAGATTGCCCCCGAACTGTAGAAAGCAGGGAAAGCGGTCTAGGAGCAAAAAGCAGGAGTGATGGTGCACACACGCATATCACTGGCCCCCTTATCCACCCACCCCCACTACCCAGACACATCACTGTCCCCCTTATCCACCCACCCCCACTACCCAGACACATCACTGCCCCCTTATCCACCCCTCCCCCTACCCACACACATCACTGTCCCGCTTATCCACCCACCCCCACTACCCAGACACATCACTGCCCCCTTATCCACCCCCCACTACCCACACACATCACTGTCCCCCTTATCCACCCACCCCCACTACCCAGACACATCACTGCCCCCTTATCCACCCCTCCCCCTACCCACACACATCACTGTCCCGCTTATCCACCCACCCCCACTACCCACACACATCACTGTCTCCCTTATCCACCCACCCCCACTACCCAGACACATCACTGCCCCCTTATCCACCCCTCCCCCTACCCACACACATCACTGTCCCCCTTATCCACCCACCCCCACTACCCAGACACATCACTGTCTCCCTTATCCACCCCCTACTACCCACACACATCACTGTCCCGCTTATCCACCCACCCCCACTACCCAGACACATCACTGCCCCGTTATCCACCCCTCCCACTACACACACACATCACTGGCCCCCTTATCCACCTCCCCCAGCCCCCACTACCCACACACATCACTGTCCCGCTTATCCACCCCCACACTACCCAGACACATCACTGACTCCCTTATCCACCCCCCACTACCCACACACATCACTGGCCCCCTTATCCACCCCCCACTACCCACACACATCACTGGCCCCCTTATCCACCCCCACGCTACCCGCACGCATCGCTGGCCCCCTTATCCTCCCACACACATTACTGTCCCCCTTATCCAACCCCCCCACTACCCACACACATCATAACTCAGCTCATGGGAGATTAGTTAGGAAGGTTCTAGGTATACATGGGGAGGTAGTAAATTGGATTAGACACTGGCTCAATGGAAGAAGCCAGAGAGTGGTTGTGGAGGATTGCTGTTCTGAGTGGAGGCCTGTGACTAGGGGTGTACCGCAGAGATCGGTGCTGGGTCCACTGTTGTTTGTCATCTATACCAATGATCTGGATGATAATGTGATAAATTGGATCAGCAAATTTGCTGATGATACAAAGATTGGAGGTGTAGTGGACAGTGAGGAAGGTTTTCAAAGCTTGCAGAGGGATTTGGATCAACTAGAAAAATGGGCTGAAAAATGGCAAATGGAATTTAACGCAGACAAATGTGAGGTATTGCACTTTGGAAGGACAAACCAAAGTAGAACGCACAGGATAAATGGTAGGACTCTGAAGAGTGCAGTTGAACAGAGGGATCTGGGAATACATAAGAACATAAGAACAGAAGAAATAGGAGCAGGAGTAGGCCATCTAGCCCTTCGAGCCTGCCCCGCCATTCAATAAGATCATGGCTGATCTGTCGTGGCTCAGTTCCACATTCCTGCCCTCTCCCCATAACCCTTAATCCCCTCGCTTATCAAAAACCCATCAACCCGCGTCTTAAAAATATTTAGCGAGGTAGCCTCCACCACTTCAACGGGCAGAGAATTCCAGAGATTCACCACCCTTTGAGTGAAGAAGTTCCTCCTCAACTCCGTTCTAAACCGCCCCCCCTTTATCTTGAGGCTGTGCCCCCTAGTCCTATTATCCTTTCTGAGCGGGAAGAGTCTCTCCACCTCTATCCTATCCATCCCATTCATCATCTTATACGTCTCAATGAGATCTCCCCTCATTCTTCTAAACTCTAACGAGTACAAGCCTAGTTTATTCAGCCTCTCCTCATAGCTCAACCCCCTCAACTCCGGCATCCGCCTAGTAAACCTCCTCTGCACTCCCTCCAAGGCCAAAATATCCTTGCACAAGTACGGCGCCCAAAACTGCACACAGTACTCCAGCTGCGGCCTCACCAATGCCCTATACAGCCGCAGCAAGACCGCCCTACTTTTATATTCAATCCCCCTTGCTATGAAGGCCAGCATCCCATTCGCCTTCCTGATCACCTGCTGCACCTGCAAGCTGGGTTTTTGCGACTCATGCACAAGGACCCCAAGGTCCCTCTGCACCGTTGCCTGCTGCAGTTTTTCGCCACGTAAGTGATAATCCTTCCTATCATTATTCCTACCAAAGTGGACCACCTCGCACTTGCCAACATTAAATTCCATTTGCCATTTCCTGGCCCATTCGCCCAGCCTATCTAGATCCTTCTGTAGACTCTCCACACCCTCCACACAATTTGCCTTTCCTCCAATCTTGGTGTCATCAGCAAATTTTGACACCCTACACTCGATTCCCTTCTCCAGACCATCTATATAAATGGTAAATAGCTGAGGCCCCAGCACCGACCCCTGAGGCACTCCACCAGTCACCATCCGCCAATCCGAATAGCACCCATTGACCCCCACTCTCTGCCTCCTATTTGACAACCAATCCTCTATCCATGCTAACACCCTACCCCCAACTCCCTGTCCCCTGACCTTCTGCAATAACCTCCTGTGAGGTACCTTGTCAAACGCCTTCTGAAAATCCAGAAAGACCACATCCACCGGCTCTCCTCTATCCACCACCCTAGACACATCCTCATAGAACTCCAGTAAATTTGTCAGACACGACTTCCCTTTAACGAAACCGTGCTGCGTCTGCTCTATCAAGCAATTCCTCTCAAGATGCCTCGCTATTTCCTCCTTGATGACGGATTCTAACATTTTACCTACAACAGACGTTAAACTAACCGGCCTATAATTCCCCACCTTTTGCCTGGCACCCTTCTTAAACAACGGCGTAACATTAGCCGCTTTCCAATCTTCCGGCACTTCCCCAGAATCCAGCGACGTCTGGAAACTAACCACCAAGGCATCCACTATCACCTCCGCCATTTCTTTCAGAACCCTCGGATGCATTCCATCCGGTCCTGGCGACTTGTCCACAATCAGTCCCTCCAGTCTGTCGAGCACCTCCTCTCTAGTAATAGTAATGTCATTAAGACCCTCCAGTCCTACCACCTTTCCATCTCTAACACCCGGCGTTTGATAAGGTCCCCCATGCAAGACTTCTTGAGAAGGTGAGAGGGCATGGGATCCAAGGGCCTTTGGCCTTGTGGATCCAGAACTGGCTTGCCTGCAGAAGGCAGAGAGTGGTTGTGGATGGGTCTTTTTCTGCATGGAGGTCAGTCACCAGTGGAGTGCCCCAGGGATCTGTTCTAGGACCCTTGCTGTTTGTCATTTTCATAAATGACCTGGATGAGGAAGTGGAGGGATGGGTAAGTAAGTTCGCTGATGACACGAAGGTCGGTGGTGTTGTGGATGGTCTGGAAGGATGTCAAAAGTTGCAGCAGGACATAAATAGGATGCAGGACTGGGCGGAGAAGTGGCAGAAGGACTTCAACGCGGATAAATGCGTAGTCATCCATTTTGGCAGAACCAATGGGATGAACGAGTACACTATCAAGGGCAGGAGTCTTGGTAGTGTTGAAGAGCAGAAGGATCTTGGGGTCCGGGTCCACAGGACTCTTAAATCGGCCTCGCAGGTGGAGGAGGTGGTCAAGAAGGCGTATGGTGTACTGGCCTTCATTAATCGAGGGATTGAGTTTAGGAGTCGGGAGGTAATGCTGCAACTTTATAAGACCCTTGTCAGGCCTCATTTGGAGTACTGTGCGCAGTTCTGGTCGCCTCACTATAGGAAAGACGTAGAAGCTATTGAAAGGGTACAGAGGAGATTTACAAGGATGTTGCCTGGACTGGGAGGCATGCCTTATGAAGTTAGGTTGAGGGAGCTGGGTCTCTTTTCCCTGGAGAGACGAAGGTTGAGAGGCGACCTGATAGAAGTTTATAAAATGTTGAGAGGAATAGATTGGGTGGATTCTCAGAGGCTATTTCCCCGGGTTGAAATGGTCGCTACGAGAGGACACAGATTTAAGGTGCGGGGAGGAAAGTACAGAAGTGATGTTAGGGGTAAGTTTTTCACTCAGAGGGTGGTGAGTGAATGGAATCGGCTGCCATCAGTGGTGGTGGAGGCGAACTCGCTGGGGTCTTTTAAAAGACTTCTGGATGAGTATATGGGGTTTTATGGGATTGGGGGTTATAGATAGGTCTATAGATTGGTAGGTGTTGATGTGATCGGCGCAACTCGTGGGCCGAAGGGCCTGTTTGTGCTGTAGTGTTCTGTGTTTAAACTATTCACGTCCTCCTCCGTGAAGACAGAAACAAAAAAGTTATTCAGGACCTCAGCCATATCCCCATCCCCTACCACTAAGTCCCCCTTCTCATCCTCTAAGGGACCAACGTTCACCCTAGCCAGCCTCTTCCTTTTTATATATTTATAAAAACTCTTGCTATCCTTTTTTATATTAAGCGCAAGCCCAGCTTCACAGGTACAGAATTCCCTAAAAGTGACGTCACAGGTGGATAGGGTCGTAAAGAGTGCTTTTGGTACATTGGCCTTTATTAAATCGGAGTATTGAGTATAAAAGTTGGAATGTTATGGTAAGGTTATATAAGGCATTGGTGAGGCCAAATTTAGAGTATTGTGTACAGTTTTGGTCACCTAATTACAGGAAGGATGTAAATAAGGTTGAAAGAGTGCAGAGAAGGTTCACAAGGATGTTGCCGGGACTTGAGAAACTGAGTTACAGAGAAAGGTTGAATAGGTTAGGACTTTATTCCCTGAAGCGTAGAAGAATGAGGGGAGATTTGATAGAGGTGTATAAGATTATGATGGGTATGGATAGAATGAATGCAAGCAGGCTTTTTCCACTGAGGCTAGGGGAGAAAAAAACCAGAGGGCATGGGTTAAGGGTGAAAGGAGAAAAGTTTAAAGGGAATATTCGGGGGTGGGGGGGGGGCGGCTTCTTCGCGCAGAGAGTGGTGGGAGTGTGGAATGAGCTGCCAATAAAGTGGTAAATGTGGGCTCACTTTTAACAAAAACTTGGACAGGTTCATGGATGAGAGGGGTGTGTGGAGGGACATGGTCCAAATGCAGGTCAGTGGGATTAAGTAAAAAATGGTTCGGCACAGACAAGAAGGGGCAAAAGGCCTGTTTCTGAGCTGTAATTTTCTATGGTTCTATGGAGGCACCTCATCAAAGGCTTTGTAAAATCCAGGTAGACAACATCCACCGCCTTCCCTTCATCCATTCTTTACTCAGAGGGTAGTAAGGACGTGGAATGCCCTGCCTGCAGCAGTTGTGGACTCGCCAATTTTAAGGGCATTCAAATGGTCAGTGGATAGGCATATGGATAACATTGGAATAGTTTAGGTTAGAGGGCCATTAGATTCGTTCTACTGGTCAGCGCAACATCAAGGGCCGAAGTGCCTGTACTGCGCTGTAATGTCCTATGTTCATCCACTTTCCTGGTAACCTCCTCGAAAATCTCTAATAGATTGGTTAAACATGACCTACCACACACAAAGCCATGTTGACTCTCCCTACTAAGTCCCAGTCCATCCAAATATTTGTCGATCCTACCCCTCATCACACCTTCCAATAACTTGCCAGCCATCGACGTCAAACTTACTGGCCTATAATTTCCCGATTTCTTTTGGAACCTTTTTTAAACAACTGAACAACATGAGCCACCCTCCAATCATCTGGCACCTCCCCCGTGCATACTGACATTTTAAGTATTTCTGCCAGGGCCCCTGCAAGTTCACTACTAGCCTCCGTCAAGGTCCATGGGAATACGCTGTCTGGTCCTGGGGATTTATCCACTCTGATTTGCCTCAAGACAGTCAGCACCTCCTCCTCTTTAATCTGTAAAGGTTCCATGATCTCCCTACCTGTTTGCCCTATTTCCATAGACTCCACGCCCATTTCCTCAGTAAATACGGATGCAAAACACCCATTTAGTATCTCCCCCATCTCTTTTGGTTCCATACACAGTCTACCACTCTGGTCTTCAAGAGGACCAATTTTATCCCTCACTATCCTTTTGCCCCTGACATACCTATAGAAGCTCTTTTCCTTCACTCTGTCTGCCAAAGTAACCTCATGTCTTCTTTTAGCCCTCCTGATTTCCCTCTTAAGTAGTTCTTGCACTTTTTATACTCCTGGAGCACCTGATCTGTTCCTTGCTGCCTGCACATTTCATACAACTCTCTCTTCCTCTTAATCAGCGTTACAATCTCCCTCGAGATTATCCACACCCCCACTGCCCACAAACATCACTGTCCCCCTTATCCACCCCCCACCATTACCCACACATATCACTGTCCCCCTTATCCACCCCCCACCATTACCCACACATATCACTGTCCCCCTTATCCACCCGCTCCACTACCCAGACCGATTGCCACCTCTGGCCCCCCCTCACCGATCGCCCACAGAGTGGCACCAGACCCCCCTGTCCCCTACCAGAGATCCATATGCACGCCCCCCCCCACCAGTGAGCGATTGGACTTCTCCCTTCTCCCCACAAATACATCTTACCCACCTCTCTCCACCCCATCCCCCTCCAAGACAATGATCTGGGCTCATACCACCCCCCCACAGAGAATGATCTGGCCTCATCTTCCCACCCCCACCATCCAGAGGAACATCTGACCTGCCTCCTCCTCCTTCCCCTCCCCCCAACCAGACAATGATCTGGCCTCACTCCCATCCCCCCCCGACCAGAGAATGAACTGATCCGCCTCCGCCGCCACCACCCCTCCCCCCCCAACACGCATACACACACACACACACACACACAGAGATCTGAGTCAGGGAGCTGTTGGAAGCTCTGAACTCGCCTCTCCAGCAGCTGGAGCACCTGATTCAAATTTTTATTCAGCAGGTCTGTTATGGCGCAGTTCCAGAGTGGTAAACGCTGCAGTAAAGGGGGAAATGTTGATAGAGTTGGGCATGCAGTTAGAACATAGAACATTACAGCTCAGTACAGGCACTTCGGCCCTCGATGTTGCGCCGACCAGTGGAACCAATCTAATGACCCTCTAACCTAAACTATTCCAATGTTATCCATATGCCTATCCACTGACCATTTGAACGCCCTTAAAATTGGTGAGTCCACAACTGCTGCAGGCAGGGCATTCCACACCCTTACTACCCTCTGAGTAAAGAACCTACCTCTGACATCTGTCATAAGAACATAAGAACATAAGAAATAGGAGCAGGAGTAGGCCATCTGGCCCTTCGAGCCTGCCCCGCCATTCAATAAGATCATGGCTGATCTGTCGTGGCTCAGTTCCACTTTCCCGCCCTCTCCCCATAACCCTTAATCCCCTCTCTTATCAAAAACCCATCAACCCGCTTCTTAAAAATATTTAGCGAGGCAGCCTCCACCACTTCAACGGGCAGAGAATTCCAGAGATTCACCACCCTTTGAGTGAAGAAGTTCCTCCTCAACTCCGTTCTAAACCGGCCCCCCTTTATCTTGAGGCTGTGCCCCCTAGTCCTACAGTCTTTTTTGAGCGGGAAGAGTCTCTCCACCTCTATCCTATCCATCCCATTCATCATCTTATACGTCTCAATGAGATCTCCCCTCATTCTTCTAAACTCTAACGAGTACAAGCCTAGTTTATTCAGCCTCTCCTCATAGCTCAACCCCCTCAACTCTGGTATCAGCCTAGTAAACCTCCTCTGCACTCCCTCCAAGGCCAAAATATCCTTGCGCAGGTGCGGCGCCCAAAACTGCACACAGTACTCCAGCTGCGGCCTCACCAATGCCCTATACAGCTGCAACAAGACCTCCCTACTTTTATATTCAATCCCCCTCGCTAGGAAGGCCAGCATCCCATTCGCCTTCCTGACCACCTGCTGCACCTGCAGGCTGGGTTTTTGCGACTCCTGCACAAGGACCCCGAGGTCCCTCTGCACCGTCGCCTGCTGCAGTTTTTCGCCACGTAAGTAATAGTCCTTCCTACCATTCTTCCTACCAAAGTGGACCACCTCACACTTGCCAACATTAAATTCCATTTGCCATTTCCTGGCCCATTCGCCCAGCCTATCTAGATCCTTCTGCAGACTCTCCACACCCTCCGCACAATTTGCCTTTCCCCCAATCTTGGTGTCATCAGCAAATTTCGACACCCTACACTCGGTTCCCTCCTCCAGATCATCTATATAAATGGTAAATAGCTGAGGCCCCAGCACCGACCCCTGGGGCACCCCACTAGTCACCAACTGCCAATCCGAATAGCACCCATTGACCCCCACTCTCTGCCTCCTATTTGACAACCAATCCTCTATCCACGCTAACACCCTACCCCCAACTCCATGTCCTCTGACCTTCTGTAGTAACCTCTTGTGAGGTACCTTATCACACGCCTTCTGAAAATCCAGAAAGACCACATCCACCGGCTCTCCTCTATCCACCGCCCTAGACACATCCTCATAGAACTCCAGTAAATTTGTCAGACACGACTTCCCTTTAATGAAACCGTGTTGCGTCTGCCCTATCAAGCAATTCCCTTCAAGATGCCTCGCAATTTCCTCCTTAATGACTGATTCTAACATTTTACCTACCACAGACGTTAAACTAACCGGCCTATAATTCCCCGCCTTTTGCCTGGCACCCTTCTTAAACAACGGCGTAACATTAGCCGTTTTCCAATCTTCCGGCACTTCCCCGGAATCCAGCGACGTCTGGAAAATAACCACCAAGGCATCCACTATAACCTCCGCCATTTCTTTCAGAACCCTCGGATGCATTCCATCCGGTCCTGGGGACTTGTCCACAATCAGCCCCTCCAGTCTGTCACGCACCACCTCTCTAGTAACAGTAATGTCATTAAGACCCTCCAGTCCTACCACCTTTCCATCGCTAACACCCGGCAAATTATTCACGTCCTCCTCCGTGAAGACAGAAACAAAAAAGTTATTCAAGACCTTAGCCATATCCCCATCCCCTACCACTAGGTCCCCTTTCTCATCCTCTAAGGGACCAACGTTCACCCTAGCCAGCCTCTTCCTTTTTATATATTTATAAAAACTCTTGCTATCCTTTTTTATATTAAGCGCTAGCCCAGCTTCATAGCTTCTTCTACCCTCCTTTATCAACTTTTTTGTCAATCTTTGTTGACATTTAAACCTTTCCCAATCCTCTTCTCGCCCACTGCTCTTAGCTACTCTAAATTCCTCCGCTTTTAATTTAACACTTTCCTTCACCTCCTTCGTTATCCACGGCTTATTACCTCTCTTCCTACTGTCCTTTTTAACCATCGGAATAAATTTCTGCTGAGCACCAAGAAAGATCTCCTTAAAGATCCTCCACTGCTCCTCAACAGACCTACCTTCCAACGCGCTCCCCCAGTCCACATTCGCCAATTCTTCTCTCATCCTACCATACTCCCCTCTATTCAAACAAAGGACGCGTGTCCGGGAACCCACTTTCTCCTCCTCCATCTGCAACAGAAACTCCACCATACAATGATCACTGTCTCCAAGAGGATCCTTCACCGCAAGGTCCCTAATTCTACCCGCCTCATTACATAGCACCAGATCCAAGATAGCTCGCTCCCTCGTCAGCTCCAACACACACTGTTCCAGGAAACTATCCCGGCAGCATTCCAAGAACTCCTCCTCGAGCCCACCTCGTCCAACATGGGTCGACCAATCAATATGCAGATTGAAATCCCCCATAACTACTGCCGTCCCATTCCTGCACGTCGCACTTATTTGCGCGTTAACAGCCCGCCCCACCTCCAGATCATTATTCGGGGGCCTATAGACGACACCCACCAGCGTCTTCCTCCCTTTGCTGTTCCTAATCTCCACCCACAATGATTCCACTTTCTGCTCTTTGGCTCCGATATCATCCCTTGCTACCACCTTGATGCTGTCCTTAATCAGCAGAGCTACGCCACCCCCTCTTTCCTCCTGCCTATCCTTCCTAAACACTTGATAGCCCTGTACATTCATCTCCCAGTCCCTGTCACCTTGCAGCCACGTCTCTGTAATGGCCACCAGGTCGTATCCATTTGTGTCGATCTGCGCCACCAGCTCATCCACTTTATTCCGAATGCTTCGTGCATTCAGATAAAGCGCTTTCATCCCAGCCTTCTTCTGGACCCTATTTGCCGTAACGCCACCACTTGGGACATCCTCAGCCTCTTCCCTTACCTGTACCCTATCCTTAACTGTAGACCTCCTAACATCACCTACCCTCGCACCCTCCCCCCCCCCTAATTAGTTTAAAGCCCTGTCTACAGTTCTCTTTACTCGATTCGCCAGTACTCTGGTCCCAGCACGATTCAGACCAACCCCATCCCGCCCGAACAAGTCCCACCTACCCCAATACTGGTGCCAATGCCCCATAAATTCGATCCCATTCCTCCCACACCAATCTCTGAGCCACCCATTCACTTCCTTTATCCTGTCAACCCTACGCCCATCTGCACTCGGTTCAGGCAGTAGCCCAGAGAAGACCACCTTGTCGGTTCTACTTTTTAATTCCATTCCCAGCTTCTCATACTCCCTCCCCAGATCCTCAGTCCGCACTTTGCCTACGTCGCCGGCACCCACATGTACCACCACAACCGGGTTCTCACCCTCCCACTCCAGATTCCTCTGCAGCCCAGCTGCGACATCCTGTACCCGAGCACCAGGCAGACAACACACCCTTCTGTGCACTTTGTCATTGTGACAAAGGACAGTGTCAATACCCTTCACCCCACTATCCCCAATCACTACTACGTTCCTTTTCCCCTTCTCTTTGCCTATGTCCTGCTGCATCACTGTACCGTGTGCAGTTTGCTCACCAACCTCACCTGCCTCGTCCTCTTCCAGAGTGGAAGCAAGAACCTCAAACCTGTTATGCAGATTAAGAGGCTGAGGCCTCCGCTCCTCACCCCCCTTCCTCCTCCCAGCAGCCCCCTTTTGTTCCTGACCCTTAGATTTAGACAGTCTAGAGGGGGTGGATGTCACTTGCACCCCATTGACAATGGCACCCTCTCTCCCCCTGATGAGCCTCAGTGTCTGTAGCTCAGAGGCCAGCTCATCCACCTTGAGCTGGAGCTCCTCCAGCAACCTGCACTTACTGCAGACATGGTCTTTGGGAAGGACCCTGGGGTCCACCAGTTCCCACATCATACAGGAACTGCACATCACATGCCCCTCCATTATTCAATATAATTTGTTGTGGGAAAAATTTTTTTCCTTGTTTCTTGCTGTAGTAGTTTTGAAAAAAAAATTTTTTTTTTCCTTGTTCTTTCAACCTGGCCTTTTTACCTTCCAGCCTTTTTTGATATTAAGCCCTAATTGCTCACTCTGCTTCCCTCTCACTCCGCTGCCCGCTCCGACGCTGCCCGCTATCTACACCAGGCCTCCTTTTAAACTTGGCGCTGATTTAAAGCTGATGGGCCACAACTGCCTGATAATCACTCCCTCACAATTCTTAAAGCAGTAAATACAATAAGTAAATGCTTTAAACAGTTCTACAAAGAACAAAGTACTTTAAACTTATTTTAAACAGGTTTTTAACAGGTAAAGTCTTAGCTTTCTCTCTGATGCTCCTTCCTCGTCTGCTCCAGCAAACAATCCTATAACTAAATGGTAGGACTCCTTCCCTAAAGGACATTACTGAACCAGATCGGTTTTTCTGACAATCAACATGGTAAATTCTTAATTCCAGGTATATTTTATTGAATTCAATTTCTTGAATTGATCAAGCGTGCAGATCAATTTGGGCCAGTGGGCTGACGAATGGCAGATGGAGTTTACATAAGAACATAAGAAATAGGAGCAGGAGTAGGCCATCTAGCCCTTCGAGCCTGCCCCGCCATTCAATAAGATCATGGCTGATCTGTTGTGGCTCAGTTCCACTTTCCCGCCCTCTCCCCATAACCCTTAATCCCCTCTCTTATCAAGAACCCATCAACCCGCTTCTTAAAAATATTTAGCGAGGCAGCCTCCACCACTTCAACGGGCAGAGAATTCCAGATGCATTTTGGTAGATTGAATCAGGGTAGGACTTACTCAGTTAATGGTCGGGAGTTGGGGAGAGTTACAGAACAAAGAGACCTCGGGGTACATGTTCATAGCTCCTTGAAAGTGGAGTCACAGGTGGACAGAGTGGTGAAGAAGGTATTCGGCATGCTTGGTTTCATTGATCAGAACATTGAATACAGGAGTTGGGACGTCTTGTTGAAGTTGTAGAAGACATTGGTAAGGCCACACTTGGAATTCTGTGTACAGTTCTGGTCACCCTATTATAGAAAGGATATTATTAAACTAGAAAGAGTGCAGAAGGGATTTACTAGGATGCTACCGAGACTTGATGGTTTGAGTTACAAGGAGAGGCTAGATAGACTGGGACTTTTTTCTCTGGGGCTTGGAAGGATGAGGGGTGATTCTATAGAGATCTATAAAATAATGAGGGGCATAGGTCAGCTAGATAGTCAATATCTTTTCCCAAAAGTAGGGGAGTCTAAAACTAGAGGCCATAGGTTTAAGGTGAGAGGGAAGAGATACAAAAGTGTCCAGAGGGACAATTTTTTCCACACAGAGGACAATGAGTGTCTGGAACAAGCTGCCAGAGGCAGTAGTAGAGGCGGGTACAATTTTGTCTTTTAAAAAGCATTTAGACAGTTACATGGGTAAGATGGGTACAGTGGGATATGGGCCAAATGCGGGCAATTGTGATTAGCTTAGAGCTTTAAAAAAAAAAGGGCAGCATGGACAAGTTTGTCCAAAGGGCCTGTCTTCATGCTGTAAACCTCTATGATTCTAAATTCCACCATCTGCCATGGCGGGACTCGAACACAGGTCCCCAGAACATCAGCTGAGTTTCTGGATTAATAGTCGAGCAGTAGTACCACTAGGCCACCGCCTCTGCTGTGTACAGAATATCTCATTATATTTCCATAATGCCAACTATATCATACCCCTTTACATTTAACAGTTTGGAAGAGGAACTGAATGTATTATCTCCAAATTTACAGATGATACAAAGTTGTGGATAGAGTCACAGAGTCATGGAAACAGGCCCTTCAGCCCAACTTGTCCATGCTGCCCAGGTGAGCTGTGAGGAGGATACAGAGATGCATCAGCGTGATTTGGACAGGTTGAGTGGGTGGTCATACGAATGGCAGATGCAGTATAATGAGGATAAATGTGACATTATCCACTTTGGGATTAGCTTAGGGGTTTAAATAAAAAGTGGCATGGACAAGTTGGGCTAAATGGCCTGTTTCCATGCTGTAAACCTCTATGACTTGGAGGAAATCCACACAGACATGGAGAGAACGTGCAAACTCCACACAGACAGTGACCTGAGGCCAGAATTGAACCAGGGTCCCTGGTGCTGTGAGGCAGCAGTGCTCACTCTGCACCACGATGCCATCCAGTATTGAAAGGACAACAGAAAAGTGGGCAGGGAATCAGGACAACAAGTTAAAGCCACAGAAACACGGCACTGTGGTGCACTCCCTTCCATAGAGCAACGAAATAGAAGCTCGAAACTCAATGACCCATTAATCGTGCTCGGATGTCCAGTGCACCCCAGGGTATTTAGTCTGTCTGCACCACCGTAGGACAAGCACAGGATTTCTTCGACTCAGAATAACAAAGAAACAAACAAAAAAATCAATAGTTTGGTGAACTATGGGCTGAATGACCTCCATCTGCTCTGGAGGGATTCGATGATTTTATCTGTAAAGGAGGAAGGGCTGACATGGTGAATAGTAGGACCTTAAAGAGAATGATGGAACAGAAAGACCTTGAAGTTCAGCTGCACGTTTCTCTAAACGTGTAGTCACAGGTAGGCAGGGCAATGAAGAAGGCTTTTAACATGCTGGCCTTCATCAGGCATGGCGTTGAATATAGAAATTGAGAAGTTATGTTGCAGTTATACAGGACATTGGTGAGGCCGCACCTGGAGTATTGTGTTCAGTTTTGGTCACCTTGCTATTGGAAAGACGTAATTAAACTGGAGGGAGTGCAGAAGAGATTTACAGGGATGTTGCGAGGGCTCAAGGGACTGAGTTATAGGGAGAGATTGGACAGGTGAGAACT
Organism: Carcharhinus amblyrhynchos; assembly: GCF_965287045.1. NCBI lineage: Eukaryota > Metazoa > Chordata > Chondrichthyes > Carcharhiniformes > Carcharhinidae > Carcharhinus > Carcharhinus amblyrhynchos. The sequence goes on along the minus strand of NC_137325.1, from coordinate 151,092,806 downwards.
TTTTTCTTTAGAGTGTAGGAGACTGAGGGGTGATCTTATAGAGATGTATAAGATCACGAGAAGTATGGATAGGGTGAATGCGCTCAGTCTTTTACCCAGGGTTGGGGAATGGAGAGCTAGAGGGCATTGGTTTAAGTTAAGAGGGAAAAGAATTAATGGGAACCTGAGGAGTAACTTTTTTACACAGAGGGTGGTAGGTGTATAGAATGAGCTATCGGAGGGAGTGGTTGAGGCAGTGACATTAACAACATTTAAAAGGCATTTGGACAGATACATGGATAGGAAAGTTTAGAGGGGTGTGGGCCACATGCAGGCAAATGGGGTTAGCTTAGGTGGGCATTTTGCTCAATGTGGACCAGTTTGGGCCGAAGGGCCTATCTCCGTGCTGAAGATGAAATGATTCTATGAAAGCATTGTCTGATCTCAGGAAAAAAATTAGATATAGCTCTTGTGGCTAAAGGAATCAAGGGATATAGTGGGAGGGAAAAATCAGGATATTGAATTTGATGATCAGCCATGATTAAAATGAATGGTGGAGCAGGTTCAAGGGGCTGAATGGCCTCCTCCTGTTTCTAGTTTCTATGTTTCAATCTGCGCATCATTGATTCATCCATTTTGTTTCGAATGCTCTGAGCATTAAAGTACAAAGCATTAAGGCATGCACTTTTAATATTACTTTTCTCTTTCCTAATATTTTGTACTGTCTTTATCTGACTCTGGCCTTTGATTCCTCTGCCTATCACTTTTCTGATTCTCCCTGCTGTCTTTTCCTCTTGCACTTACTGTCTCCTGCTCTGAATCCTTGCAAAGGTTCCTATCCCCCTGCCATATCTGTTTAAAGGTTAGTCATGGCACGAATCAATTCCAGCCTCCCGGACTACCTGGATCCACTACAGTTTGTCTATCACCACGACAAGTCCACAGCAGACACCACCTTCCCTGGCCCTGCACTCAACCCTGGAACACCTAGATAACAACGACACCTATGTCAGACTCCTATTTACTGACTACAGCTCAGCCTTCAACACCATTATTCTCACAAAACACATCTCCAAACTCCATGGCTAAGGGCTTAGACCATCACTCTATGACTGGATCCTGAACTTCCTAACTCACAGACCACAATCACTAAGGATAGGCAACAACACCTCCTCCACGATCATCCTCAATAATGGGCAGCACAGTGACACAATGGTTAGCACTGCTGCCTTACAGTAAGAAGTCTCACAACACCAGGTTAAAGTCCAACAGGTTTATTTGGTACTTAATCTCTCCCTCAGTGTCAACAAAATGAAGGAGGTAGCCATCAACTTCAGGAAGCGTAGTGGAGGACTTGCCCCTGTCTACATCAATGGGGACGAAGTAAAAATGGTTGAGAGGTTCACATTTTTAGGTGTCCAGATCACCAACATCCTGTCCTGGTTCCTCCATGTCAACGCTATTGTTAAGAAAGCCTACCAACGCCTCTACTTTTTCAGAAGATTAAAGAAATTTGATATGTCAGCTACGACTCTCACCAACGTTTACAGATGCATCATAGAAAGCATTCTTTCTGGTTGTTTCACAGCTTGGTATGGGCTCTTGCTCTGCCCAAGACTGCAGGAAACTACAAAAGGTCATGAACGTAGTCCAATCTATCACGCAAACCAGCCTCCCATCCATTGACACCATTTACACTTTCCGCTGCTTCGGAAAAGCATTTAGTATAATTAAGGACACCACGCACCCTGGACATTCTCTCTTCCACCTTCTTCCGTCTGAGGACGTGTACCATCTGACTCAAGAACAGCTCCTTCCCTGCTGCTGTCAGACTTTTGAGTGGACTTACGTCGCACTAATTTGATCTTTCTCTACTCCCTATTTATAACTGTAACACTAGATTCGCACTCTCTCCTTTCCTTCTCTATATACGATATGCTTTGTCTATATAGAGTCATAGAAACATAGAAAAAACTACAGCATAATACAGGCCCTTCGGCCCACAAAGTTGTGCCGAATATGCCCCTACCTTAGAGATTACTATGTTTACCTATAACCCTCTATCTTACTAAGTTCCATGTACTTATCTAAAGTCTCTTAAAAGACACTATCAAATCCGCCTCCACGACTGTTGCTGGCAGCCCATTCCAGCTCTCTGAGCACCCACCACTCTCTGAGTGAAAAACTTACCCCTGACATCTCCTTTGTACCTACTCCCCAGCACCTTAAACCTGTGTCCTCTTGTGGCAACCATTTCAGCCCTGGGAAAAAGCCTCTGACTATCCACTCAATCAATACCTCTCAACATCATATAAACCTCTATCAGGTCACCCCTCATCCTTTGTCTCTCCAAGGACAAAAGGCCGAGCTCACTCAACCTATCCTCATAAGGCATGCTCCCCAATCCAGGCAACATCCTTGTAAATCTTCTCTGCACCCTTTCTATGGCTTCCACATCCTTCCTGTAATGAGGTGACCAGAACTGTGCACAGTACTCCAAGTGAGGTCTGCCCAGGGTCGTACACAGCTGCAACATTATCTCTCGACTCCTAAACTCAATTCCTCGATTGATGAAGGCCAGTACACCATACGCCTTCTTAACCACAGCTTCAACCTGCACAGCTGCTTTGAGCGTCCTATGAACTCGGACCCCAAGATCCTTCTGATGTTCCACACTACCAAGAGTGCTACCATTAATATATTCTGCCATCCTATTTGACCTGCCAAAATGAACAACTTCACACTTATCTGGGTTGAACTCCATGTGCCACTCCTCTGCCCAGTCTTGCATCCTGTCAATGTCTTGCATTTGGCCCATATCCCTCTGTACTCATCTTACCCATGTAACTGCCTAAATGTTTTTTAAAAGATAAAATTGTACCTGCCTCTACTACTACCTCTGGCAGCTTGTTCCAGACATTCACCACCCTCTGTGTGAAAATATTGCCCCTCTGGACACTTTTGTATCTCTCCCCTCTCACCTTAAACCTATTCCCTCTAGTTTTAGACCCCCCTACCTTTGGGAAAAGATATTGACTATCTGATCTGTGTCCCTCATTATTTTATAGACCTCTATAAGATCACCCCACTCAGTCTCCTACGCTCCAGAGAAAAAGTTCCAGTCTATCCAGCCTCTCCCTATAACTCAAATCATCCATTCTGGTAATAATTTGTTTCCCTATTATTGCTCCCATAATGGATAACCTCACATTTATCCACATTATACTGTATCTGCCATGCAGATGCCCACACACTCAGCTGTTCAAATCACGCTGAAGCATCTCTACATCATCCTCACCGCTTGGTCTCCCACCTAATTTTGTATCATCTGTAAATTTGGAGATAATAAAGTTCATATCATTATATGTCTCATCATTATCTATTTGGTGTCCTAGAGGATCTGATTTGGGGCTTCAATTGTTCACATTATCTATCCCGTTATAGAAAATCTCTGTTACAAAGGAGGAAGTGTTAGGTTTCTTAGGAAACATTAAGATAGACAAATCCCCAGGGCCTGATGGCATCTCTCCTAAACTGCTCAGGGAGACAAGAGATGAAATTGCCGGGCCTCTGACAGAGGTCTTTGTCTCTTCATTGGACACAGGTGGGGTCCCAGAGGATTGGAGGATAGCAAATGTGGTACTGTTATTTAAGAAGGGTAGCAGGGATAACCCGGGCAATTATAGGCCGGTGAGCTTGACATCTGTGGTAGGAAAATTGTTGGAGAGGATTCTTAGAGACAGGATGTACGTGCATTTAGAACGGAACAATCTCATTAGTGACAGACAGCATGGTTTTGTAAGAGGGAGGTCATGCCTCACAAATTTGGTGGAGTTTTTTGAGGAGGTGACAAAAACAGTTGACGAGGGTAGAGCTGTGGATGTCGTCAAGATGGATTTCAGTAAGGCGTTTGACAAAGTCCCTCATGGCAGGTTGATGCAAAAGGTTAAATCTCATGGGATAAAAGGAGAGGTGGCTAGATGGGTGGAGAACTGGCTTGGCCACAGAAAAAAGTCTGACAACACCAGGTTTTAGTCCAACTGATTTATTTGATAGTAAACGCACAAGCTTTCGGGTTAGTCCCTTCGTCAGGTGAATGGAGAGTTCTGGCCTCAGACAGAGCATATAAAGCACAGACAGTTTAGAGATTACTGATTAGAATGCGAATCTTTACACCTAACCTGCTGTTCAAGTCTTGAAGTGGCCGACAATGTGAGTGGAAGGAGCACTGATCACAGGTTAAAGAGATGTGTATTGTCTCCAGACAGCACAGTGAGTGAGGTTTTGCAAACCCAGGCAAGTGTTGGGGGTTACAGATAGTGTGACATGAACCCAAGATCCTTGTTGAGACCGTCCTCATGTGTGTGGAACTTGGCTATCAGTCTCTGTTCAGCGACTCTGCGCTGTCGTGTGTCGTGAAGGCCGCCTTGGAGAATGCTTACCCGAAGGTCAGAGGCTGAATGCCCGTGACCACTGAAGTGTTCGCCAACAGGAAGGGAACAGTCTTGCCTGGTGATTGTCGAGCGATGTTCATTCATCCGTTGTCGTAGCGTCTGCGTGGTCTCCCCAGTGTACCATGCTTCGGGACGTCCCACAGCATGGTACATTGGGGAGACCACGCAGACGCTACAACAACGGATGAATGAACATCGCTCGACAATCACCAGGCAAGACTGTTCCCTTCCTGTTGGCGAACACTTCAGTGGTCACGGGCATTCAGCCTCTGACCTTCGGGTAAGCATTCTCCAAGGCGGCCTTCACGACACACGACAGCGCAGAGTCGCTGAACAGAGACTGATAGCCAAGTTCCACACACATGAGGACGGTCTCAACAAGGATCTTGGGTTCATGTCGCACTATCTGTAACCCCCAACACTTGCCTGGGTTTGCAAAACCTCACTCACTGTGCTGTCTGGAGACAATACACATCTCTTTAACCTGTGATCAGTGCTCCTTCCACTCACATTGTCGGCCACTTCAAGACTTGAACAGCAGGTTAGGTGTAAAGATTCGCATTCTAATCAGTAATCTCTAAACTCTCTGTGCTTTATATGCTCTGTCTGAGGCCAGAACTCTCCATTCACCTGACGAAGGGACTAACCCGAAAGCTTGTGCGTTTACTATCAAATAAATCGGTTGGACTAAAACCTGGTGTTGTCAGACTTTTTACTGTGTTTACCCCAGTCCAACGCCGGCACATCCACATCTTGGCCACAGGAGATAGAGGATAGCAGTGGAAGGGTCTTTTTCCGGCTGGAGGTCTGTGACTAGTGGCGTTCCACAGGGCTCTGTACTGGGACCTCTGCTATTTATGATATATATAAATGATTTGGAAGAAGGTGTAACTGGTGTGATCAGTAAGTTTGCGGATGACACAAAGATGGCTGGACTTGCTGATAGCGATGAACATTGTCAGAGAATACAGCAGGATATAAATAGGCTGGAAAATTGGGCGGAGAAATGGTAGATGGAATTTAATCCAGATAAATGTGAAGTGATGCATTTTGGTAGAACTAATGTAGGGGGAGTTATACAATAAATGGCAAAACCATCAAGAGTATAGACACACAGCGGGACCTGGGTGTGCAAGTCCACAGATCCTTGAAAGTGGCATCACAGGTGGAGAAGGTGGTGAAGAAGCCATATGGCATGCTTGCCTTTATAGGACGGGGTATAGAGTATAAAAATTGGCGTCTGATGTTACAGCTGTATACGACGTTGGTTAGGCCACATTTGGAGTACTGCGTCCAGTTCTGGTCGCCACACTACCAGAAGGACGTGGAGGCTTTGGAGAGAGTACAGAGAAGGTTTACCAGGATGTTGCCTGGTATGGAGGGTCTTAGCTATGAGGAGAGATTGGGTAAACTGGGGTTGTTCTCCCTGGAAAGACAGAGAATGAGGGGTGACCTAATAGAGGTGTATAAAATTATGAGGAGTATAGATAGGGTGAACAGTGGGAAGCTTTTTCCCAGGTCGGAGGTGACGATCACGAGTGGTCACAGGTTCAAGGAGAGAGGGGCGAGGTTTAACTCAGATATCAGAGGGATGTATTTTACACAGAGGGTGGTGGGGGCCTGGAATGAACTGCCAAGCATGGTAGTGGAGGCGGACACACTGGGATTGTTTAAGACTTATCTGGATAGCCACATGAGCAGACTGGGAATGGAGGGATACAACAAATGGTCTAGTTGGACCAATGAGTGGCGCAGGCTCGGAGGGCCAAAGGGCCTGTTTCCTGTGCTGTATTGCTCTTTGTTCTGTTAATGATTAATTAGTGTGGATAGAGGATTGGCTGTCAAATAGGAGGCAGAGAGTAGGTGTCAATGGGTGCTATTCAGATTGGCGGTTGGTGACTAGTGGAGTGCCGCAGGGATCGGTGCTGGGGCCTCAGCTATTTACCATTTATATAGATGATCTGGAGGAGGGAGCTGAGTGTAGGGTGTCGAAATTTGCTGATGACACGAAGATAAGGCCTCATTGTTCCTGAGGAGCAGTATCGAGAGGCAGCGATTTTTGGGCGTGAGAGGAGGCAGCAAAAAGGTACATTTTTCTGTTTATATTGTTTAACTTTTTATTTATAGTTTTAAAAGTTGCGAGTTTTGGCGGTCTTTTTTTAAATTAGTTAGAAACCGGAAGTAGTCACTAGGACGCTTGCCGGTATTTGTAGTTTTTTTTTCTCGGGCCCCTAACCCTATAAATTAGTGCAGAGAGGATACCCGATCCTCTACACTGGTAGAGAATCCCACCCTCCCACCTCCTCTAACCTAATTATAAGTGTGGGGGAAGTTTTTTTTTATATATTTTTATTTTTCTGCTGGTAATTGTTTCAGGGATGGCAGTTCAGGCAGTAAGCTGCATCTCCTGTGGGATGTATGTGGTGAGGGACTCTAGTAGTGTTTCAGGTGATTTTACTTGTAGGAAGTGTGTTAGATTGCAGCTTCTGGAGGAGCGTGTAAAGGAGCTGGAGGTGGAATTAGAGGAGCTCCGCATAATTCGGGAGGCGGAGGAGGACATCGATAGGAGTTATAAGAAGATAGTCACTCCTAGAAATGAGTCTTGGGTCACTGCCAGGAAGAGGGGAAAGAAGCAATTGGGGGGACAATCCCCTGGGGCTGTTCCCCTCCAAAATAGGTTTTCGGTCCTGGAGGCTACAGTTGAGGAGGAATCAACTGGGGATAACCGAAGGGAGCAGGTCTCTGGGGGTGAGCCTAGTGTGAAAGCTCAGGTGGTTAGGGGATGTAAGAGATTGGGCCTTGTGATTGGGGACTCTACAGTTAAGGGGACGGATAGGAGAGTCGGAAGTAATGGTAGGGACTCGGGGCTGGTGTGTTGCCTACCAGGGGCTGGGGTCCGGGATGTATCGGAAAGGGTATTCAGGACTGTTAGGGGAGAGGGAGATCAACCCCAAGTTATAGTTCATGTGGGGACGCATGATATAGGGAGGTTAAGGGAAGGGGATATTAAGCAGAGATTTATGGAGTTGGGGTGGAAACTAAAGGCCAAGTCTGATAGAGTGGTTATCTCTGGACTCTTGCCTGTGCCACAGGATAGTTTAGAGAGGAATAGAGAGAGGGAAAGTTTGAACTCGTGGCTGAGGGGATGGTGCAGGAGGGAGGGGTTCAGGTACTTGAGCAATTGGGGCTCGTTCTGGGGAAGGTGGGACCTCTATAAGAGTGATGGTCTACACCTGAATCAGAGGGGAACCAATATCCTGGGGGGTAAATTTGCTAAGGCTATGCAGGGAGGTTTAAACTGATTCGGAGGGGGGGTGGGATCCTGAGTAGAGGGGGTGAAAGTGAGGGGGGCATAGATGGGGACTGCAATGCACGGCATCGTGGGGGTGGGGTGGAGCAGGGTTTGAAATGCGTATACTTTAATGCGAGGAGTATTCGCAATAAAGTGGATGAACTTGCAGCGTGGATCAGTACCTGGGACTTTGATGTTGTGGCTATTTCAGAGACATGGATAGAGCAGGGTCAGGAATGGTTGTTGCAGGTCCCGGGGTTCAAATGCTTTAGTCGGAGTAGAGAAGGAGGTAGAAGGGGGGGAGGGGTAGCATTATTGGTCAAGGACTGTATCACAGTGTCAGAGAGGAAGTTTAATGAGGACTTGTCTGTTGAGGTAGTATGGGCAGAGATTAGAAATAGGAGAGGAGAGGTCACCCTGTTGGGAGTCTTTTATAGACCTCCTAAAAGTTCTAGAGAGGTTGAGGAAAGGATTGCGGAGACGATCCTGGTTAGGAGTGAAAGTAATAGGGTAATTGTTATGGGGGACTTTAACTTTACTAATATTGATTGGAATTGCTATAGCTCTAGCTCGTTAGAGGGGTCAGTTTTTGTTCAAAGCGAGCAGGAGGGTTTTTTGAGTCAGTATGTAGAAAAGCCAACTAGAGGTGAGGCTATATTGGATTTGGTGCTGGGAAATGAGCCAGACCAGGTGCTAGACTTGGAAGTTGGGGTGCATTTTGGTGATACTGACCACAATTCGGTTACGTTCACCTTAGTGATGGAAAGGGATAGGCATGAACCTCAGGCCAGTAGTTTTAGCTGGGGGAAGGGTAATTATGAGGCCATTAGGAGAGAATTAGGAAGCATAGGTTGGACTAGGAGATTACAGGGACTGGGAACGTCCGAAATGTGGAGTTTTTTCAAGGAGCAGCTACTGCGAATCTATGATAGGTATGTCCCTGTCAGGCAAGGAGGAATTGGTAGGGCTAGGGAACCGTGGTGCACTAAAAAAGTTGATTCATTGGTTAAAAAGAAAAAGGAAGCTTATGTTCGGATGAGACTTGAGGGCTCGGGTAGTGCACTAGAAAACTTGAGATTGGCTAGGAGGGAGTTGAAGAGTGAGTTAAGAAGGGCTAAAAGAGGACATGAGAAGACTTTGGCTGATAGGATTAAGGAGAATCCTAAGGCGTTCTATAGGTATGTCAAGAACAGAAGGTTGGTTAGGGCAAGATTAGGGCCAGTTATAGACAGCAGAGGGAAGTTATGTGCGGAACCGGAAGAGATTGGAGAGGCATTGAACCAATATTTCTCTTCGGTGTTCACGCAGGGGGACAAGAATATAGCTGAGGAGGACACTGGGTTGCAGGGGAGTAGAATAGACAGTATTACAGTTGATAAGGAGGATGTGCTGGATATTCTGGAGGGATTGAAGATAGACAAGTCCCCTGGTCCAGATGGGATTTATCCTAGGATTCTCTGGGAGGCAAGAGAAGTGATTGCAGAGCCTCTGGCTCTGATCTTCAGTTCGGCGTTGGCCTCTGGTATAGTACCGGAAGATTGGAGGTTAGCGAATGTTGTCCCATTGTTTAAGAAGGGGAACAGAAACTTCCCCGGGAATTATAGACCGGTGAGTCTCACTTCTGTTGTGGGCAAGGTTTTAGAAAAAATTATTAGGGATAGGATTTATAGTTATTTGGAGAGTAATGAATTGATTGGAGATAGTCAGCATGGTTTTGTAGCAGGTAGGTCGTGCCTTACTAACCTTATTGAGTTTTTTGAAAAAGTGACCAAAGAGGTGGATGGGGGTAAGGCAGTTGACGTGGTATATATGGATTTTAGTAAGGCGTTTGATAAGGTTCACCATGGTAGGCTTCTGCAGAAAATGCAGATGTATGGGATTGAGGGTAATCTAGGAAATTGGATCAGGAATTGGCTAGCAGATAGGAGACAGAGGGTGGTGGTTGATGGTAAATATTTGTCATGGAGTTCGGTTACGAGTGGTGTGCCTCAGGGATCTGTTTTGGGGCCACTGCTGTTTGTAATTTTTATTAATGATCTGGATGAGGGTATAGTTGGGTGGATTAGTAAATTTGCTGATGACACCAAAGTCGGAGGTGTGGTAGATTGTGAGGAAGGGTGTCATAGTTTGCAGGAGGACTTGGACAGGTTGCAGAGCTGGGCCGAGAGATGGTGGATGGAGTTTAATGTGGAGAAGTGTGAGGTAATTCACTTTGGTAGGAATAACAGATGTGTTGAGTATAGGGCTAACGGGAGGACTTTGAATAGTGTGGATGAACAGAGGGATCTAGGTGTATGTGTACATAGATCCCTGAAAGTTGGGAATCAAGTAGATAAGGTTGTTAAGAAGGCATACGGTGTCTTGGCGTTTATTGGTAGGGGGATTGAATTTAGGAGTCACAGCGTCATGTTGTAACTGTACACAACTCTGGTGCGGCCGCACTTGGAGTACTGTGTGCAGTTCTGGTCCCCACATTACAGGAAGGATGTGGAGGCTTTGGAGAGGGTGCAGAGGAGGTTTACCAGGATGTTGCCTGGTATGGAGGGGAGGTCCTATGAGGAGAGACTGAGGGATTTGGGGTTGTTTTCGCTGGAAAGAAGGCGGCTAAGAGGGGATCTTATTGAAACATATAAGATGATTAGAGGTTTAGATAGGGTGGACAGTGATAGCCTTTTTCCTCGGATGGAGAAAGCTAGCACGAGGGGGCATAGCTTTAAATTAAGGGGGGGTAGTTATAGGACGGATGTCAGGGGTAGGTTCTTTACCCAGAGGGTGGTGAGGGATTGGAATGCCCTGCCTGCTGCAGTTATAAATGCGCCTAGTTTGGGGGCGTTTAAGAGATCCGTGGATAGGTTTATGGACGAAAAGGGATTGGTTTAGGTTAGAGGGTCATAGTTTTTTTTAACTGGTCGGCGCAACATCGTGGGCCGAAGGGCCTGTTCTGCGCTGTAATGTTCTATGTTCTATGTTCTATAAGTGGAAAAGCAAATTGTGCGGAGGGTGTAGAAAGTCTGCAGAGGGATCTAGATAGGCTGAGCGAGTGGGCGAAGGCCTGGCAGATGGAATACAATGTTGGCAAGTGTGAGGTTATCCACTTTGGCAGGAATAATAGCAGGAAGGACTACTACTTACAGGGCGAAAAGCTGCAGCATGCTACGATGCAGAGGGACCTGGGGGTCCTTGTGCATGAGTCGCAAAAACCCAGCCTACAGGTGCAGCAAGTGGTCAGGAAGGCAAATGGGATGCTGGCCTTCATAGCGAGGGGGATTGAATATAAAAGTAGGGAGGTCTTGCTGCAACTGTACAGGGCACTGGTGAAGCCGCAACTGGAGTACTGTGTGCAGTTTTGGTCGCCGCACTTGCGCAAGGATATTTTGGCCTTGGAGGGAGTGCAGAGGAGGTTCACTTGGCTGATACCAGAGATGAGGGGGTTGATCTTTGAAGTGAAGCTGAATAGACTGGGCTTGTACTCGTTGGAGTTTAGAAGGATGAGGGGGGATCTTATTGAGATGTATAAGATGATGAAGGAGACAGATAGGGTAGAGGTGGAGAGGTTCTTCCCGCTCAGAAAGTTCAGCAGGACTAGAAGGCACAGCCTCAAGATAAGGGGGGGGCGCAGTTTAGAACACAGTTGAGGAGGAACTTCTTCACTCAAAGGGTGGTGAATCTCTGGAATTCTCTGCCCGTTGAAGTGGTGGAGGCTACCTCGCTAAATATATTTAAGTTACGGGTAGATAGGTTTTTGGTAGGTAAGGGGATTAAGGGTTATGGGGAGAAAGCGGGAAAGTGGAACTGAGCCACTTCAGATCAGCCATGATCTTATTGAATGGCGGGGCAGGCTCGAGGGGCTAGATGGCCTACTCCTGCTCCTATTTCTTATGTTCTTATGTAATAATAATTTATTAATTTAAATTGAGAGGCATAGATAGGGTTGACAATCAGAATCTTTTTCCCAGCGTTGAATTGTGTAATACTAGGGCACATGCACTTAAAGTGAGAGGGGAAACTTCAAAGATGTGAGGGATAAGTTTTTTTACACGGGGACTGGTAGGTATCTGGAACGTACTGCCAGGGGTGGTGGTAGAAGCAGATACGATAGGGGAGTTTAAGGGGCTTTTAGATAAGTATATGAAAATGCAAGCAATAAAGGAATATGGACCAAGGGCAGGCAGAAAGGATTAGTTTAATTTGCCATCATGTTCAGCACAACATAGAACATAGAAAACCACAGCATAAGCAGGCCCTTCGGCCCACAAGTTGCACCGCTCATATCTCTACCTACCAGGTCTATCTATAACTCTCAATCCCATTAAATCCCATGTACTCATCCAGAAGTCTCTTAAAAGACCCCAATGAATTCACCTCCACCACCACTGATGGCAGCCGATTCCACTCACTCACTACCCTCTGAGTGAGAAACTTACTCCTGACGTCCCCTTTGTACCTGCTCCCCAGCACCTTAAACCTGTGTCCTCTCGTAGTGACCATTTCAGCCCTGGGGAATAGCCTCTGAGAATCCACCCTATCTATACCTCTCAACATTTTATAAACCTCTATCAGGTCGCCTCTCAACCTTCGTCTCTCCAGGGAGAAGAGCCCCAGCTCCCTCAGCCTATCTTCATAAGGCATGCCTCCCAATCCAGGCAACATCCTTGTAAATCTCCTCTGCACCCTCTCAATAACTTCCACATCTTGGGCCATAGTGGGCCAAAGGGCCTGATCCTGTGCGGTACTGTTCTATGTTCTAAATTGGTGTGGAGATGCTGGCATTGGACTGGGATAGGCACAGTGAGAAGTCTCACAACATCAAGTTAAAGTCCACAGGTTGAATTGGAATCACAACCTTTCAGAGCACTACTTCTTCATCAGATGAGTCTAAATCCAATATTCTAAATTGTTTAAGATCAGGAAATACAAAGTGCATTAATACAGAGAATCAATCAGACTGATGTTGGCACCTTCAAGTCTACCTTGTGTTTGTCAATGAGGGTATTGACAAATTGGCAGTCACCATTCACCCATGTCTCTTCATTCAACACGGCCTCTGCCTGGTACAGCCAGTCCATGAGGGCCTGCTGCGCATCTGTGAGTCTGCCCGAACTCAGCAAGGCTTCTTCCATCCTGTGCTGTCTGAACGCAGGCAGAATATAATTAACATTCATTAGAAAAAACAGCTTTAAAAATGTTTCTGTCAACACTATTAGAGAGTCAGTACTGAGGGAGTGCTGCACTGTCAGAGGGTCAGTACTGAGGGAGTGCCACACTGTCAGAGGGTCAGTACTGAGGGAATGCAGCACTGTCAGAGGGTCAGTGCCGAGGGAATGCCGCACTGTCAGAGGCTCAGTACTGAGAGAGTGCTGCATTGGCAGATGGTCACTTTTTTCTATTCAATGCCATAGTGTGCTTCTCCTGCTCCATGTGGGAAGTGTTTCCAGTGCCCAGGGCGAGTATGTGTACAGAAAGTGTCTCCAGCTGCAATTCAACATATCCCAGGTTTTAGAGCTGGACTGGTGGCTGGAGGCACTGTGGAGCATCCACGAGGCAGAGAGAATTGTGGACAGCATGTACAGAGAAGTGGTCACACCACAGGTTCAGACTCCACAGGCAGGAAGGGAAAGAGTGACCACCAGGCAGAGCAGAAGGACCAGGCAGACAGTGCAGCAATCTCCTGTGGCTACTCCCCTGCAAAACAGATATACCATTTTGGATACTATTGAAGGGAATGGCCTTTCAGGAGATAGTAGCAATGGCCAAATCAGCCCCTCTTGATCAGCACCCCATCCATAGACATCCACTCCCTCCACCACCAACACACAGTGACAGCCGTGTGAACCACCTCTAAGATGCACTGCAGCAACTCACCAAGGCTCCTTAGGCAGCACCTTCCAAACCCATGACCACTTCCATCTACAAGGACAGGAGCAGCAGATACCTGGGAACACCCCACCTGGAGATTCCCCTCTGAGTCACTCACTATCCTGATTTGGAAATATATCGACCGTTCCTTCACTGTTGCTGGGTCAATATCCTGGAACTCCCTCCCTAACAGCACTGTGGGTGTACCTACACCTCAGGGACTGCAGTGATTCGAGAAGACAGCTCACCAGCACCTTTTTAAGGGCAATTAGTTATGGGTAATAAATATTGGTCTAGCCAGTGATGCCCACATTCTATAAATGAATATGTTTTTTAAAAAATGTGTGCATTTAACACATTTATCCCTTCTATCTCTCAACTCTCCTCAACACATTGGTTAATAGGAGCATTCTCCTACTTAACTAAATTATTTATTCACACAGAAACAACCTACTTTACACAATATTCCTCAAAAATATTTAAAAATTTATATCCATTTTCACAGAGGGTACTGAGTACTGAGGACATATTGCATTTTTGGAGGGTCAGTGTTAAGGGAGTGCAGGACTGTCAGACAGTCCGTGCTGAGGGAGTGCTGCACTGTCAGGGGTTCACTTCTGAAGGAGCGCAGCGCGATTGAAGAAGCAGTCTTGGGATGAACTTCGTCTCCATTCTTCGCACCACAGTATTTTGTTGCTATTTTCTTGTGATGTGGGTGTCACTGACTACACCAGCATTTATTACCCATCTCTAATTGCCCCTGAAAAGTGTATAGTGGACTGTCTTCTTGGTCCGCTGCAGTCGCTGAGGTGTAGGTACACCCACAGTGCTGTTAGGAAAGGAGTTCCAGGATTTTGACACAGTGACACTCAAGGAATGGTGATATATTTATGTGGGTTTCCTCTGGGTGCTCTGGTTTCCTCCCACAGTCTGAAAGATGTGTTGATTAGGTGCATTGACCCAAACAGGCACTAGAGTGTGATGACCAGTGGGATTTCACAGCAACTTCATTGCAGTGTGAATGTAAGCCTTACTTGTGACACTAATCAATAAACTTTATGTTTCCAAGTCAAGATGGTGAGTGACTTGTTGAGGAATCTCCAGGTGGTGGCGTTCCCAGGGATCAGCTACTCTTGTCATAGAGCCATAGAGGTTTACAGCATGGAAACAGGGCCGTCAGCCCAACTTGTCCATGACATCCCTTTTGTTTTAAACCCCAAAGCTAATCCCAATTTCCCGCTTTTGGCTTATATCCCTCTATACCCATTGTACCCATGTAACTATCTAAATTATTTTTAAAAGATAAAATTGTACCCGCCTCTACTACTACTTCTGGCAGTTTGTTCCAGAACTCATCACCCTCTGTGTTAAAAAATTGTCCCTCTGGACACTTTTGTATCCCTCCCCTCTCACCTTAAACCTATGGCCTCTAGTTTTAGACTCCCCTACCTTTGGGAAAAGATGTTGAGTATCGAGAGATAATCTTGAGAGGTAGGATTTATGACCATTTGGAAAGATACAGTTTAATCTGGGATAGTCAGCATCATTTTGTGAGGGGTAAGTCCTGCCTCACAAATTTGATTGAATTCTTTGAGGAGGAAACTAAGTGTGCAGACAAAGGTAGAGCAGTTGATGTCGTGTACAAGGATTTTAGTAAGGCGTTTGATAAAGTTCACCATGGTAGGCTCATGAAGAAGATAAGGAGGTGTGGGATAGAAGGAAATTTGGCCGATTGGATAAGTAACTGGTTGTCTCATAGAAGACAGAGGGTGGTGGTGGGAAAATTTTCAGACTGGAGGCCAGTTACCAGCAGTGTACCACAGGGGTCAGCGCTGGGTCCTCTGCTATTTGTGATTTTTATCAATGACTTGGAGGAGGGGGCTGAAGGGTAGGTTAATTTGCTGATGACACCAAGATTGGTGGAGTAGTGGATGAGGTGGAGGGCTCTTGCAGGCTGCAAAGAGACATTGATAGGATGCAGAGCTGGGCCGAAAAGTGGCAAATGGAGTTTAACTCTGATAAGTGTGAGGTGATTTGTTTTGGTAGGACAAACTTGAATGCAGATTACAGGGTCAATGGCAGGGTTCTGAGGAATGTGGAGGAACAGAGAGATCTTGGGGTTCATATCCACAGATCTCTGAAGGTTGCCACTCAAGTGGATAGAGCCATTATTAACAGGGGGTTTGAGTTTAAGAGCCGTGGGGTTATGCTGCAACCATACAGGACCTTGGTGAGACCACATTTGGAATATTGTGTGCAGTTCTGGTCACCTCATTATAAGAAGGATGTGGAAGCATTGGAGAGAGTGCAGAGGAGATTTACCAGGCCTGGTTTGGAGGGTAGGTCTTATGAGGAAAGGTTGAGGGAGCTGGGGCTTTTCTCTTTAGAGCGGAGGAGGATGAGAGGCGACTTAATAGAAGTTCATCAGATGATGAGGGGGATAGATAGAGTGGACGTTCAGAGACTATTTCCTCGGGTGGATGTAGCTGTTACTAGGGGGCATAACTATAAGGTTCATGGTGGGAGATATAGGAGGGATGTCCGAGGTAGATTCTTCACTTAGACAGTGCTTGGGGTGTGGAATACACTGCCTGCTGTGATAGTGGAGACTGACACTTTAGGAACTTTCAAGCAGTTATTGGATAGGCACATGGAGTACACCAGATTGATAGGGAGTGGGATAGCTTGATCTTGCTTTTGGTCATAGCTCGGCACAACATTGAGGGCCAAAGGGCCTGTACTGTGCTGTACTGTTCTATGTTCCAGCTGATCTATGTTCCAGCTGATCTATGCCTCTCATTATTTTATAGACCACTGCCCGATGGGCACTGCAAAGATATCCCCTGAGCACTGGCATTTTGCCAGTTGGGCAGTATCACAGGAGATAGGCTGGTACTCCCAGGATGTCCATGCCCGGGGGCATCACCCCCTGCCACCCAACCCCTGGGAGCACCAATTTGCCACCCCCACTTCACTCCAGTTGGGTCAGGCTGCTAATGGCAGCGAGTGTAATCCCCATTGGAGTGAAACACTCTGATGGGGTGGGAGAAGCTGGGGGAGGTGGTGGGAGAGATGCTGCGGGAGTGTGAGAGAGGCTGGGGCATGTGGGAGAGGCTGGGGGGTTAAGAGAGGCTCATGGGGGGTGGGCAGACTGGGGGGTTGCAAGAGGGTGGGGGGTGGGGAGGAGGTGGGGGGTGGGGGGGGGGCTGGCGTTGCGGTGGGAGAGATGGGCAGGGTCAGAAGAATTCAGTTCCAGGCCCACTAATAGCATTTAGATTATATTTACAATACTATTTAAATACTAGCGCCACCTCCCGCCAATATCTGGAGTGGAGCAGACCACACTGGATATCCAGAGCTGGGAGACACTCGCAAAAGTTCACAGGAATCCCACAAATTGTCCCCCATGCGATTTTCGTGGCTCGCTGTGGTGTGACATTAGTAAAGCGGGATGGGGAATGCCCCCCCGTAATCTTTCCCAGTTCCCACCCCATTCCCTGTTGCTCTCTCCTGTTCACTTTCACTGGATGGATATCATTAAAATCATCAATTTTTAAGTTTGTCCAAGTTCAGCCAGAAGGTCATTGACTAAAACTAGAGCCGTTTCTCTTTTCACAGATGCTCCCTGAGTATATCCAGCATTTTCTTTGTTCTTGCTTTTTAGTGGCCGTCTCAGATTGTTTACATTTATCCCTCAGCTCTCTCTGTTCTTGCGTGCCTTTTGAAAGTGACAGCATTAGTTTAGTTTGCCTGCCTTACTGTTCAGAGAGAAATGATTGGCAGTTTATACCTTTCCACATATTTCCAACACAGGGTATTCCAGTGGTCACGGATTTCCATCACTAGATGCTCTAGCTGTTCCCGGTCTCCTGATTTTTCCGCTTTGTCCATCAATGCAAACCCGTTTCTCAATGTCGCTTCATAGATGGACTGTCTTTCACGCAGCTCTTTCTGTAATTCCCAAAATCACAATCAAATTATTCTTCCATCTTCACATTCACAGTGAGAGTGGGTGTGTCACACAGTGAATGTGTCATAGAGTCATAGAGGTTTACAGCATGGAAACAGGCCCTTTGGCCCAACTTGTCCATGTTGCTCTTTTTTTAAAACCCCTAAGCAAATCCAAATTGCCCACATTTAGCCCATATCCCTCTACACCCATCTTGTCCATGTAACTATCTAAATGCTTTTTAAAAAATAAAATTGTACCCACCTCAACTATTTCTGGCAGCTTGTTCCAGACACTCACCACCCTCTGTGTGAAAAAATTGCCCCTCTGGACACTTTTGTATCTCTCCCCTCTCACCTTAAACCTATGCCCTCGAGTTTTAGACTCCCCTCCCTTTGGAAAAAGATATTGACTGTCTACCTTGTCTATGCCCCTCAATATTTTGTAGACCTCTATAAGGTCACCCCTCAGCCTCCTACACTCCAGAGAAAAAAGTCCTAGTCTACTCAGCCTCTCCTCATAACTCAATCCATCAAGTCCCAGTAGCATCCTTATAAATATTTTCTGCACTCTTTCTAATTTAATAATACCCTTTCTGTAATAGGGTGACCAGAACTACACGCAGTATTCCAAGTGTGGCCTTACCAATGTCTTGTACAACTTCAACAAGACATCCCAACTCCTGTATTCAATGTTCTGACTGATGAAACGAAGCATACCAAATGCCTTCTTCACCATTCTGTCCACCTATGACTCCACTTTGAAGAAGCTATGAACATGTACCTCTTGATCTCTTTGTTCTGTAACTCTTCCCAACACACCACCATTAACTGAGTGAGTGTGTCACACGGTGAGTGAGTGTGTCACACGGTGAGTGAGCGTGTCACACAGTGAGTGAGCGTGTCACATAGTGAAGTTAAGTGTGTCACAGTGAGTGAGTGAGTTTGTCACATTGGTGAGTACTGCAGTTTGAACCTTCTGTGATTTGCAGTTCACAAAGAAACCCTGGGAGTTGTTTGATGACGTTTGGGCTCAAGTGTAGTCCTGGGGAACTGAGAAGTAGGATATGTAAGATTGCTGGTTCCATGCTGGGGATACCTTGGGCTCAGAAAGGTCTTGGGAGCCATTCATAACTTCATGCGGTGGGTGACCAGATTCTGGCGAGACCCAGGCAGAGCAGCTCAGGGGAACTAATGGTGAGTGAAACTGAGCCAGAATTGGAGGTGAATCAGGTCTTACAGGCAGAAGTACAGCTTTGTAAATTCAGTGGACCACAGTCCCAGGTGAAAAGGGTAATCTATCAAAAAATGGGCAGTCACTGGGGCAATCTGACAGGACAGCTACAAAGACGTCAGGTCTTTGCAAGTGAAGAGTTAAAGAGTTAAAATTCCTCAATGGGCGAGAGAGTTTTTCTGAGGTTTGTGATGCGGAACAGTGATTAACAACGGGATGAGTTGCTGAGAAATTCACAGAATCAGAGAATCCTCGAATAACAGAAGAGGCCCTTCAAACCCTAAAGTCTCCAACAACATATGAGAAACACCTGAACTCCCACCTAATCTAACCTTCCAGCACTTGGTCCACAGCCCTGAATGTTATGATGTGCCAAGGGCTCATCAAAATACCTTTTAAAGGATGTGAGGCAACCTGCCTCTCCCACCCTTCCAGGCAGCACATTCTAGGTCGTATCATCCTGTGGGGAGAACAAAGAACAAAGAAAATTACGGCATCAGAACAGGCGCTTCGGTCCTCCAAGCCTGCACCAACCATGCTGCCCGACTGAACTAAAACCTCCTACCCTTCCGGGGACCATATCCCTCTATTCCCATCCCATTCATGTACTTGTCAAGACACCATTTAAAAGTCACTACCGTATCCGCTTCCATTACACCTCCCGACAATGAGTCCCAGGCACCCACTACTCTGTGTAAAAAAATCTGCCTCGTACATCTCCTTTAAACCTTGCCCCTTGCACCTTAAACCTATGCACCCTACTAATTGACTCTTCCACCCTGGAAAAATGCTTCTGGCTATCCGCTCTGTCCATGCCTCTCATAATCTTGTACACTTCTATCAGGTTTCCCCTCAACCTCCGTTGCTCCAGTGAAAACAAACCAAGTTTCTCCAACCTCTCCTCATTGCTAATGCCCTCCATACCAGGAAACATCCTGGTAAATCTTTTCTGTACTCTCTCCAAAGCCTCCACATCCTTCTGGTAGTGTGGCGACCAGAATTGAACACTATATTCCAAGTGCGGCCTAACTAAGGTTCTATAAAGCTGCAACACGACTTGCCAATTTTCAAACACAATACCCCGGCCGATGAAGGCAAGCATGCCGTATGCCTTCTTGACTACCTTCTCCACCTATATTGCCACTTTCAGTGACCTGTGTACCTGTACATCCAGATTCTTTGATAGAAGCTTTGATAGAATCAGGGAAGTTGTTTCCACTGGCGGGTGAAACTAGAACTAAGGGGCATTGCCTCTAAATAAGAGGAAGCAGATTTAGGACTGAGTTGAGGAGGAACTTCTTCACACAAAGGGTTGTGAATCTGTGGAATTCCCTGCCCAGTGAAGCAGTTGAGGCTCCCTCATTGAATGTTTTTAAGGCAAGGATAGATCAATTTTTGAACAGTAAAGGAATTAAGGGTTATGGTGAGCAGGCGGGTATGTGGAGCTGAGTGCACGAAAAGATCAGCCATGATCTTACTGAACGGTGGAGCAGGCTCGAGGGGCCAGATGGCCCACTCCTGCTCCATGTTCTTATGTTCTTATATTCTGGATTTGGCTGCCTTGGCCCTCAAAGTTTGATTTGGAACGTCAGTGGACAGTTCCTCTCTTGGATCTAATTCTGCATCATTCTCAGTTGTAATCTTCACAAAGCCATCAACACATTCTGCTCTCTTACCTTTATTTCACTCTCAGCGCTTTCTTTAGTCTGAACACAAACATTCGCACTCCTTT
The DNA here is from genome assembly GCF_965287045.1 of Carcharhinus amblyrhynchos. Lineage (NCBI taxonomy): Eukaryota > Metazoa > Chordata > Chondrichthyes > Carcharhiniformes > Carcharhinidae > Carcharhinus > Carcharhinus amblyrhynchos. The sequence continues at coordinate 151,072,311 of NC_137325.1, read as the reverse complement.
TATTCTTGACCCCATGACATTTTGTCAAATCCTTCCTGGCCTTCCAAACTGCTCTGCCACCTCTTAAACAGTATATAATCCAATCACATTGCTTGCTTTCTGTAGCTCTGAGGAAGAGTTATTAAGACGCTAGCTGTTAATTCAGCTTCTGCACAGCTGTTGTCAAACCTGCTTCATGTCTCAGCACTTTCAGCTTTTATTTCTCTCTGTGCTGATCCTGTCCATTCTGTGTTTCAATGAAATGATATTTTGCACTTCTAAACTCCAGACTGTGTGGAGCAATAATGAGGGACTTCAGTTCTAAACATTAAAGTTTATTTATTAGTGTTACAGTACGCTTACATTAACACTGCAATGAAGTTACTGTGAAAAGCCCCTAGTCGCCACATTTCGGCACCTGTTCAGATCACTGCACCTAACCAGAGTGTGGGAGGAAACCGGAGCACCTGGAGGAAACCCATGCAGAAATGGGAAGAATGTGCAGACTCAGCACAGACAGTGACCCAAGCGGGGAATTGAACCCAGGTCCCTGGCGCTGTGAGGCAGCAGTGCTAACCCACTGTATCATTGCGCCGCTGGGATTGAACCCAGGTCTCTGACACTGAGGCAGCAGTGCTAACCATTGTGCCGCTGTTCTCTGGAATGACTGGAGGAATTGACTTGTTCACCCAGGAACAGAGAGGGTTAAGTACAGATGTTATAAAGATGTTTAAAATAATGAGGGGTTTATTTCAGTAATTAAGGCAGTTCTTAGTGGCAAGACGACTGACAACTAAAGGGTCACAGACATAAAATGAAATAAACTGGGGGGACTTTAAACTAGAAAGGATGGGGGGAGGGAATTGTGATGGGGAGACTGGGACGGAGGAGGTTAGCTCCCAGGTAGGGGAGGACTGCAGGCAGTATGAGAGGGAGGTTAGACAGGGGGTGGAGAAGGGAAATGCCCAGGCTGAGGTGCTGAAGTGTATATATTTTAACGCCAGGAGTGTAGTGAATAAGGTAGATGAGCTTAGGGCGTGGATTGCTGCTTGGGAATGTGATGTGGTGGCCATTACGGAGACTTGGATGTCTCAGGGACAGGACTGGGTACTTCAGGTGCCAGGATTCAGATGCTTCAGGAAGGACAGGGAGGGTGGCAGAAGAGGTGGTGGAGTGGCACTGTTGATCAGGGACAGTGTCATGGCTGCAGAGAAGGAGGATGCCGTGGAGGGACTGTCTACAGAGTCTCTGTGGGTGGAAGTTAGGAACAGCAAAGGGTCGAAAACTTTGCTGGGTGTATTCTATAGGCCGCCCAATAGTGACAGGGAAGTTGAGGTGTAGATAGGGAAACAGATTCTAGAGAGATGTAGTAATAACAGAGTTGTCGTGATGGGAGACTTCAATTTCCCAAACATCGACTGGAATATCCCTAGGGTAAGGGGTTTGGATGGGGAGGAGTTTGTTAGGTGTGTTCAGGAAGGTTTCCTGACACAGTACGTGGATAAGCCTACGAGGGGAGAGGCTGTACTTGACCTGGTACTGGCGAATGAACCAGGACAGGTGATGGATCTCTCGGTAGGAGAGCATCTTGGGGATGGAGATCACAATTCCATCTCCTTCACAATTGCATTGGAAAGAGATAGGATCAGGCAGGCTAGGAAGGTGTTTGTCTGGAGTAAGGGGAAATACGAAGAAGTCAGGAAGTTACTTGGACAAATAAACTGGAAGGAGGCGTTCTTAGGGAAAAGTACCGAAGGAAGGTGGCGGATATTCAAGGAATGTTTGTCTGGAGCTCTGCATGACAACGTTCCGATGAGACAAGGGGGTTTTGGTAGGTCGCGGGAACCGTGGTGCACGAAGGCTGTAGTGAACCTAGTCAGGAGGAAAAGGAAGGTGTACAAAAGGTTCAGGGAATTAGGAGATGTTAAGGATCTTGAGGAGTATAAGGACTGTAGAAAGGAGCTTAAAAGGGAAATTAGGAGAGCCAGAAGGGGTCATGAGAAGACCTTGGCCGGTAAGATTAAGGAGAATCCCAAGGCCTTCTATAAATATGTGAAAAGTAAAAGGATGAGAAGAGAAGGGATAGGACCTATAAAAGGTGAAGGAGGAAAGGTCTGTGTGGAACCAGAAGAAATGGCAGAGGTGCTTAATGAGTACTTTGCCTCAGTATTCACAGTGGAAACTGATTTGGGAGATTTTGCTACGGATTTGCAGCAGATGGAAAAGATTGAGTATGTGGATATTAAGGAGGAGGATGTGTTAGAACTTTTGAATTCTATCAAGATAGATAAGTCGCCGGGACCAGATGGGATGTACCCCAGGATACTGTGGGAGGCGAGGGAAGTGATTGTAGAGCCCCGGACGATGATCTTTGCGTCGTCAATGGAGACGGGAGAGGTTCTGGAAGATTGGAGGATTGCGGATGTAGTTCCTATTTTCAAGAAAGGGAACAGAGATAGCCCGGGAAATTACCGACCGGTGAGTCTGACCTCAGTGGTTGGTAAGCTGACGGAGAGGCTTCTGAGGGACAAGATTTACGAGCATTTGGAGAGGTTTGACATGATCAGGAATAGTCAGCATGGATTTGTCAAGGGCAGGTCGTGCCTTATGAGCCTAGTTGAGTTCTTCGAAAATGTGACTGAACACATTGACGAAGGAAGTGCTGTGGACGTGGTGTACATGGACTTCAGCAAGGCATTTGATAAGGTCCCCCATGCAAGACTTCTTGAGAAGGTGAGAGGGCATGGGATCCAAGGGCCTTTGGCCTTGTGGATCCAGAACTGGCTTGCCTGCAGAAGGCAGAGAGTGGTTGTGGATGGGTCTTTTTCGGCATGGAGGTCAGTCACCAGTGGAGTGCCCCAGGGATCTGTTCTAGGACCCTTGCTGTTTGTCATTTTCATAAATGACCTGGATGAGGAAGTGGAGGGATGGGTAAGTAACTTCGCTGATGACACGAAGGTCGGTGGTGTTGCGGATGGTCTGGAAGGATGTCAAAAGTTGCAGCAGGACATAAATAGGACGCAGGACTGGGCGGAGAAGTGGCAGATGGACTTCAGTGCGGATAAATGTGTAGTCGTCCATTTTGACAGAACCAATGGGATGAACGAGTACACTATCAAGGGCAGGAGTCTTAGTAGTGTTGAAGAGCAGAAGGATCTTGGGGTCTGGGTCCACAGGACTCTTAAATCGGCCTCGCAGGTGGAGGATGTGGTCAGGAAGGCGTATGGTGTACTGGCTTTCATTAATCGAGGGATTGAGTTTAGGAGTCGGGAGGTAATGCTGCAACTTTATAAGACCCTTGTCAGGCCTCATTTGGAGTACTGTGCGCAGTTCTGGTCGCCTCACTATAGGAAGGACGTAGAAGCTATTGAAAGGGTACAGAGGAGATTTACAAGGATGTTGCCTGGACTGGGAGGCATGCCTTATGAAGTTAGGTTGAGGGAGCTGGGACTCTTTTCCCTGGAGAGGCGTAGGTTGAGAGGCGACCTGATAGAAGTTTATGAAAAGTTGAGAGGAATAGATAGGGTGGATTCTCAGAGGCTATTTCCCCGGGTTGAAATGGTCACTATGAGAGGACACAGATTTAAGGTGCAGGGAGGCAAGTACAGAAGTGATGTTAGGGGTAAGTTTTTCACTCAGAGGGTGGTGAGTGAATGGAATCGGCTGCCGTCAGTGGTGGTGGAGGCGAACTCGCTGGGGTCTTTTAAAAGACTTCTGGATGAGTATATGGGATTTAATGGGACTGGGGGTTATAGATAGGTCTATAGATTGGTAGGTGTTGATGTGATTGGTGCAACTCGTGGGCCGAAGGGCCTGTTTGTGCTGTAGTGTTCTATGTTCTATGTTTTAAATGCAAAATAATGCAGCTGCTGGAATCTGAAACAGGAAATGCTGGAAAATCTCAGCAGGTCTGACAGCCTCTGCAGAGGGAAAATAGTCATGACGTGGAGATGCCGGCATTGGACTGGGGTAAATACTCACAACACCAGGTTAAAGTCCAACAGGTTTATTTGGTAGTAAACGCCACTAGCTCTTGGAGCGCTGCTCCTTCGTCAGGTGAGTGGGGAGCTCTCCACTCACCCGGCAAAGGAGCAGTGCTCCGAAAGCTAGTGGCGTTTACTACAAGGGAAAATAGAGAGTCTTTCTGATCCTTCATTAGAATTTAATGTTAAGAACCAGAGGATGGGATGAGAAAACATTCTTTGACTTTGTGGTTGCTGTGATCTGGAAGATACTGCCTGAAAGTGGTGAAACCGACTCAATCATAATTTTCAGCAGAAAGTTAGATAAATACTTGAAAGAAAAATATATGCATAGTTCTGGGGGAAGAGCATCGGGATTGCAGCTCATTGAAAAGCTCTTGCCAAGGCAGAGGATGAATGGTGTGATTGGCTTGCCACTGTGATCTGGTGATTGTTCGTTTGGTACATAGTGAAGGACAGTTCCACAGCACTACTCAGAAACTAACGCTCACATTCTTAGTTGTTCACTCTTCAAGTCCAAATTATATATTCCAAGAAGACTGACCTGTTGCTGGGAGATTAGCTGTTTAGTCTCATCGTAATTAACAGAAATTGCCTTCTGTATCTCCAGCAGCTGATCCATTTCTTCCATCCAATCCAACAGCACCTTCCTTGGCTCACTAAACTGCAACAGAAAAAGTGACAGAATTGTTTAACATTCCAGACGACCAACTCCCATTCCCAACTGGAATAGAGACATGATCAACATTCCCATTCCCAACACCCCCATTCCCAACTGGAATAGAGAACATAAGAATATAAGAAATAGGAGCAGGAATAGGCCATCTAGCCCTTTGAGCCTGCCCCGCCATTCAATAAGATCATGGCTGATCTGAAGTAGATCAGTTCCACTTTCCTGCTTTCTCCCCATAACCCTTAATTCCCTTGTCTATCAGAAATCTACCTACCCTTGACTTAAATATATTCAGCGAGGTAGACTCCACCACTTCAATGGGCAGAGAATTCCAGAGATTCACCACCCTCTGAGAGAAGAAGTTCCTCCTCAACTCTGTTCTGAACTGCCCCCCCCCTCTTATTTTGAGGCTGTGCCCTCTAGTTCTGGTTTCCTTTCTAACCAGAAAGAATCTCTCTACCTCTACCCTATCTAGCCCCTTCATTATCTTGTAAGTCTCTAAAAGATCCCCCCTCAGCCTTCTAAATTCCAACGAGTACAGGCCCAGTCTGTTTAATCTGTCCTCATAAGCTAACCCCCTCATCTCTGGTGTCAGCCTGGTGAACCTTCTCTGCACTCCCTCCAAGGCCAATATATCCTTCCGCAAGTGCGGCAACCAAAACTGCACACAGTAATCCAGCTGCGGCCTCACCAGTGCCCTGTACAGTTGCAGCAAGATCTCCCTGCTTTTATATTCTATCCCCCTCGCTATAAAGGCCAGCATCCCATTCGCCTTCCTGATCACCTGCTGCACCTGCAAGCTGGGTTTTTGCGATTTGTGCACAAGGACCCCCAGGTCCCTCTGCACCGTAGCATGCTGCAGCTTTTCACCATTTAAATAATAATCCCTCCTACTATTATTTCTTCCAAAGTGGATAACCTCACATTTGCTAATGTTGTACTCCATCTGCCAGGTCCTCGCCCACTCACTCAGCCTATCCAGATCTCTCTGAAGACTTTCCACACCCTCCACGTAATTTGCTTTCCCACTCATCTTCGTGTCATCAGCAAATTTTGTTACCCTACACTCAACCCCCTCCTCCAGATCATCTATGTATATAGTAAACATAGAACATAGAACACTACAGCACAAACAGGCCCTTCAGCCCACAAGTTGCAGTTGAGGCCCCAGCACCGATCCCTGCGGCACTCCACTAGTCACTAACTGCCAACCAGAAAAGCACCCATTTATTCCAACTCTCTGCTTCCTGTTAGATAACCAATCCTCAATCCACGCTAACACTTTACCCCCAACTCCGTGTACCCTAACCTTCTGCAGCAATCTTTTGTGAGGCACCTTATCGAACACCTTCTGGAAATCTAAAAACAGGATCAACACCCATATTCCCAACTGGAATAGAGACAGGATCAACACTCCCATTCCCTTAGAGTGAAGGGCAAGGCTGGCGGAAGTCGGGAAACCTGAATGACTCAGGATGCTGAAGCCCTGGTCAAGAAGAAGGGAGGCACATGACATGCGTAGGCAGTAGGGATCAAGTGAATCCCTTGAGGAGTATTGGGGGTATAGGGGTAGAGTTAAGAGAGAAATCAGGAGGGCAAAAAGGGGACATGAGATTGTTTTGGCAGGTAAGGCAAAGGAGAATCCAAAAAGCTTCTACAAATACATAAAGGGGTAAGTTTTAGGGGTAAGTTTTTCACTCAAAGGGTGGCGAGTGAATGGAATCGGCTGCCGTCAGTGGTGGTGGAGGCGAACTCGCTGGGGTCTTTTAAAAGACTTCTGGATGAGTATATGGGGTTTTATGGGATTGGGGGTTATAGATAGGTCTATAGATTGGTAGGTGTTGATGTGATCGGCGCAACTCGTGGGCCGAAGGGCCTGTTTGTGCTGTAGTGTTCTATGTTCTATGTTCTATAAAGGGCAAAAGAGTAACAAAGGAGAGAGTAGGACCTCTTAAAGATCAACAAGCTCATCTATGTGCGGATCCACAAGAGATGGTGAGATCCTAAATGAATATTTCTTATCAGTATTTACTGTTGAGAAAAGCTTGGATGTTAGGGAACTTGGGGAAATAAATAGTGATGTCCTGAGACGTGTACCTACACCTCCTACCTTGAGAAGGAGGTGCTCGAAGTCTTAAAGCACATCAAGGTAGATAAATCTCTGGGACCTGATGATGTGTATCCCAGGACACTATGGGAGGCTAGGGAAGAAATTGCGGGTCCCCTCACTGAGGTATTTGAATCACCGATGGTCACGAGTGAGGTGCTTGAAGATTGGAGAGTGGCAAATGTTGTGCCTTTGTTTAAAAACAGCTGCAGGGAAAAGCTTGGGAACTACAGGCCAGTGAGCCTCACATCTGTGGTGGGTAAATTGTTGGAAGGTATTTTGAGAACAGGATCTATAGGCATTTAGAGATGCAAGGATTGATTAGGGACAGTCAGCATGGCTTTGTGAGTGGAAAATCATGTCTCACAAATTTGATTGAGTTGTTTGAAGGGGTAACCAAGAAGGTAGATGAGGGTAGTGCAGTTGATGTTGTCTACATGGACTTTAGCAAGGCCTTTGACAAGGTACCGCTTGGTAGGTTGTTGCATAAAGTTAAATCTCACGGGATCCAGGGGGAGGTACCTAAATGGATACAAAATTGGCCTCTTGACAGAAGCCAGAGGGTGGTTGTAGGGGGTTGTTTTTCAAACTGGAGGCCTGTGGCCAGCGGTGTGCCTCAAGGATCAGTGCTGAGCCCACTGTTATTTGTCATTTATATGAATGATTTGGGTGAGAATATAGGGGGCATGGTTAGTAAGTTTGCAGATGACACCAAAATTGATGGCATATTGAACAGTGAAGAAATTTATCTCCAATTGCAACGGGATCTTGATCAACTGGGCTGTGGGCTGACGAAGGGCAGATGGAGTTTAATTTAGACAAATGCGAGGTGATGTATTTTGGTAGACTGAACCAGGGCAGGAATCATTCAGTTAACATTGAACACAGAACATTACAGCGCAGTACAGACCCTTCGGCCCTCGATGTTGCGCCGACCAGTGGAACCAATCTAATGATCCTCTAACCTAAACTATTCCAAAGTTATCCATATTCCTATCCACTGACCATTTGAACGCCCTTAAAGTTGGCAAGTCCACAACTGCTGCAGGCAGGGCATTCCACGGCCTTACTACCCTCTGAGTAAAGAACCTACCTCTGACATCCGTCCTATAATTACCACCCCTTAATTTAAAGCTATGTCCCCTCGTGTTAGCCATCACCATCTGAGGTAAAAGGCTCTCACTGTCCACCCTATCCAATCCTTTGATCATCTTGCATGCCTCAATTAGGTCACCTCGTAACCTTCTTCTCTCCAATGAAAATAACCTCAAGTCCCTCAGCCTTTCCTCATAAGACAAACAAAGAAACAAAGAACAAACAAAGAACAACCCAGCACGGGAAACAGGCCCTTCGGCCCAACGAGCCCACGCCGCCGCATCCTCCTACACCTACCCTGCCCTGCGTGTATGCGAGTAGAACCCCTAACTTAGCCAGATTCAGGGGAGAATAGTGTCAATTTGGTATACCAATCAGCCTAAGAGCACATCTTTGGGGTGTGGGAGGAAACCGGAGCATCCGGAGGAAACCCACGGAACCACAGGGAGAATGCGCAAACTCCCACAGACACAGGCCCAAATCCATGTATCTGCACAGCTAGCAGTGCTAGTCACTGAGCTGTTGTGGCGCCCGTCTACCGGTCCAGGATTAAGCACACACACCGACACGAAGTACGAGGCCACTCCCGGAACCTCCAAGAGCAGCCCACGCACGACCCACCGTGTGCATGCCCCTTGTTTGACAACAAGGTGGACCGACACCTGCGGAATAAAAAAACAAAAACATTAACATGTAAGCCTACATTTCCAGTGTCTCCCAAGGCTCTGACCCTATTTAATACCCTCTACTGTAACCCTCCATCCTTGTTTCGCTCATGTGTCTATCTAAGTAAACCTTAAACAAGTCCAACGTGCCTGCCTCCACCACCCTACTCGGTAACGCGTTCCATACCCCCACGACCCTCTGCATGAAGAACCTTCCTCTCATATCCAAATTATACTTCTTCCCCCTCACCCTTAGATCATGACCTCTCGTAATTGTCCCCAATCTAGGGAGCAGCCTATCACTGTTGACTCTATCTATTCCCTTCAGTATCTTATATACCTCTATCATGTCTCCCCTTAATCTCCGTCTTTCCAAGGAGAAAAGTCCCAGTTTCTCCAACCTTTCCTCATAACTCAGTCCTTCCATGCCAGGCAACATCCTGGTAAACCTCCTCTGCACCCTCTCCAGAGTCTCCATGTCCTTCCGTACTACCGGAAGGATGTAGAGATCCTGGAAAGAGTGCAGAGGAGATTTACCAGGATGCTGCCTGGTATGGAAGGGCTGTCTTACGAGGAAAGATTGAACGAACTTGGGCTGTTTTCCCTTGAGAGACGTCGGCTGAGGGGGGATCTAATAGAGGTTTATAAGATTATGAAGGGGATAGATAGAGTAAATGGTGGTAAGCTTTTTCCGCTATTAGAAATGGATAGAACGAGGGGTCACGGGCTTAGGGTGAGGGGGGCTAGGTATAAGACAAATATTAGAGGGCAGTTTTTCACGCAAAGGGTAGTGGGGGTGTGGAATGCACTGCCGAGTAAGGTGGTGGAAGCAGGCACGCTAGGGTTGTTTAAGAGTCACTTAGACAGCCACATGAGCGGTCTACATATAGGGGGATATAGCAGGCCTTACTAAACATTGTAGGCTTGGGATTCCGTTTTTGCCTCAGGGATGTTACAGTCTTTGCCTGTTTAATAATGAATTTTTTGTCTCCACAGGCATTTAAGTCCACCTTGTTGACCAGCAAGGGGCATGCATGCGGCAGGTTGTAGTGGGCTGCTCTTGGATGTTGCTTCGGGAGTTGCCTATTGCTTCATGTCGTTAGTGTGCTTAAACTGGACCATCTTGAGGGCAACATGACAGCTCAGAGACTATCTCTGTTGCTGTGCGGACACATGGATTTGGGCCTGTGTCTGTGGGAGTTTGCACGTTCTCCCCGTGGTTGCGTGGGTTTCCTCCGGGTGCTCCGGTTTCCTCCCACATCCCAAAGATGCGCTTTTAGGCTGATTGATTGGGTAACAAATTGTCCCTATATTGGACCTCCCTGATCCTCGCACATTAGGCGTAGACTAAAATCATGAATAGGTCACTGAGACAATGGGACGGCAGCGTGGGCTCGTTGGGCCGAAGGGCCTGTTTCCCGTGCTGTGTTGTTCTTTGTTCCGGTAGTAAGGTGACCAGAACTGGACGCAGTACTCCAAATGCGGTCTAACCAACGTTCTGTACAACTGAAGCATTAGACGGCAGCTCCTATACTCTATACCCCTTCCTATAAAGGCTAGCATTCCATAAGCTTTCCTCACAACCTTCTCTACTTGTGTCGCAACCTTCACAGACTTGTGAACCTGCACTCCCAGGTCCCTCTGTACTTCTATACTCCTAATCGGTCTACCTTTTATCACGTAGCTCCTCTCTGCATTATTCCCTCCAAAATGCATCACCTCGCATTTGTCAGGATTAAATTCCATCTGCCACCTATCTGCCCAATGTACCAACCTATCTATATCCTGCTGTATCACCTGACATTCCACCTCAGTATCTGCCAATCCTGCCATCTTGGTGTCATCCGCAAACTTGCTGATCACACCACGTACGCTCTCTTCCAAGTTGTTTATGTATACTACAAAGAGGAGAGGTCCCAGTACTGAGCCCTGCGGCACACCACTGGTCAATGGCCTCCAGCCTGAAAAGGTCCCCTCAACAACTACCCTCTGTCTCCTATTGCCCAGTAAAAAGTCTGACAACACCAGGTTTTAGTCCAACCTATTTATTTGATAATATACTCACTAGCTTTCGGGGTTACCCCCTTCGTCAGGTGAATGGAGAGTTCTGGCCTCAGACAGAGCATATAAAGCACAGACAGTTTAGAGATTACTGATTAAAATGCGAATCCTTACACCTAACCTGCTGTTCAAGACCTGAAGTGGCTGATAATGTGAGTGGAAGGAGCACTGATCACAGTTTAAAGAGATGTGTATTGTCTCCAGACAGTACAGTAAGTGAGGTTTTGCAAACCCAGGCAAGTCATGGGGGTTACAGATAGTGCGACATGAACCCAAGATCCCTGTTGAGACCGTCCTCATGTGTGCGGAACTTGGCTATCAGTCTCTGTTCAGCGACATTGGTTCAGGGCATTGGTGAGGCCGCAGCTGGAGTACTGTGTGCAGTTTTGGGCGCCGCACCTGCGCAAGGATATTTTGGCCCTGGAGGGAGTGCAGAGGAGGTTTACTAGGCTGATACCGGAGTTGAGGGGATTGAGCTATGAGGAGAGGCTGAATAAACTAGGCTTGTACTCGTTAGAGTTTAGAAGAATGAGGGGAGATCTCATTGAGACGTATAAGATGATGAATGGGATGGATAGGATAGAGGTGGAGAGACTCTTCCCACTCAAAAAAGACAGTAGGACTAGGGGGCACAGCCTCAAGATAAAGGGGAGGCGGTTTAGAACGGAGTTGAGGAGGAACTTCTTCACTCAAAGGGTGGTGAATCTCTGGAATTCTCTGCCCGTTGAAGTGGTGGAGGCTGCCTCGCTAAATATTTTTAAGAAGCGGGTTGATGGGTTTTTGATAAGAGAAGGGATTAAGGGTTATGGGGAGAGGGCGGGAAAGTGGAACTGAGCCACGACAGATCAGCCATGATCTTATTGAATGGCGGGGCAGGCTCGAAGGGCTAGATGGCCTACTCCTGCTCCTATTTCTTATGTTCTTATGTTCTTATGACTCTGCGCTGTCGTGTGTCGTGAAGGCCGCCTTGGAGAATGCTTACCCGAAGGTCAGAGGCTGAATGCCCGTGACCACTGAAGTATTCGCCAACAGGAAGGGAACAGTCTTGCCTGGTGACTGTCGAGCGATGTTCATTCATCCGTTGTCGTAGCGTCTGCATGGTCTCCCCAATGTACCATGCTTCGGGACATCCTTTCTTGCAACGTATCAGGTAGACAATGTTGGCCGAGTTGCAAGAGTATTTACCATGTACCTGGTGGACGGTATTCTCACGTGTGATGATGGTATCCATGTCGATGATCCGGCATGTCTTGCAGAGGTTACTGTGGCAGGGTTGTGTGGTATTGTGGTCACTGTTCTCCTGAAGGCTGGGTAGTTTGCTGCGAACAATGGTCTGTTTGAGGTTGTGTGGTTGTCTGAAAGCAAGAAGTGGGGGTGTGGGGATAGCCCTGGCGAGATGTTCGTCTTCATCAATGATATGTTGAAGACTCCGGAGAAGATGTCGTAGCTTCTCCGCTCCGGGGAAGTACTGGACGACGAAGGGTACTCTGTCCACTGTGTCCTGTGTTTGCCTTCTGAGGAGATCGGTGCGGTTTTTCGCTGTGGCGCATCGGAACTGCCGATCTATGAGTCGAGCACCATATCCTGTTCTTATGAGGGCATCTTTCAGGGTCTGGAGGTGTCTGTCACGATCCTCCTCATCTGAGCAAATCCTGTGTATACGGAGGGCTTGTCCATAGGGAATGGCTTCTTTAACATGTTTAGGGTGGAAACTGGAGAAGTGGAGCATTGTGAGATTGTCTGTGGGCTTGCGGTACAGTGAGGTGCCGAGGTGACCGTCCTTAATGGAGATGCGTGTGTCCAAGAATGCAACTGATTCTGGGGAATAGTCCATGGTGAGTCTGATGGTGGGGTGGAATTTGTTGATATCATCATATAGTTGTTTCAGTGATTGTTCACCATGAGGCCAAAGGAAGAAAATGTCATCGATGTATCTAGTGTATAGCATCGGTTGAAGATTCTGTGCAGTGAAGAAGTCTTGTTCGAACCTGTGCATGAAGATGTTGGCATATTGAGGTGCAAATTTGGTCCCCATGGCTGTTCCATGTGTCTGGATGAAAAACTGGTTGTTGAAGGTGAAGACATTGTGGTCCAGGATAAAGCGGATGAGTTGTAAAATTGCATCTGGAAACTGGCAGTTGTCAGCATTGAGTACTGAGGCAGTCGCAGCAATGCCATCGTTGTGGGGGATGTTGGTGTAGAGCGCTGAGACATCCATTGTGACGAGGAGTGTCCCTGGTTCAACTGCTCCGTGTGTGCTGAGTTTCAGTAGAAAGTCCGTAGTGTCGCGACAAAAGCTGGGGGTTCTTTGTACAATGGGTTTCAGGATGCCCTCGACGTAGCCGGAGAGGTTCTCACACAGAGTCCCATTGCCCGATACAATGGGACGGCCAGGTGTGTTTGCCTTGTGTATCTTTGGGAGGCAGTAGAGATCTCCAATGAGGGGAGTACGTGGAATGAGAGCACGGAGGGTGCTCTGAAGGTCCGGATCAAAGGTCTTGATCAGATTGTTGAGTTGACGAGTGTGTTCTTTGGTCGGATCTGTGGGTAATTGTCTGTAGTGTTCCTCATTGTTTAGTTGTCGGTACACTTCTTTACAGTAATCCGTTCTGTTCAGTATGACGATGGCCCCTCCTTTGTCTGCTGGTTTGATGACAATGTTGCGGTTTGTCTTGAGAGCGTGGATGGCGTTGCGTTGTGCTTGGGTGATGTTCGGGGCTGTCTTGTGAGTGCGGCTGATGAATCTGGTGTTAACGCACCTCCTGATGGTTTGGGCATACAAGTCCAGTCGAGGGCAGCGGCCTTCCGGAGGAGTCCAATTGGATTCCTTCCTCTTAGGCTGTTGCACTGCGGATCTCTCTGTCGGCTGTTCTGGTTCATCGACTGTCTCATTGTGTTCGTTGCTGGCCTCTTGGGGTTTGTGGAAAAACTCCCGCAGCCTCATTCGCCTGATGAATTCCTCTGTGTCCGCTGCGAATGAGGCTGCGGGAGTTTTTCCACAAACCCCAAGAGGCCAGCAACGAACACAATGAGACAGTCGATGAACCAGAACAGCCGACAGAGAGATCCGCAGTGCAACAGCCTAAGAGGAAGGAATCCAATTGGACTCCTCCGGAAGGCCGCTGCCCTCGACTGGACTTGTATGCCCAAACCATCAGGAGGTGCGTTAACACCAGATTCATCAGCCGCACTCACAAGACAGCCCCGAACATCACCCAAGCACAACGCAACGCCATCCACGCTCTCAAGACAAACCGCAACATTGTCATCAAACCAGCAGACAAAGGAGGGGCCATCGTCATACTGAACAGAACGGATTACTGTAAAGAAGTGTACCGACAACTAAACAATGAGGAACACTACAGACAATTACCCACAGATCCGACCAAAGAACACACTCGTCAACTCAACAATCTGATCAAGACCTTTGATCCGGACCTTCAGAGCACCCTCCGTGCTCTCATTCCACGTACTCCCCTCATTGGAGATCTCTACTGCCTCCCAAAGATACACAAGGCAAACACACCTGGCCGTCCCATTGTATCGGGCAATGGGACTCTGTGTGAGAACCTCTCCGGCTACGTCGAGGGCATCCTGAAACCCATTGTACAAAGAACCCCCAGCTTTTGTCGCGACACTACGGACTTTCTACTGAAACTCAGCACACACGGAGCAGTTGAACCAGGGACACTCCTCGTCACAATGGATGTCTCAGCGCTCTACACCAACATCCCCCACAACGATGGCATTGCTGCGACTGCCTCAGTACTCAATGCTGACAACTGCCAGTTTCCAGATGCAATTTTACAACTCATCCGCTTTATCCTGGACCACAATGTCTTCACCTTCAACAACCAGTTTTTCATCCAGACACATGGAACAGCCATGGGGACCAAATTTGCACCTCAATATGCCAACATCTTCATGCACAGGTTCGAACAAGACTTCTTCACTGCACAGAATCTTCAACCGATGCTATACACTAGATACATCGATGACATTTTCTTCCTTTGGCCTCATGGTGAACAATCACTGAAACAACTATATGATGATATCAACAAATTCCACCCCACCATCAGACTCACCATGGACTATTCCCCAGAATCAGTTGCATTCTTGGACACACGCATCTCCATTAAGGACGGTCACCTCGGCACCTCACTGTACCGCAAGCCCACAGACAATCTCACAATGCTCCACTTCTCCAGTTTCCACCCTAAACATGTTAAAGAAGCCATTCCCTATGGACAAGCCCTCCGTATACACAGGATTTGCTCAGATGAGGAGGATCGTGACAGACACCTCCAGACCCTGAAAGATGCCCTCATAAGAACAGGATATGGTGCTCGACTCATAGATCGGCAGTTCCGATGCGCCACAGCGAAAAACCGCACCGATCTCCTCAGAAGGCAAACACAGGACACAGTGGACAGAGTACCCTTCGTCGTCCAGTACTTCCCCGGAGCGGAGAAGCTACGACATCTTCTCCGGAGTCTTCAACATATCATTGATGAAGACGAACATCTCGCCAGGGCTATCCCCACACCCCCACTTCTTGCTTTCAGACAACCACACAACCTCAAACAGACCATTGTTCGCAGCAAACTACCCAGCCTTCAGGAGAACAGTGACCACAATACCACACAACCCTGTCACAGCAACCTCTGCAAGACATGCCGGATCATCGACATGGATACCATCATCACACGTGAGAATACCATCCACCAGGTACATGGTAAATACTCTTGCAACTCGGCCAACATTGTCTACCTGATACGTTGCAAGAAAGGATGTCCCGAAGCATGGTACATTGGGGAGACCATGCAGACGCTACGACAACGGATGAATGAACATCGCTCGACAGTCACCAGGCAAGACTGTTCCCTTCCTGTTGGCGAACACTTCAGTGGTCACGGGCATTCAGCCTCTGACCTTCGGGTAAGCATTCTCCAAGGCGGCCTTCACGACACACGACAGCGCAGAGTCGCTGAGCAGAGACTGATAGCCAAGTTCCGCACACATGAGGACGGTCTCAACAGGGATCTTGGGTTCATGTCGCACTATCTGTAACCCCCATGACTTGCCTGGGTTTGCAAAACCTCACTTACTGTACTGTCTGGAGACAATACACATCTCTTTAAACTGTGATCAGTGCTCCTTCCACTCACATTATCAGCCACTTCAGGTCTTGAACAGCAGGTTAGGTGTAAGGATTCGCATTTTAATCAGTAATCTCTAAACTGTCTGTGCTTTATATGCTCTGTCTGAGGCCAGAACTCTCCATTCACCTGACGAAGGGGGTAACCCCGAAAGCTAGTGAGTATATTATCAAATAAATAGGTTGGACTAAAACCTGGTGTTGTCAGACTTTTTACTGTGTTTACGCCAGTCCAACGCCGGCATACCCACATCATGACTCCTATTGCCCAGCCAGTTCTCAATCCACCTAGCTACCTGTCCTTGTATCCCATGTGCCTTAACCATTTCTATCAGCCTACCATGAGGGACTTTGTCAAACGCCTTACTGAAATCCATATAGATGACATCAACAGCTCGCCCATCGTCAACAGTTTTTGTCACCTCCTCAAAGAATTCTACCAGATTTGTAAGGCAAGATCTCCCCCTAACAAAGCCATGTTGCGTATCCCTAATCAGATCGCTACCTCAACCTCAACCGCCTGCCCCGGCTCATTACCCAACACTAAATCCAGTATAGCCCCTTCCCTAGTCGGGCTAGTTACATACTGCTCTAGAGACCCTTCCAAATCACATTTTGCAAACTCCTCTCCCTCCGTACCCCCAGCTCTAGGCCTCCTCCAATCCACTCCAGGAAGATTAAAGTCACCCACTACAGCCACCTTATTCTTTCTGCACCTATCCAAAATGCCCCTGCAAATGCCTTCCTCCACTGACCTCGGGCTGTTGGGTGGCCTATAGTATACCCCTAGCATCGTAATCTCTCCCTTCTTATTCCGCAACTCCACCCATAGCGACTCAATCCCTAACTCCTCCATATTGTCCTCCCTCTGCACTACTGTGATGTTCTCCTTCACTAACAGTGCCATCCCTCCACCTCTCTTTAACCCTCCTCTGTCACACCTAAAACACTTATACCCAGGAACATTCAGCTGCCAGTCCTGCCCTTCACGTAACCACGTCTCCGTTACTGCCACCATATCTAACTTCCTCACAAACATCAAGGCCCTAAGCTCATCCGTTTTTCCTGTCACACTCTTCGCATTGAAACAGACACAGTTCAACCCACCAGTGTCCCTTGGAACCTCCTTCTCCCTGATAATTTTCCTTTCACCCAACTCTCTCCCGGCCCCAGTGTCTAATGAGCTATCAGCCACATCCCCACCCCCCTCCCTATTAGTTTAAACCAATCCTAAACACACCAGCTAACCTCCCTGCTAAGACACTAGTCCCCCTCCCATTCAAATTCTCCCCACCCCTCCTATACAGTTTCCCTTCTCTCATAAATATCTCCCAGTTGTCAACAAAAGTAAAGCCCTCTACCCTGCACCAATCTCTCAACCATGCATTCAGCTGCATGATCTCGTTATTCCTAGCCCTGCAGGTACTAGGCAGCAGCCCACAGAGTGCCACCCTGGAGGTCCTGCTCCTCAGTTTGGACCCCAACTCCCTAAATTGCCTACGTACATCTACCCTATTCCTCCTTCCTACGTCCCTTTCCCCTACGTGTATTATTACCTCTGCCTGGGTCCCCTCCCCACCATACCAGGCAACATCCTGGTAAACCTCCTCTGCACCCTTTCCAATGCCTCCACTTCTTTCTTATAATGCGGCAACCAGAACTGTACGCAATACTCCAAGTGCGGCCACACCAGAGTTTTGTACAGTTGTAACATGACCTCATGGCTCAGAAATTCAATCCCTCTACCAATAAAAGCTAACACGCCGTGCGCCTTCTTAATAACCTTATCAACCTGGGTGCCAACTTTCAGGGAGCTATGCACATGTACCCCGAGATCTCTCTGCTCGTCAACACTACTAAGAGTCCTTCCATTAGCCCTATATTCTGTAATCCTGTTACTCTTACCAAAGTGAATCACCTCACACTTTTCCATATTAAATTCCATCTGCCACCTCTCGGCCCAGCTCTGCAGCTTATCTATGTCCCCTGATAGAATCCTGGTCCTGATAGAGTACGTGCCAGGGTTCTAAAAGAGATGGCAGGAGAAATAGCAAATGCGCTAGTGGTAGTTTGCCAAAATTCGCTGGACTCTGGGGTGCAGTGGAATTCTTTGAAGATGTAACTAGTAAAGTTGACAAGGGGGAGCCAGTCGATGTGGTCTATTTGGATTTTTAGAAAGCATTTGACAAAATCCAGCACAAGAGATTATCGTGCAAGATTAAAGCGCATGGGATTGGAGGAAGTGTATTGAGATGGATAGAAAACTGGCTGGCAGAGAGGAAACAAAGAGTAGGAATTAATGGGTGCTTTTCAAATTGGCCGGCAGTAACTAGCGGGGTGCCACAGGGGTCGGTGCTGGGACCCCAGCTATTCACAATATATATTAATGATTTGGATGAGGGAACAAAATGTAACATCTCAAAGTTTGCAGATGATGCCAAGCTGGGTGGGAGAGTGAACTGTGACGAGGATACAGACTTCCTTCAGAATGATCTGGACAGGTTGGGTGTGTGGGCTAATCAATGACAGATGCAGTATAATTTGGATAAATGTGAGGTTATTCACTTTGGAAGCAAAAACAAGAAGGCAGATTACTACCTGAATGGCTGTAAATTGGGAGAGGGGAGTGTGCAGAGGGACCTGGGTGTCCTTGTGTACCAGTCACTGAAGGTAAGCGTGCAGGTACAGCAGGCGGTAAAGAAGGCAAATGGCATGTTGGCCTTCATTACGAGAGGTTTTGAGTACAGGAGCAGGGATGTGTTGTTACAATTATACCGGGACTTGGTGAGGCCACACCGAGAGTACTGTGTGCAGTTTTGGTCTCCTTTTCTGAGGAAGGATGTTCTTGCTCTCGAGGGAGTGCAGTGAAGGTTTACCAGGCTGATTCCGGGGATGGTGGGACTGATGTATGAGGAGAGATTGACTCGGTTAGGATTGATTTCACGAGAATTCAGACGAATGAGGGGGGATCTCATAGAGACTTATAAAATTCTAACAGGATTAGACAGGGTAGATGCAGGGAGGAGATTCCTGATGGTGGGGGAGTCCAGAACCAGGGGTCACAGTCTGAGGATTCAGGGTAAACCATTTAGGATGGAGGTGAGGAGACATTTCTTCACCCAGAGAGTGGTGAGCCTGTGGAATTCATTCCCACAGGAAGTAGTTGATGCCAAAACATTGAATGTATTCAAGAGGCAGCTGGATATAGCACTTGGGGCGAATGAGATCAAAGGTTATGGGGAGAAAGCAGGATTAGACTATTAAGTTGGATGAACAGCTATGATCATAATGAATTAGGGGTGTTCAAATGGTCAGTGGATAGGCATATGGATAACATTGGATTAGTTTAGGTTAGAGGGTCATTAGATTGGTTCTGCTGGTCGGCGCAACATCGAGGGCTGAAGGGCCTGTACTGCGCTGTAATGTTCTATGTTCTATGAATGGTGGAGCAGGCTCGAAGGGCCAAATGGCCTCTTCCTGCTCCTATCTTCTATGTTTCACACACACACACACACACACACACACACACACACACACACACACACACACACACACACACACACACACACACACACACACACAAATTTGTCAAGCATGATTTCCCCTTCATCAATCCACGCTGACTCTGCCTGATCCTGTCACTGCTTTCTAAATGCTCTGCTATAAAGTCCTTGATAATGGATTTGAGAATTTTCCCCACTGCCGATGTTAAGCTTACTGGTCTATAATTCCCTGTTTTCTCTCCACCTCCCTTTTTGAATATTGGAGTGAGATTCGCTACTCTCCAATCTGCAGGGACTGTTCCAGAGTCTATAGAATCCTGGAAAATGACCACCAATGCATCCACTATTTCTAAAGCCACTTCCTTAAGTATCCTGGGATATAGAACATAGAACATTACAACGCAGAACAGGCCCTTCGGCCCACGATGTTGCGCCAACCAGTTAAAACAAAACAATGACCCTCTAACCTAAACCAATCCCTTTTCGTCCATAAACCTATCCACGGATCTCTTAAACGCCCCCAAACTAGGCACATTTACAACCGCAGCAGGCAGGGCATTCCAATCCCTCACCACCCTCTGGGTAAAGAACCTATCCCTGACATCCGTCCTATAACTACCCCCTCTTAATTTAAAGCCATGCCCCCTCGTGCTAGCTTTCTCCATCCGAGGAAAAAGGCTATCACTGTCCACCCTATCTAAACCTCTAATCATCTTATATGTTTCAATAAGATCCCCTCTTAGCCGTCTTCTTTCCAGCGAAAACAACCCCAAATCCCTCAGTCTCTCCTCATAGGACCTCCCCTCCATACCAGGCAACATCCTGGTAAACCTCCTCTGCACCCTCTCCAAAGCCTCCACATCCTTCCTGTAATGTGGGGACCAGAACTGCACACAGTACTCCAAGTGCGGCCACACCAGAGTTGTGTACAGTTGCAACATGACGCTGCGACTCCTAAATTCAATCCCCCTACCAATAAACGCCAAGACACCGTATGCCTTCTTAACAACCCTATCTACCTGATTCCCAACTTTCAGGGATCTATGTACACATACAGCTAAATCCCTCTGTTCATCCACACTATCAAAGTCCTCCCGTTAGCCCTATACTCAACACATCTGTTATTCCTACCAAAGTGAATTACCTCACACTTCTCCACATTAAACTCCATCCGCCACCTCTCGGCCCAGCTCTGCAACCTGTCCAAGTCTCCCTGCAAACTATGACACCCTTCCTCACAATCTACCACACCTTCGACTTTGGTGTCATCAGCAAATTTACTAATCCACCCAACTATACCCTCATCCAGATCATTAATAAAAATTACAAACAGCAGTGGCCCCAAAACAGATCCCTGAGGCACACCACTCGTAACCGAACTCCATGACGAATATTTACCATCAACCACCACCCTCTGTCTCCTATCTGGTGTGCCTCAGGGATCTGTTTTGGGGCCACTGTTGTTTGTAATTTTTATTAATGATCTGGATGAGGGTATAGTTGGGTGGATTAGTAAGTTTGCTGATGACACCAAAGTTGGAGGTGTGGTAGATTGTGAGGAAGGGTGTCATAGTCTGCAGGGAGACTTAGATAGGTTGCAGAGCTGGGCCGAGAGGTGGCGGATGGAATTTAATGCGGAGAAGTGTGAGGTAATTCACTTTGGTAGGAGCAACAGATGTGTCGAGTATAGGGCTAACGGGAGGACTTTGAATAGTGTGGATGAACAGAGGGATCTAGGTGTGTGTGTACATAGATCCCTGAAAGTTGGGAATCAAGTAGATAAGGTTGTCAAGAAGGCGTACGGTGTCTTGGCGTTTATTGGTAGGGGGATTGAATTTAGGAGTCGCAGTGTAATGTTGCAACTGTACACTACTCTAGTGCGGCCGCACTTGGAGTACTGTGTGCAGTTCTGGTCCCCGCATTACAAGAAGGATGTGGAGGCGTTGGAGAGGGTGCAGAGGAGGTTTACTAGGATGTTGCCTGGTATGGTGGGGAGGTCCTATGAGGAGAGACTGAGGGATCTAGGGTTGTTTTCGTTGGAAAGAAGGCGGCTAAGAGGGGATCTTATTGAAACATATAAGATGATTAGAGGTTTAGATAGGGTGGATAGTGATAGCCTTTTTCCTCGGATGGAGAAAGCTAGCACGAGGGGGCATGGCTTTAAATTAAGGGGGGGTAGCTACAGGACGGATGTCAGGGGTAGGTTCTTTACCCAGCGGGTGGTGAGGGATTGGAATGCCCTGCCTGCTGCAGTTGTAAATGCGTCTAGTTTGGGGGCGTTTAAGAGATCTCTGGATAGGTTTATGGACGAAAAGGGATTGGTATAGGCTAGTGGGTCATTGTTTTTGTAACTGGTCGGCGCAACATCGTGGGCCGAAGGGCCTGTTCTGCGCTGTAATGTTCTATGTTCTATGTTCTATGTATCTGCTAGCCAATTCCTGATCCAATTTCCTAGATTACCCTCAATCCCATACATCTGCATTTTCTGCAGAAACCTACCATGGTGAACCTTATCAAATGCCTTACTGAAATCCATATATACCACGTCAACTGCCTTACCCCCATCCACCTCTTTGGTCACTTTTTCAAAAAACTCAATAAGGTTAGTAAGGCACGACCTACCTGCTACAAAACCATGCTGACTATCTCCAATCAATTCATTACTCTCCAAATAACTATAAATCCTATCCCTAATAATTTTTTCTAAAACCTTGCCCACAACAGAAGTGAGACTCACCGGTCTATAATTCCCAGGGAAGTCTCTGTTCCCCTTCTTAAACAATGGGACAACATTCGCTAACCTCCAATCTTCCGGTACTATACCAGAGGCCAACGACGACCTGAAGATCAGAGCCAGAGGCTCTGCAATCACTTCTCTTGCCTCCCAGAGAATCCTAGGGTAAATCCCATCCGGACCAGGGGATTTATCTATCTTCAATCCTTCAAGAATATCCAGCACATCCTCCTTATCAACTGTAATACTGTCTATTCTATTCCCCTGCAACCCAGTGTCCTCCTCAGCTATATTCTTGTCCCCCTGCATGAACACCGAAGAGAAATATTGGTTCAATGCCTCTCCAATCTCTTCCGGTTCCACACATAACTTCCCTCTGCTGTCTATAACTGGCCCTAATCTTGCCCTAACCAACCTTCTATTCTTGACATACCTATAGAACGCCTTAGGATTCGCCTTAATCCTATCAGCCAAAGTCTTCTCATGTCCTCTTTTAGCCCTTCTTAACTCACTTTCAACTCCCTCCTAGCCAATCTAAAGGTTTCTAGTGCACTACCCGAGCCCTCAAGTCTCATCCGAACATAAGCCTCCTTTTTCTTTTTAACCAATGAATCAACTTTTTTAGTGCACCACGGTTCCCTAGCCCTACTAATTCCTCCTTGCCTGACAGGGACATACCTATCACGGACTCGCAGTAGCTGCTCCTTGAAAAAAACTCCACATTTCGGACGTTCCCAGTCCCTGTAATCTCCTAGTCCAACCTATGCTTCCTAATTCTCTCCCAATGGCCTCATAATTACCCTTCCCCCAGCTAAAACTACTGGCCTGAGGTTCATGCCTATCCCTTTCCTGATATAAATTATCAGGCCTTGGGGATTTATCCACCTTCAATCCCATCAGTTTTCCCAGCACCATTTCTCTACTAATATTGATCTCCCTGATTCTTCTAGAACATAGAAAAACTACAGCACAAACAGGCCCTTCAACCCACAAGTTGCACTGATCATATCCCTACCTACTAGGCTTACCTATAACCCTCAATCTTATTAAGTCCCATGTACTCATCCAGAAGTCTCTTAAAAGACCCCAACGAATTTGCCTCCACCACCACCGACGGCAGCCGATTCTACTCACCCACCACCCTCAGTGAAAAACTTACCCCTGACATCTCCTCTGTACCTGCTCCCCAGCACCTTAAACCTGTGTCCTCTCGTAGTAGCCATTTCAACCCTGGGAAATAGCCTCCGAGAATCCACCCGATCTACACCTCTCAACATCTTATAAACCTCTATCAGGTCATCTCTCATCCTTCGTCTCTCAAAGGAGAAAAGCCTAGCTCCCTCAACCTATCCTCATAAGGCATGCCACCCAATCCAGGTAACATCCTTGTAAATCTCCTCTGCACCCTTTCAATAGCTTCCACATCCTTCCTGTAGTGAGGCAACCAGAACTGCGCACAGTACTCCAAGTGGGGCCTGACCAGGGTCTTATACAGCTGCAGTATTACCTCCCGACTCCTCAACTCAATCCCTCGATTAATGAAGGCCAGTACACCATACGCCTTCTTGACCACATTCTCTACCTGCGAGGCCGATTTAAGAGTCCCATGGACCCACAGAATGTCTCTCTGACTAAATCTTCATTCTCCAACATTTCTGGCATCATAATTCTGAACACCTCAATCAGGTCGCCTCTCAGTCTTCTCTGCTCCAACAAGAACAACCCAAGCCTTCCAACCTCTCTCCATAACTTAAATGTTCCATCCCTGCAGCATCCTGGTGAATCCCCTCTGCACCCCCTCCAGTGCAATCACATCCTTCCGATAATGTGGTGACCAGAACTGCACACAGTACTCCAGCTGTGGCCTCACCAAAGTTCTATACAATTCCAACGTGACTTCCCTGCTTTTGTAATCTGTGCCTCGATTGATAAGGGCAAGTGTCCCAAATGCCATTTTCACCACCCTACTAACCATGCCCTTCCACCTTCAGAGGTCTGCGGACAAACACATCAAGGTCCCTTTGTTCCAAAGAATTTCCTCATGTCCAATCATTCATTGAGTATTTTCTTGTTAAATTACTCCTTCCAAAGTGTATCACCTCACATTTTTCAGGGTTAAATTCCATCTGCCACTTATCTGCTCATTTGACCATTCCGTCCATATCCTCCTGTAGCCCAAGACACTCCGCCTCACTGTTAATCACCCAGCCAATCCTTGTGCCATCTGCAAATTTACTAATCTTACCGCAACCCCCCCCGCCCCACAACATCGTCATCAATGTCATTTGTATAAATGCTGAATAATAGGGGGCCCAGCACAGATCCCTGTGCTACGCCACCAGACACTGACTTCCAGTCACTGTCAGACTTTTTCCAGTCACTAAAGCAGCCATCTGTCACCATCTTCTATCCCCTAAAACTGAGCCAATTTTGAATCCACTTTATCAAATTACCCCATTTCCCATGTGAATTTACCTTCTTTACAAGTCTCCCATATGGGACCTTGTCAAAGGCATTGCTGAAATCCATATAACTACATTGACTGCACCACCCTCGTCTACACACCTGGTCACCTCCTCAAAAAAAGAATCAGTCAAATTTGTTAGGCATGACCTCCCTCTGATGAAGTCATGCTGACTATCCCTGATCAAGCTTTGCCTCTCCAAGTGGGGATAGATGCTTTCTTTCAGAAGTTTCTCTATAGTTTCTTACCATTGGCATGAGGCTCACAGCTTTGTAGTTCTCTGGTTTATCTCCACAACCCTTCTGCCTTGCTGTTAAGGGCTGTCACTCTCACCTCACCTCTGGAATTCAGCTCTTTGTTCCATGTTTGAACCAAAGCTGTAATGAAGTCAGGAGCTGGTTGACCCTGGTGAAACCCAAACTGGGTGTCACTGAGTAGGTTATTGCTGAGCAGGTGCTGCTGGATCACACTGTCGATAACCCCTTCCATCACTTTACTGATGATCGAGAGTAGACTGATGGGGCGGGAATTGGTCGGGTTGAATTTGTGTTCTCATTATCTAGTACAAGTTTTGCAGTACTCCCCCCTTTATCTGTTTGTCTATTACCTGTGCCATGTCCTGTTGATTACGGAGGTTCTGCTGGTTGAGAAGGATTGGGCTGAGGTGCAATATCTCTGACTGCATTCCTTCCAGCCAGGATCGGAGTTCTGTCTCCGTTTCAGAAAACTGTGTGAGCAGTGAACTGGCTCTGTCCAATAGCAGCAGGATTCCTGCATTCTGCACACTGACAACCTGATATCGATTCCACAATGATTTCAACAGAACCTGTGAACAAAACAAGCACTTAAATGGAGGAAGCTTGCCGCAGACATGGATTCAAGGAGAGGCTGGATAGACTGGGACTTTTTTCTCTGGAGCATAGGAGGCTGAAGGGTGATCTTATAGAGGTTGATAAAATAATGAGGGGCACAGATCAGCTAGATAGTCAATATGTTTTCCCAAAGGTAGGGGGGTCTAAAACTAGAGGGCACAGGTTTAAGGTGAGAGGGGAGAGATACAAAAGTGTCCAGAGGGGCAATTTTTTCACACAGAGGGTGGTGAGTGTCTGGAACAAGCTGCCAGAGGTAGTAGTAGAGACGGGTACAATTTTGTTATTTAAAAAGTGTTTAGGCAGTTACATGGGTAAGATGGGTATAGAGGGATATGGGCCAAATGCGGACAATTGGGGCTAGATTCAGGGTTGAAAAAAAAGGCCGGCATGGACAAGCTGGGCCGAAGGGCCTGTTTCCACACTGTAAACCTCGATGACTCTAAGAAACAAACATAGAAATATAGAGACTAGAAGCAAGAGTAGGCCATTTGGCCCTTCAAATCTGCTCCGCCATTCATTTTGATCATGGCTGATCATCAAATTCAATATCCTCCCATATGCCTTGTTCCCTTTAGCCCAAGAGCGAAATCTAATTCCTTCTAAAATCAGGCATTTTAGAATCATTGAGGTTTACAGCATGGAAACAGGTCCTTCAGCCCAACTTGTCCATGCCACCTTTTGTTTTAAACCCCTAAGCTCATCCCAATTGCCTGTATTTGGTCCATATCCCTCTATACCCATCTTATCCATGTAAATGATTAATGCTTTTTAAAAGATAAAATTGTACCCGCCTCTACTACTACCTCTGGCAGCTTGTTTCAGACACTCACCACCCTCTGTGCGAAAAACTTGCCCCTCTGGACACTTCTGTATCTCTCCCCTCTCACCTTAAACCTATGCCCTCTAGTTTTAGAC
Source organism: Carcharhinus amblyrhynchos (assembly GCF_965287045.1). NCBI lineage: Eukaryota > Metazoa > Chordata > Chondrichthyes > Carcharhiniformes > Carcharhinidae > Carcharhinus > Carcharhinus amblyrhynchos. The sequence goes on along the minus strand of NC_137325.1, from coordinate 151,046,102 downwards.
TCCCCCACCTTTGGGAAACGATATTGACTATCTATGTTGTCTGTGCCCCTCATTATTTTATAGTTCTCTATAAGGTCACTCCGTAGCTTCCTACACTCCACAGACAAAAGTATCAATCTATCCAGCCTTTCCTTATAACGCAATCCATCAAGTCCCGGTAGTATCCTAACAAATCTTTTCTGCACTCTTTCTAGTTTAATAATATCCTTTCTATAATAGGGTGACCAGAACTGTACAGAGTATTCCAAGTGTGGCCTGACCAATGTCTTGATCTGTTCTAGGACCCTTGCTGTTTCATAAATGACCTGGATGAGGAAGTGGAGGGATGGGTTAGTAAGTTTGCCAACGATACGAAGGTTGGTGATGTTGTGGATAGTCTGGAGGGATGTCAGAAGTTGCAGCGAGACATAGATAGGATGCAAGACTGGGCGGAGAAATGGCAGATGGACTTCAACACGGATAAATGTGTAGTGGTCCATTTTGGCAGGTCCAATGGGATGAAGGAGTATAATATCAAGGGTAGGACTCTTAGCAGTGTTGAGGAGCAGAAGGACCTTGGGGTCTGGGTCCATAGGACTCTTAAATCATCCTCGCAGATGGAGGATGTGGTCAAGAAGGTGTATGGTGTGCTAGCCTTCATCAATCAAGGGATTGAGTTTAGGAGTTGGGAGGTGATGTTGCAACTTTATAAGACCCTTGTCAGACCCCACCTGGAGGACTGTGCACAGTTCTGGTCGCCTCACTACAAGAAGGATGTGGAGGCTATTGAGAGGGTGCAGAGGAGATTTACAAGGATGTTGCCTGATTGGGAGGCATGCCTTATGAAGATAGGTTGAGGGAGCTAGGTCTCTTCTTCCTGGAGAGACCAAGATTGAGAGGCGACCTGATAGAGGTTTATAATGTGTTGAGAGGTACAGATAGGGTGGATGCTTGGAGGCTATTTCCCAGGGCTGAAATGGTCGCCACGAGAGGACACAGGTTTAAGGTGCTGGGGAGCAGGTACAGAGGAGATGTTAGGGGTAAGTTTTTCACTCAGAGGGTGGTGAGTCAGTGGAATCGGCTGCTGTCGGTGGTGGTGGAGGCAAACTTGCTCGGGTCTTTTAAGAGACTTCTGGATGAATACATGGAATTTAATGGGATTGAGAGTTATAAATAGGCCTGGTAGGTATGGATATGATCGGCGCAACTTGTGGGCTGAAGGGCCTGTTGTGCTGTGTTCTATGTTCCATGTTCCATGTTCTAACTTCAACAAGACGTCCCAACTCCTGTATTTGATTTGATTTGATTTATTATTGTCATATGTATTAACATAGTGAAAAATATTGCTCTTTGCATGCTATACAGACAAAGCATACCGTTCATAGAGAAGGAAGAGAGAGAGTGCAGAATGTAGTGATACAGTCATAGGTAGGGTGTAGAGAAAGATCAACTTAATGCGAGGTAAGTCCATTCAAAAGTCTGACAGCAGCAGGCAAGCAGCTAGGTATACATGGAGGAGTAGTAAATTGGATTAGACATTGGCTCAATGGAAGAAGCCAGTGACTGGGAGTGGAGGATTGCTTCTCTGAGTGGAGGCCTGTGACTAGTGGTGTGCTATAGGGATCAGTGCTGGGTCCATTGTTGTATGTCATCCATATCAATGATCTGGATGATAATGTGGTAAATTGGATCAGCAAATTTGCTGATGATACAAAGATTGAAGGTTAGTGGACAGTGAGGAATGTTTTCAAAGCCTGCAGAGGGATTTGGACCAACTGAAAAAATGGGCTGAAAAATGGCAGATGGAGTTTAACGCAGACAAGTGTGAGGTATTGCACTTTGGAAGGATAAACCAAGGTAGAACATACAAGGTAAATGGTAGGACACTGAAGAGCGTAGTAGAACAGAGGGATCTGGGAATACAGGTACTTAATTTCCTAAAAGTGGCGTCTCAGGTGGATAGGGTCGTAAAGAGTGCTTTTGGTACATTGGCCTTTATAAATCAAAGTATTGAGTATAAGAGTTGAAATGTTATGGTGAGGTTGTATAAGACATTGGTGAGGCTGAATTTAGAGTATTGTGTGCAGTTTTGGTCACCTAATTACAGGAAGGATATTAAGGTTGAAAGAGTGCAGAGAAAGTTTACAAGGATGTTGCCGGGACTTGAGAAACTGAGTTACAGAAAAAGGTTGAATAGGTTAGGACTTTATTTCCTGGAACGTAGAAGAATGAGGGGGGATTTGACAGAGGTGTATAAGATCTTGATGGGTGTAGATAGAGTGAATGCAAGCAGCTTTTTACACTGAGGCTAGGGGAGAAAAAAACATGAGGGCATGGGTTAAGGGTGAAGGGGGAAAAGTTTAAAGGAAATATTAGAGGGGTCTTCTTCACACAGAGAGTGGTGGGAGTGTGGAATGAGCTGCCAGATGAAGTGGTGAATGCGGGCTCACTTTTAACATTTAAGAAAATCTCGGACAGGTAAATGGATGAGAGGGATGTGGAGGGATATGGTCCAGGTGCAGGTCAGTGGGACTAGGCAGAAAAATGGTTCAGCACAGACAAGAAGGGCCAAAAGGCCTGTTTCTGTGCTGTCGTGTTCTATGGTTCTATGGTAAGCTGTTCTTGAGTCGGCTGGTACGTGACCTCAGACTTTTGTATCTTTTTGCCGGTGGAAAAAGGGGGACGAGAGAATGTCCAGGGTGCGTGGGATCCTTAATTATGCTGGCTGCTTTGCCGAGGCAGTGGGAAGTTTCGACAGAGTCAATGGATGAGAGGCTGGTTTGCATGATGGATTGGGCTACGTTCACGACCTTTTGTAGTTCCTTGCCATCTTGGGCAGAGCAGGAGTCATACCAAGCTGTGATACAACCAGAAAGGATGTTTTCTATGGTGCATCTGTAAAAGTTGGTGAGAGTTGTAGCTGACATGACAAATTTCCTTAGCCTTGTGAGAAAGTAGAAGCGTTGGTGAGACTTTCTATAGTCTATAGAAAGTTTATAGTTTATAGACTTATACTTTATAGTTAAGAGACTTTCTCAACTACAGTGTCGGCATGGGGGTCCAGGACAGGTTGTTGGTGAGTTGGACACCTAAAAATCTGAAGCTCTCAATCCTTTCTACTTCGTCCCCATTGATGAAGACTTTATGCTTCCTGAAGTCGATGACAATCTCCTTAATTTTGTCGACATTGAGGAAGGGATTATTGTCGCTGTACCAGTTCACCAGATTCTCTCATTCCTGTACTCTGTCTCATCATTGTTTGAGATCCAACCCATTATGGTGGTGTCATCAGCAAACTTGAAAATCGAACTGGAGGGGAATTTGGCTGCACAGTCATAGATGTATAAGGAGTTTAGTAGGGGGCTGAGAACACAGCCCTGAGGGGCACCGGTGTTGAGGATGATCGTGGAGGAAAGTTGTTGCCTATCCTTACTGATTGTGGTCTGTGAGTTAGGAAGTTCAGGATCCAGTCACAGAGGGAGGTGCCAAGGCCCAGACCACGGAGTTTGGAGATGAGTTTTGTGGGAATAATGGTGTTGAAGGCTGAGCTGTAGTCAATAAGCAGGAGACTGACATAGGTGTCCTTGTTATCTAGGTGTTCCAGGGTTGAGTGCAGGGCCCAGGGAAATGGTGTCTGCTGTGGACCTGTTGTGGCAGTTGGCAAACTATAGTGGATCCAGGTAGTCCGGGAGGCTGGAATTGATTTGTGCCATGGCTAACCTTTCAAAGCACTTCATAATAATGGATGTCAGAGCCACTGGCCTACAGTCATTAAGGCACGCTGCTTGGTTTTTCTTAGGCACCAGGATGATGGTCATCTTCTTGAAGCAGGTAGGGACCTCAGATTGGTGTAAGGAGAGGTTGAAGATGTTTGTGAATACTCGTTAGGTACAGAGTAAAGCTCCCTCTACACTGTCCCCCATCAAACACTCCCAGGACAGGTACAGCATGGGGTTAGATACAGAGTAAAGCTCCCTCTACACTGTCCCCCCATCAAACACTCCCAGGACAGGTACAGCACAGGGTTAGATACAGAGTAAAGCTCCCTCTACACTGTCCCCCATCAAACACTCCCAGGACAGGTACAGCACAGGGTTAGATACAGAGTAAAGCTCCCTCTACACTGTTCCCACAAAAACTCTCCCAGGACAGGTACAGCACGGGGTTAGATACAGAGTAAAGCTCCCTCTACACAGGGAGTATTCGCAATAAAGTGGATGAACTTGCAGCGTGGATCAGTACCTGGGACTTTGATGTCGTGGCCATTTCAGAGACATGGATAGAGCAGGGTCAGGAATGGTTGTTGCAGGTTCCGGGGTTCAAATGCTTCAGTCGGAGTAGAGAAGGAGGTAGAAGGGGGGGAGGGGTAGCATTATTGGTCAAGGACTGTATCACAGTGTCAGGCAAGGAGGAATTGGTAGGGCTAGGGAACCGTGGTGCACTAAAAAAGTTGATTCGCTGGTTAAAAAGAAAAAGGAGGCTTATGTTCGGATGAGACTTGAGGGCTCAGGTAGTGCACTAGAAAGCTTTAGATTGGCTAGGAGGGAGTTGAAGAGTGAGTTAAGAAGGGCTAAAAGAGGACATGAGAAGACTTTGGCTGATAGGATTAAGGAGAATCCTAAGGCGTTCTATATGCGTCTAGTTTGGGGGCGTTTAAGAGATTGGTGGATAGGTTTATGGACGAAAAGGGAGTGGTTTAGATTAGTGGGTCAATGTTTTTTTTTAAAAATAAGACTGGTCGGCGCAACATTGTGGGCCGAAGGGCCTGTTCCGCGCTGTAATGTTCTATGTTCTATGTTCTATGTTCTATAGATATGTTAAGAACAGAAGGTTGGTTAGGGCAAGATTAGGGCCAGTTACGGACAGCAGAGGGAAGTTGTGTGTGGAACCGGAAGAGACTGGAGAGGCATTGAACCAATATTTCTCTTCGGTGTTCACGCAGGGGGACATAAATGTAGCTGAGGAGAACACTGGGTTACAGGGGAGTAGAATAGACAGTATTGCAGTTGATAAGGGGGATGTGCTGGATATTCTTGAGGGTTTGAAAATAGATAAGTCCCCTGGGCCGGACGGGATTTATCCTAGGATTCTCTGGGAGGCAAGAGAGGCGATTGCAGAGCCTCTGGCTCTGATCTTCGGGTCGTCGTTGGTCTCAGGTATAGTGCCGGAAGATTGGAGGATAGCAAATGTTGTCCCATTGTTTAAGAAGAGGAACAGAGACTTCCCCAGGAATTATAGACCGGTGAGTCTTACTTCTGTTGTGGGCAAGGTTTTAGAAAAAATTATTAGGGATAGGATTTATAGTTATTTGGAGAGTAATGAATTGATTGGAGATAGCATGCTTTTGTAGCGGGTAGGTCGTGCCTTACTAACCTTATTGAGTTTTTTGAGAAAGTGACCAAAGAGGTGGATGGGGGAAAGGCAGTTGACGTGGTATATATGGATTTTAGTAAGGCGTTTGATAAGGTTCACCATGGTAGACTTCTGCAGAAAATGCAGATGTATGGGATTGGGGGTAATCTAGGAAATTGGATCAGGAATTGGCTAGCAGATAGGAGACAGAGGGTGGTGGTTGATGGTAAGTATTCGTCATGGAGGTCAGTTATGAGTGGTGTGCCTCAGGGATCTGTTTTGGGGCCACTGCTGTTTGTAATTTTTATTAATGATCTGGATGAGGGTATAGTTGGGTGGATTAGTAAATTTGCTGATGACACCAAAGTCGGAGGTGTGGTAGATAGTGAGGAAGGGTGTCATAGTTTGCAGGGAGACTTGGACAGGTGCAGAGCTGGGCCGAGAGGTGGCGGATGGAGTTTAATGCGGAGAAGTGTGAGGTAATTCACTTTGGCAGGAATAACAGATGTGTCAAGTATAGGGCTAACGGGAGGACTCTGAATAGTGTTGATGAACAGAGGGATCTAGGTGTATGTGTACATAGATCCCTGAAAGTTGGGAATCAAGTAGATAAGGTTGTTAAGAAGGCATACGGTGTCTTGGCGTTTATTGGTAGGGGGATTGAATTTAGGAGTCGCAGCGTCATGTTGCAACTGTACACAACTCTGGTGCGGCCGCACTTGGAGTAGTGTGTGCAGTTCTGGTCCCCACATTATAGGAAGGATGTGGAGGCTTTGGAGAGGGTGCAGAGGAGGTTTACCAGGATGTTGCCTGGTATGGAGGGGAGGTCCTATGAGGAGAGACTGAGGGATTTGAGGTTGTTTTCGTTAGAAAGAAGGCGGCTAAGAGGGGATCTTATTGAAACATATAAGATGATTAGAGGTTTAGATAGGGTGGACAGTGATAGTCTTTTTCCTCGGATGGGGAAAGCTAGCACGAGGGGGCATGGCTTTAAATTAAGGGGGGGTAGTTATAGGACGGATGTCAGGGGTAGGTTCTTTACCCAGAGGGTGGTGAGGGATTGGAATGCCCTGCCTGCTGCAGTTGTAAATGCGCCTAGTTTGGGGGCGTTTAAGAGATCCGTGGATAGGTTTATGGATGGAAAGGGTTTGGTTTAGGTTAGAGGGTCATTGTTTTTTAACTGGTCAGCGCAACATCGTGGGCCGAAGGGCCTGTTCTGCGCTGTAATGTTCTATGTTCTACGTTCTACACTGTCCCCATCAAACACTCCCAGGACAGGTCCAGCATGGGGTTAGATACAGAGTAAAGCTCACTCTGCACTGTCCCCATCGAACACTCCAGGGCAGGTACAGTTCGGGGTTCAATCCATAGGGAAGCTCCCTTTACATTTTCCCCATCAAACATTCCCAGGACTGGGACTGTGCAAGGTTGGATCCAGAATAAAGCCCCCCCTACACTGTCCCAATCAAACACTCCCAGAACAGGTACAACACGGGTCAGATACAGTATACAAGTGGAGATTGGTAGAATATAATTTGTGACTTGCGTATTACCAGGTTGGCTTCTTTTTCAGATTCGGAATATTTCTCCAGTGCTGTTGTCCAGTTGGTGAACAAATCGTCCACTCTGTGACGGTGCTGAATTATCTGAACAGCAACTACCTAAAACAGAGTGCAGACTTGCTGAGTAAATACTAAATCATTCACAGATGACACAGATCTTCTTCACCCCCCATTCAGGCTCTAGCCCATCATTGCACTTCGCTTGTCCCCAACCCCAGGCCATCTCTGCTTGCACTCTGACCCTTGACCCTGACCCTGGACCATCTTTGCCTGCACCCAGACTCTGTGAAAGTCATTGCTGCCAGTGGTTGTTGGGTCTGGAACATTGGAGCAGATTTACAAGTGAGGGTGGGGTTTATTTGTGCAGTTTGAGTGACTGAACCAGATTGCTCATTGGAACTCCACCCAAAGCTCATCATGATTGGTCAAATTCACCTTGTGATGATGTGGGTATGCCGGCATTGGACTGGCGTAAACACAGTAAAAAGTCTGACAACACCAGGTTTTAGTCCAACCGATTTATTTGATAATAGACTCACAAGCTTTCGAGGCTTCCCTCTTCCAAATTCACCTTGCCACTCCCTCTGAGGATTGGTGGAGAGGGTAGTGAAGGCTGAGGTTAGAGAGGGTAGTGAGGGCTGAGGTTAGAGAGGGTAGTGAGGACTAAGATTACAGAGGGTAGTGAGGGCAGAGGTTAAAGGGGACAGAGGTTAGAGGGGGTAGAGTTTAGAGGGGGTAGTGAGGACTGAGGTTAGCAAGGGTAGTGAGGGTAGAGGTTAGAGGGGGCAGAGGTTAAAGGGGGTAAAGGGGGTAGTGAGGATTGAGGTTAGCAAGGGTAGTGAGGGTAGAGGTTCGAGAGGACAGAGGTTAGAGGGTGTAGAGGTTAGAGGGGGATGGTGAGAGCTGACTTTAGAGGGGATAGTGAGGGCTAAGGTTAGGGAGGGCGCACAGTGTTACGGGTAATGTATTCGCACGGATAGAGGATTGGTTAACTAACAGAAAGCAAAGAGTGGGGGTAAATGGGTGTTTTTCTGGTTAGTGATCAGTGACTAATGGTGTGCCTCAGGGATCAGTGTTAGGACCACAATTGTTTATGATTTACATCAATGATTTGGAGTTGAGGGTCGTGACCGTAGTGTCAAAATTCGCAGATGATACTAAGATGGGTGGAAGAGCAAAGTGTGCAGAGGATGCTGAAACTCTACAAAGGGATATGGATAGTCTAAGTGAGTGGGCGAGGGTTTGGCAGATGGAGTACAATGTTGGTAAAAGTGAGGTAATCCATTTTGGTAGGAATAACAGAAAAATGGGCTATTATTTAAATGATAAAAAATTGCAGCATGCTGCTGTGCAGAGGGACCTGGGTGTCCTCGTGCAGGAATCTCAAGGAGTTGGTTTGCAGATGCAGCAGGCAATTAAGAAGGCAAATGGAATCTTGTCCTTCATTGCGAGAGGGATGGAGTTTAAAAACAGCGAGGTTATGTTGCAGCTGTATAAGGTGCTGGTGAGGCCGCACCTGGAGTACTGTGTACAGTTTTGGTCTCCTTACTTGAGAAAGGATATACTGGCACTGGAGGGGGTGCAGAGGAGATTCACTAGGTTGATTCTGGAGTTGAGAGAGTTGGCTTATGAGGAGAGACTGAGTAGACTGGGGCTATACTCATTGGAATTCAGAAGCATGAGGGGAGATCTTATAGAAACGTATAAGATTATGAAGGGAATAGATAAGATAGAAGCAGGGAAGTTGTTTCCATTGGCAGGTGAAACTAGAACTAGGGGGCATAGTCTCAAAATAAGGGGAAGCAGATTTAGGACTGAGTTGAGGAGGAACTTCTTCACACAAAGGGTTGTGAATCTGTGGAATTCCCTGCCCAGTGAAGCAGTTGAGGCTCCCTCATTGAATGTTTTTAAGGCAAGGATAGATCAATTTTTGAACAGTAAAGGAATTAAGGGTTACGGTGAGCGGGCAGGTAAGTGGAGCTGAGTCCACAAAAAGATCAGCCATGATCTTATTGAATGGTGGGGCAGGCTCAAGGGGCCAGATGGCCCACTCCTGCTCCTAGTTCTTATGCTCTTATGGGCTGAGGTTAGAGAGGGTAGTGAGGTTACTGAGGGCTGAGATTAGAGAGGGTAGTGTGGACTGAGGTTAGAGAGGGTCGTGAGGGCTGAGGTTAGAGTACAGCACAGTACAGGCCCTTCGGCCCTCGATGTTGTGCCGAGCTATGTCCGAACCCAAGATCAAGCTATCCCCATCCCTATCATTAAGGGGATAGTGAGGGTTGAGGTTAGAGAGGGTAGTGAGGGCTGAGGTTAGAAAGTCACAGAGTCATAGAGGTTTACAGCATGGCAACAGGCCCTTTGGCCCAACTTGTCCATGCTGCTTTTTTTTAAAACCCCTAAGCTAATCCCAATTGCCCACATTTGGCCCATATCCCTCTATACCCATGTTATCCATGTAACTATCTAAATGCTTTTTAAAAGACATAATTGTATCCACCTCTAGTACTGCCTCTGGCAGTTCGTTCCAGACACTCACCACCCTCTGTGTGAAAAAATTGCCCCTCTGGACACTTTTGTAAGTCTCCCCTCTCACCCTAAACGTATGCCCTCTAGTTTTAGATTTAGGTAGTGACAGTTGAGACTAGAGAGGGTAGGGAGGGCTGAGGTTAGAGGTGTAGTGAGGGCTGTGGTTAGAGAGGATAGTGAGGGCTGTGGTTAGAGAGGATAGTGAGGGCTGAGGTTAGAGTGAGTAGTGAGGGCTGAGGTTAGAGTGAGTAGTGAGGGCTGAGGTTAGAGAGGGTAGTGAGGGCTAAGGTTAGAGAGGGTAGTGAGGGCTGAGGTTAGAGTGAGTAGTGAGGGCTGAGGTTAGAGAGGGTAGTGAGGGCTAAGGTTAGAGAGGGTAGTGAGGGCTAAGGTTAGAGAGGGTAGTGAGGGCTGAGGTTAGAGAGGGTAGTGAGGGCTAAGGTTAGAGGGGGTAGTGAGGGTTGAAGTATTCAAGGATGGGGTGGGAATATTTACTGACGAGAGCTTTTATCTCACTGATTGATCTGCTGCATCCTCAAAGGTCCTGGAAAATAATTCCTTGTTAGGTTGTACCTTATGATTCTGGAACTGTCTGCAGACTGTTTCTTGGTGAAGAATCACCACATTAAACTGTTTCAGCATCTCCTCAATCCCAGATACCCAGCACTGTTCTTCCTGAAGCACCTCGTCCAACTGCGACCAATAAGACAACAGGTTAATTAAATCATTGCTTTCATTGTGAAGAAAAGTGGAAATAAGGGGGATTACAGTGGATTTAACAGTCATTCCAACAGCTCTTACCATCCAACAAGGAACTTACCCTGTCCCTGTCGCTGATACCAGTGATCCCGTGGCTGCTAGGTGACTGAGAGGACAATGAGGAGGTTTCCTTCTCCATTCTCTCCAGCCACATTGTCAGTAACTCTGGCTCAGGGTTTGAACTGGCCGCTGGCTCCCAGATTCTCTGGCATCTTTCCATTGATTCAGCCTCACATTGCAGCTGAGAATATCTGGATCTCAGCGACCTAAGCTTTTCCTCTACACCCTGAGCTTCAACCCCTGGGGCAAACAAGGAAAACACAAGATGTTAAAGGGAGAAAATGAGGAGAGATTCACAGCAACTTAAAAAGAAATCAAGCCAGAATTCACTGCTAGTGAATTTACCCATGAGGACACAGGGCAAGGAGGAGGGAATAAATTCATCCTTTGCATTGCTTGTATTAAGGTTGACAATGATGTCTAATTCTGAGTGAAAGGGGAAATAGCTGAGATCCTGGGGGGGATGTATTTAAAGTTGATAAGTCACCAGGATCAGACAGGATGCATCCAAGGAGGGAAAGGTGTGGAGACACATAGAACATAGAACATAGAACATTACAGCGCAGAACAGGCCCTTCGGCCCACGATGTTGCGCCGACCAGCTTTTAAAAAAAAAACAACACTAACCCACTAATCTAAACCAATCCCATTTCGTCCATAAACCTATCCACAGATCTCTTAAACGCCCCCAAACTAGGCGCATTTACAACTGCAGCTGGCAGGGCATTCCAGTCCCTCACCACCCTCTGGGTAAAGAACCTACCCCTGACATCAGTCCTATAACTACCCCCCCTTAATTTAAAGCCGTGCCCCCTCGTGCTAGCTTTCTCCATCCTAGAAAAAAGGCTATCACTATCCACCCTGTCTAAACCTCTAATCATCTTATATGTTTCAATAAGGTCCCCTCTTAGCCGCCTTCTTTCCAGCGAAAACAACCCCAAATCTCTCAGTCTCTCCTCATAGGATCTCCCCTCCATACCAGGCAACATCCTGGTAAACCTCCTCTGCACCCTCTCCAAAGCCTCTACATCCTTCCTGTAATGTGGGGACCAGAACTGCACACAATACTCCAAGTGCGGCCGCACCAGAGTTGTGTACAGTTGCATCATGACGCTGCGACTCCTAAATTCAATCCCCCTACCAATAAACGCCAAGACACCGTATGCCTTCTTAACAACCTTATCTACTTGATTCCCAACTTTCAGGGATCTATGTACACATACACCTAGATCCCTCTGCTCCTCCACACTATTCAAAGTCCTCCCGTTAGCCCTATACTCAACACATCTGTTATTCCTACCGAAATGAATTACCTCACACTTCTCCACATTAAACTCCATCCGCCACCTCGCGGCCCAGCTCTGCAACCTTTCTAAGTCACCCTGCAAACTATGACACCCTTCCTCACAATCTACCACACCTCCAACTTTGGTGTCATCAGCAAACTTACTAATCCACCCAACTATACCCTCATCCAGATCATTAATAAAAATTACAAACAGCAGTGGCCCCAAAACAGATCCCTGAGGCACACCACTCGTAACCGAACTCCATGACGAATATTTACCATCAACCACCACCCTCTGTCTCCTATCTGCTAGCCAATTCCTGATCCAATTACCTAGATCACCCCCAATCCCATACATCTGCATTGACTGAAAGATTATGACACGAGTCATAATCTTTCAGTCAAAGAACAAAGAACAATACAGCACAGGAACAGGCCCTTCGGCCCACCAAAACTGCGCCAGTATGCAGTTTCTATCCTGTATTTGTTCCCTATTCATGTACCCATCCAGATGCCTCTTAAATATTGCTAATGCGTCTGCTTGCACCACCTCCTCGGCAGTGCGTTCCAGGCACCCACCACTCTCTGCATGAAAAACCTCCTTCGCTCATTGGCACAGTAAGAAATCTCACAACACCAGGTTAAAGTCCAACAGGTTTATTTGTAACACAAGCTTTTGGTGCACTGCTCCTTCATCAGATAAGAGATTAAACTTTCCCCCCCCTCAGCTTGAAGCGTCCTCTTGTAATTGACACTTCCACCCTGGGAAAAAGCCTCTGACTATACACTTTATTTGTGCCTTTCATAATTTTATACATCTCTATCAGGTCTCCTCTCAGCCTCCGTTTTTCCAGTGAAAACAACCCTTGTTTATTCAACCTCTCCTCACAGCCAACACCCTCAAGACCAGGCACCGTCCTGGTGAACCTTCTTTGCACTCTCTCAAAAGCTTCCACATCCTTCTGATAGTGTGGTGATCAGAACTGCACATTATACTCCAAATGCAGCCTAACCAAGGTCCTATATAGCTGCAACATGATTTCCCAACTCCTGCACTCAGTGCCCTGGCCATTCTTTACTCAGAGGGTAGTAAGGGTGTGGAATGCCCTGCCTGCAGCAGTTGTGGGCTCGCCAACTTTAAGGGCATTCAAATGGTCAGTGGATAGGCATATGGATAACACTGGATTAGTTTAGGTTAGAGGGTCATTAGATTGGTTCCACTGGTTGGCGCAACATCGAGGGCCGAAGGACCTGTACTGCGCTGTAATGTTCTGTGTTCTATATGCCTCCTTAATCACCTTGGCCACCACTTTTAGGGAACTGTGGATCTGCACACCCAGATCCATCTGAGTTAATGAGGAAATCAAAGATAACGTAAGGGCAAAAACAAGGACATACAATACTGCAAAAGTTAGTGGCAGTGTGGAGGATTGGGAGAACGTCAAACGTTCCCAATCAAAGGTGACTAAATATAATATCTAAAATGCTAAAATGGACGATGAAAGGAAGCGAGTGGAAACACCAAATGTTTCTAGAAATTAATAAAGAGGAAGAGAATAGTGAGAGTAGGTGTTGGCCCTTTAGAGGATGGAAATGTTGGGGTAAGAATGGGAAACTCAGAAAAGGCAGAGACACTAAACCAATACTTTGTCTCTGTCTTCATTGTGGAAGATAATAATTCTGTCCCAAAAACTGCAGTTAATACAGTGGAACCTGGTGAAATTACCACAACCAGGGAGAAGGGACTTAGTAAACTGAAGAGTTTAAAAATAGATAAGTACCCAGGACCTGATGGCCTGCACCCTAGGGTGTTAAAGGAAGTGACAACAGAGACAGCAAATGCGTTGGCTCTGATATTCCAAAATTCCGGCGAGGCACCGGTGGAAACATGCTAATGTGACGCCTTTATTTAAGAAAGAAGAGAGACAAATAGTGGGAAATTATTGACCAGTCATCTTGCCCAGTCAGGTTGCTGGAGTCAGTCATTAAGGAGGAGGTGATGGAATATCTGGAAAAGTAAAGCTCAAGGTGCCACACAACAGACTGCGGTTTGGGGTAGAGCAGTGGCTTGGATGGAGGATTGGCTGACTGAGAGAAAGCAGGTTAGGATAAATGGGTCCTTTTCCAGTTGGTGATCTGTAACTAGTGAGGTCCCACAGGGTTCAGTTCTCAGACCACAACTATTTACAAACTCTATTAATGATCTACAAGAAGGGACAGAGTGTAGCATAGCGGAATTTGCTAATTACTTGAAAATAGGAGAGAAAACAGACTATGATGAGGAGATAAAACATTTACAAATGGATATTGACAGGTTAGGGGAATGGGTCAGAATCTGGCTAAATGTGAAGTTATCCATTTTGGCCAGAAAAATTAAAGGGCAAATTACTATTTAAATGGGAAACAGATTTCAAAGGCATCTGTGCAGAGGGATCTGGGTGTCCAGAAAGTGGGTATGCAGGTGCAGAATGTTATAAGGAAGGCAGATGGAATCTTGGCATTTATTGTAAAGTTCTGAAGTAGAAAAGTGGAGAAGTGTCATATAAGGCATTGGTGAGACCATACTTGGAGTATTGTGTTCAAACTGCTGTTTGTAATTTTTATTAATGATCTGGATGAGGGTATAGTTGGGTGGATTAGTAAGTTTGCTGATGACACCAAAGTCGGAGGTGTGGTAGATTGTGAGGAAGGGTGTCATAGTTTGCAGGGTGACTTAGAAAGGTTGCAGAGCTGGGCCGCGAGGTGGCGGATGGAGTTTAATGTGGAGAAGTGTGAGGTAATTCATTTCGGTAGGAATAACAGATGTGTTGAGTATAGGGCTAACGGGAGGACTTTGAATAGTGTGGAGGAGCAGAGGGATCTAGGTGTATGTGTACATAGATCCCTGAAAGTTGGGAATCAAGTAGATAAGGTTGTTAAGAAGGCATACGGTGTCTTGGCGTTTATTGGTAGGGGGATTGAATTTAGGAGTCGCAGCGTCATGATGCAACTGTACACAACTCTGGTGTGGCCGCACTTGGAGTACTGTGTGCAGTTCTGGTCCCCACATTACAGGAAGGATGTAGAGGCTTTGGAGAGGGTGCAGAGGAGGTTTACCAGGATGTTGCCTGGTATGGAGGGGAGATCCTATGAGGAGAGACTGAGAGATTTGGGGTTGTTTTCGCTGGAAAGAAGGCGGCTAAGAGGGGACCTTATTGAAACATATAAGATGATTAGAGGTTTAGACAGGGTGGATAGTGATAGCCTTTTTCCTAGGATGGAGAAAGCTAGCACGAGGGGGCACGGCTTTAAATGAAGGGGGGGTAGTTATAGGACTGATGTCAGGGGTAGGTTCTTTACCCAGAGGGTGGTGAGGGACTGGAATGCCCTGCCAGCTGCAGTTGTAAATGCGCCTAGTTTGGGGGCGTTTAAGAGATCTGTGGATAGGTTTATGGACGAAATGGGATTGGTTTAGATTAGTGGGTTAGTGTTGTTTTTTTTTAAAAGCTGGTCGGCGCAACATCGTGGGCCGAAGGGCCTGTTCTGCGCTGTAATGTTCTATGTTCTATGTTCTATGTTTTGGTCACCTTCTTTGAGGAAGGATGTGGTGGCACTGGAGGCGGTTCAGAAAAGGTTCACTAGATTGATTCCAGGTTTGAAGGGACTGTCACATGAGGACTGATTGAGTAGCTTGGGCTTGTACTCACTGGAGTACAGGAGAATGAGGGGGGATTTGATTGAAGTATATAAAATATTCAATGGGATTGATAAAGTAAATATTAACCAAATGTTCCCCCTTCTAGAACAGTCTAGGACAAGAGGTCATAGTTCTTGAGTAAGAGGAGGGAGGTTCAAGACAGCAATAAGGAGAAGATACTTCTCACAGAGGGTCATGAATCTATGGAGCTTGCTGCCCCAGAATGCAGTGGATGCAGAAAATAACCTCAAGTCCCTCAGCCTTTCCTCATTAGACCTTCCCACCATACCAGGCAACATCCTGGTAAACTTCCTCTGCACCCTTTCCAATGCCTCCACATCTTTCTTATAATGCGGCGACCAGAACTGTACACAATACTCCAAGTGTGGCCGCACCAGAGTTTTGTACAGTTGTAACATGATCTCACAGCTCCGAAATTCAATCCCTCTACCAATAAAAGCTAACACACCATACGCCTTCTTAACAACCTTATCAACCTGGGTGCCAGAAACCTCCTTTGCAGTCTCCCCAAAGCATCCACATCCTTCTAGTAGTTTGGGAACCAGAACTTCACACAATATTCCAAATGCGGCCTAACAAAAGTATTATTTGAATACATGGGTGGTTTGTGCTGTAGATTTCCATGACTCAATGATAATACCACTGCCACTGTCTCTTCCTGTGCATTGATCAGTGAGGGTAGCAAGACAGATGGAGAGAGCAATTAATAAAGCATATCATATTCTGACCTTTATTAATTGGGTCACAGAGTAAAAGGGCAAGGATATCATTGGTTCAGCTTCGACTTGAGTATCGAGTCTGGTTTTGGGGACCACAATTTAGGAAGGAAGTGAAGGCTTTGGAGAGAATGTAGAAAAGATGAACAAGAATGGTTCCAGGGATGAGGAATTTCAGATACATTGAGAAGTTGGAGAAGTTCGGACAGTTGAGAGGAGATTTGACAGAAGTGTTCAGAATCATGAGCGTTTGGACAGAGTCGAGACCTTACTCCAACATTACCTGGAAATTCTTTCACCAGCCGCTCGCCACTCACCACTACCTCACTGACCATCTTCAAATGATCCCGAATTTCCTGAACCAGGACCTAGAATTCCACAGGAAGAAAAGTATTTTGTCCATGATGTTATTAATGTGCATTAACCTCTTCCATGGGAGTTCCGAAAAGTTCTCTGAAAAGCCAAATACATCCACTGGGTCATCCTCATCTATTCTGCTAGTTATGTCCACAAAAAAACTCTCATAGATTTGTCAAACACTATTTGCCTTTCAGAAACCCATACTGACTTTGTCAATTCTCAATGATGTTTTCTAAGTGCCCAGTTATCACATCCCTAATAGTATATTCTAGCAAATTCCCCGCTACTGATGTTAGGCTAACTGGCCTGTAATTCCTTGTTTTATCGAGGAGTCTGAGCAAAATTAGAGTCAATGGGAATCGGGGAAAGCTCTCTGCTGGTTGGAGTCATACAGGCAAAATAGGAAGATGATTGGGGTGGTTGGAGGTCAATGGATTCACGAGAAGTGGCAGAGGTTGAGAGGGGACATGAGGAAGAATGCTTTTACACAGAGGTTGTTGGGTATCTGGAATTCACTGCCCAAGTTTGTGGTGGAGGCAGAGACTCTAAACTTATTTAAAAAGTACCTGGATTTGCACCTTAAGTGCTGTAAGCTACAGGGCTATGGGCTGGGTGCAGAAAGATGGGGTTAGGAAGGGGACCTTGGTCCTCCAGGTTGGCAGAGATATACAATCCCTATAATGCAGATGGAGGTTGTTTGGCCTATCAGGTCTGTACCAACTCTCTGACAGAGGATTCCATCCGGGCTTTATTTGATTTGATTTATTTTTGTCACATATATTAGTATACAGTGAGAAGTATTGTTTCTTGCACTACACAGACAAAGCAGATGGCATACCTTTCATAGACTACAAAGGGGAAAAGGAAAGGGTGCACAATGTGGTATTAGAGTCACAGGTAGGAAAAGAGAAAGATCATCTTAATATAAGTTAATTCAAAAGTCTGACAGCAGCAGGGAAGAAGCTGTTCATGAGTATCTTTTTCACAATGGAAGAATTTGATTTGATTTATTATTGTCACATGTATTAACATACAGTGAAAAGTAATGTTTCTTGTGCGCTATACAGACAAAGCATACCGTTCATAAAGAAAGGAACGAGAGAGTGCAGAATGTGGCGTTACGGTCATAGCTGCGGTGTAGAGAAAGATCAACTTGATGCAAGGTAAGTCCATTTAAAAGTCTGACAGCAGCAGGGAAGAAGCTGTTCTGAAGTCGGTTGGTACAAGACCTCAGACTTTTGTACCTTTCCCAATGGAAGAAGGTGGAAGAGAGAATGTCCAGGGTGCGTGGGGTCCTTGATTATGCTGGCTGCTTTGCTGATGCAGCGAGAAGTGCAGAAAGAGTCAATTGATGGGATGTTGGTTTGCGTGATGGATTGGGCCACGTTCACAACCTTTTGTAGTTTCTTGCGGTCTTGGGCAGAGCAGGAGCCCATACCAAGCCGTGGTACAACCAGAAAGAATGCTTTCTATGGTGCATCTGTAAAAGTTGGTGAGAGTTGTAGCTAACATGCCAAATATCCTTAGTCTTCTGAGAAAGTAGAGGCGCTGGTAGGCTTTCTTAACTATGGTGTCGGCATGGGGGAAGAAGGTGGAAGAGAGAATGTCTGGGGTGCATGGGGTCCTTGAAAATGCTGTCTGCTTTTCCAAGGTAGTGGGAAGTGTAGACAGAGTCAATCGACAGATTCTGGTAATCCCTCATGCTTAACTGCTACTCCCCCTAATCTAGAATCATAGAAACATACAGTGCAAAAGAGGCCCTTCGGCCCATTGATTCTGCATTGGCACATTAGAAACACCTGAACTCCCACTTAATCCCGTCTTCCAGCACTTGGCCCACAGACCTGAATGTTATGATGTGCCAAGGGCTTATTCAGATACCTTTTAAAGGATGTGAGGCAACCCGCCTCCACCACCCTCCCAGGCAGCGCATTCCAAACCCTCACCACCCTCTGGATAAAAAACATTCTCCTCATATCCCCTCCAAACCTCTGCCCCTCACCTTGATCCTGTGTCCCTTCGTGACTGACCTTTGAACCAAGGGAAACAACTGCTCCTTATCCACTCTATCCATATCTTTCATAACCTTGTGTGCCTTGCTCAGGTCACCAACCACCGCGCCCCCACCCCCCCCACTGCCGCCCCCGCCCTCAGTCTTCTCTGCTCCAACGAAAACAACCCAAGCCTACCTAATCTCTCTTCATAACTTAAATGTTCCATCCCAGGCAAACATCCTGGTGAATTTTCTCTGCACCCTCTCCAGTGCGTTCACGTCCTTCCTATAATGTGGTGAACAGAACTTCACACAGGACTCCAGCTGTGGCCTCACCAAAGTTCGATACAACTCCATCATGACCTCCCCGTTTTTGTAATCTATACCTCGACTGATAATGGCAAATGCCCCACATACATTTTTTACCACCCAGCTAGAATAAATCACCGAGACCTGATGAAGTGTATCCCAGGATGTTGTGGGAGACTAGGGAGGAAATTGCGGGTCCCCTAGCCGAGATATTTGAATCATCGATAGTCACGGGTGAGGTGCCTGAAGATTGGAGAGTGGCAAATGTTGTGCCTTTGTTTAAAAAGGGCTGCAGGGAAAAGCCTGGGAACTACAGGCCAGTGAGGCTCACATCTGTGCTGGGTGAGTTGTGGAAGATATCTTGAGAGACAGGATATACAGGCATTTAGAGATACAAGGACTGATTAGAACATAAGAACATAAGAAATAGGAGCAAGAGTAGGCCATCTAGCCCTTCGAGCCTGCCCCGCCATTCAATAAGATCATGGCTGATCTGTCGCTCAGTTCCACTTTCCCGCCCTCTCCCCATAACCCTTAATCCCCTCGCTTATCAAAAACCCATCAACCCGCGTCTTAAAAATATTTAGCGAGGCAGCCTCCACCACTTCAACGGGCAGAGAATTCCAGAGATTCACCACCCTTTGAGTGAAGAAGTTCCTCCTCAACTCCGTTCTAAACCGCCCCCCCTTTATCTTGAGGCTGTGCCCCCTAGTCCTACTGTCCTTTCTGAGCGGGAAGAGTCTCTCCACCTCTATCCTATCCATCCCATTCATCATCTTATATGTCTCAATGAGATCTCCCCTCATTCTTCTAAACTCTAACGAGTACAAGCCTAGTTTATTCAGCCTCTCCTCATAGCTCAACCCCCTCAATTTCGGCATCGGGACAGTCAGCATGGCTTTGTGAGTGGAAAATCATGTCTCTCAAATTTAATTGAGTTTTTTGAAGGGGTAACCAAGAAGGTAGATGAGATGTTGATGTTGTCTACATGGACTTTAGCAAGGCCTTTGACAAGATACCGCATGGTAGGTTGTTGCATAAAGTTAAATCTCACGGGATCCAGGGGGAGGTACCTAAATGGATACAAAATTGGCTTCTTGACAGAAGCTGGAGGGCAGTTGTAGAGAGTTGTTTTTCAAACTGGAGGCCTGTGCCCAGTGGTGTGCCTCAGGGATCAGTGCTGGGTCCACTATTATTTGTCATTACTTTAGATCAGAGTTGAGGAGGAACTTCTTCACTCAAAAGGTGGTGAATCTCTGGAATTCTCTGCCAGTTGAAGTGGTGGAGGCTACCTCGCTAAATATATTTAAGTCACGGGTAGATAGGTTTTTGATAGAGGAATTAAGGGTTATGGGGAGAGAGCGGGAAAGTGGAACTGATCCACTTCAGATCAGCCATGAACTTATTGAATGGCGGGGCAGGCTCGAAGGGCTAGATGGCCTACTCCTGCTCCTATTTCTTATGTTCTTATGCTCTTATGACCCTCTAACCTAAACTATTCCAATGTTATCCATATACCTATCCACTGACCATTTGAACACCCTTAAAGTTGGCGAGTCCACAACAGCTGCAGGCAGGGCATTCCAAACCCTTATTACCCTCTGAGTAAAGAACCTAACTCTGACATCCATCCTATAATTACCACCCCTTAATTTAAAGCTATGTCCCCTCGTGTTAGCCATCACCATCCGAGGAAAAAGGCTCTCACTATCCACCCTATCTAACCCTCTGATCATCTTGTATGCCTCAACCTTCTTGTATACCTCTTGTATACCTCTCAACCTTCTTCGTTCTAATGAAAACAACCTCAAGTCCCTCAGCCTTTCCTCATAAGACCTTCCCACCATACCAGGCAACATCCTGGTAAACCACCTCTGCACCCTTTCTAATGCTTCCACATCATTCTTACAATGTGGCGACCAGAACTGTACGCAATACTCCAAGTGCGGCCGCACCAAAGTTTTGTATAGTTGCAACATGACCTCACGGCTCCGAAATTCAATCCCTCTACCAATAAAAGCTAACACACAGTACGCCTTCTTAACAACCTTATCAACCTGGGTGCCAACTTTCAGGGAGCTATGCACGTGTACCCCGGAATCTCTCTGCTCGTCAACACTACCAAGAGTTCTTCCATTAGCCCTATATTATGTAGTCCTGTTACTCTTTCCAAAGTGAATCACCTCACACCTTTCCACATTAAACTCCATTTGCCACCTCTCAGCCCAGCTCTGCAGCTTATCTATGTCCCTCTGCAAACTGTAACATCCATCCTCACTGTCTACAACTCCTCCGACATTGGTGTTGTCCGCAAATTTACTAATCCATCCTTCTACACCCTCATCTAGGTCATTTATAAAAATGACAAACAGCAGTGTCCCCAAAACAGATCCCTGAGGTACACCACTAGTAACTGAGCTCCAGGTTGAATATTTCCCATCAACCACCACCTTCTATCAGCTCGTCAATTCCTGATCCAAACTGCTAAATCACCCTCAATCCCATGCATCTGCATTTTCTGCAGTAGCCTACCAGGGGGAACCTTATTAAACACTCTGCTAAAATCCATATCCACCACGTCAACTGCCTTACCCTTATCCACCTCTTTGGTCACCTTTTCAAAAAACTCGATAAGGTTTGTGACGCACGACCTACCCTTCAAAAAACCGTGTTGACTATCCCTAATCAATTTATTTCTCTCTGGAGGATTATAAATCCTATCCCTTATAATTCTTTCCAAAACTTTGCCCACAACAGAAGTAAGGCTCACTGGTCTATAATTCCCAGGATGGTCTCTACTCCCTTTCTTGAACAAGGGGACAACATTTGCTATCCTCCAGTCTTCCGGCACTATACCTGAAGCCAATGACGACATAAAGATCAAAGCCAAAGGCTCTGCAATCTCCTCCCTAGACTCCCAGAGAATCCTAGGGTAAATCCTATCCAACCCAGGGAACTTATCTATTCTCATACTCTCAAGAATTGCCAACACCTCCTCCTTAAGTACCTCTATCCCGTCTAGTCTACACCCCTGTATTGCAGTATTCTTCTCGACTTTTTCCTGCGTGAATACTGATGAAAAATATTCATTCAGTGCCTCTCCTATCTCATCAGGCTCCACGCACAACTTCCCACTACTGTCTCTGACTGGCCCTAATCTTGCCCTAACCAATCTTTTATTCTTGACATACCTATAGAAAGCTTTAGGGTTCTCCTTGATCCTATCCACCAAAGTCTTCTCATGTCCTCCTCTAGCTCTTCTTAACACTCTCTTTAGCTCCTCTTGGCTAATTTATAACTCACCAGTGCCCTAACTGAGCCTTCACGTCTCATCTTTACATCAGCCTCCTTCTTCCTCTTCACCAGAGATTTAACTTCCTTAGTACACCACGGTTCCCTCGCTCGACCACTCCCTCCCTGCCTGACAGGTACATATTTATCAAGGAGTCGCAGTAGCTGCTCCTTGAATAAGCTCCACATTTCAGTTGTTCCCAGCCCCTGCAATTTCCTACTCCACCCTATGTATCCTAAATCTCGCCTAATAGCCTCATAATTACTTTTCCCCCAGCTATAACTTCTGCCCTTTGGTATATGCCTATCCCTTTTCATCACTAAGGTAAACGTAACCGAATCGTGGTCACTATCACCAAAGTGCTCACCTACCTCCGAGTCTAACACCTGGTCTGGTTCGTTACCCAGTACCAAATCAAATGTAGCCTCACCTCTTGTTGGCCTATCTACATACTGTGTCAGGAAACCTTCCTGCACACATTGGACAAAAACTGACCCATCTAATGTGCTTGAACTATAGCTTTTCCAATCGATATTTGTAAAGTTAAAATCCCCCATAACAACTACCCTGTTACTTTCACACCTATCCAGGATCATCTTTGCAAATCCTTTCCTCTACATCTCTGGAGCTTTTTGGAGGCCTATAAAAAACTCCAAACAGTGTGATTTCTCCTTTCCTGTTTCTAATCTCAGCCCATACTACCTCAATGGACAGGTCCACATCAAACGTCCTTTCTGCCACCGTAATACTGTCCTTGACTAACAATGCCACGCCTCCCCCTCTTCTACCACCTTCTCTGCTCTGACTGAAACATCTGAACCCTGGAACCTGCAACAACCATTCCTGTCCCTGATCTATCCATGTCTCTGAAATGGCCACAACATTGAAGTCCCAGGCACCAATCCAGGCTGCAAGTTCGTCCACCTTATTGCGTATGCTCTTTGCATTAAAGTATACGCACTTCAAACCACCCTCCCGCCTGCCAATACACTGCTGTGACCTCGAAACCTTATCCATGACCTCCCTATTCTCATCCTCCTATACATTGGAGCTACAATTCAGGTTCCCTGACATGTTGAGCCGAAGGGCCTGTTTCCGTGCTGTAAACCTCTATGACTATGACTCCCAATTGCCTGCGTTTTGTCCATATCCCTTATACCCATCATACCTATGGAACTGTCTAAATGCTTTTTAAAAGATAAAATTGTACCCGCCTCTATTACTACCTCTGACAGCTCGTTCCAGACATTCACCATCCTCTGTGTGAAAAAATTGCCCCTCTGGATCCTTTTGTATCTATCCCCTCTCATCTTAAATCTACTAGTTTTCGACTCCACTACCTTTGGCAAAAGACATTGAATATATGGATGATCTGTGCCCCACATTATTTTATAGACCTCTATAAGTTCAATCCTTAATCTTCTACGCTCCAAACAAAAAACTCCCAGTCTATCAAGCCTCTCCTAATAACTCAAACCATCAAGCCCTGGTAGCATCCTAGAGCGTGGGATCCTGCTGCTCTCTGTAAGGGGAGTGTGGGATCTTGCTGTTCTATGTAAGGGGGAGAGTGCGGAGTGTGGGATCTTGCTGTTGTCTATAAAGGGAATGGGGAGCGTGGGATCTTGCCACTTTCCGTAGTGGGGAGTGTGGGGAGTGTGGGATCTTGCTGTTCTCTGTAAGGAGAGTGTGGGATCTTGCTACTTTCTATAAGGGGGAGTGTGGGGGGTGTGGGATCTTGCTGCTCTCTGTAATGGGAAGTGTGGGATCTTGCTGCTCTCTGTAAGGGGAGTGTGGGATAAGAAACATAAGAAACATCATGCTGTTCTCTTTAAGGGAGAGTGTGGAGAGTGTTGGATCTTGCTCCTCTCTGTCAGGGGAGTGTGGGATCTTGCTGCTTTCTATAGGGTTCATGGTGGGAGATATAGGAGGAATGTCCGAGGGTAGATTCTTTACTCAGACAGTGGTTGGGGTGTGGAATGCACTGCCTGCTGTGATAGTGGAGTCGGACACTTTAGGAACTTTCAAGCGGTTATTGGATAGGCACATGGAGCACACCAGAATGATAGAGAGTGGGATAGCTTGATAGAACCATAGAAAATTACAGCACAGAAACAAGCCTTTTGGCCCTTCTTGTCTGTGCCAAACCGTTTTTTGCCTAATCCCACTGACCTGCACTTGGACCATATCCCTCCACACACCTCTCTCATTCATGAACCCGTCCAAGTTTTTCTTAAATGTTAAAAGGGACCCCACATTTACTACTTTATCCGGCAGCTCATTCCACATTCCAACCACTCTCTGTGTGAAGAAGCCCCCCCCCCACTAATATTCCCTTTAAACTTGTCTCCTTTCATCCTTAACCCATGCCCTCTGGTTTTTTTCTCCCCTAGCCTCAGTGGAAAAAGCCTGCTTGCATTCACTCTATCTATACCCATCAAAATCTTACACACCTCTATCAAATCTCCCCTCATTCTTCTATGCTCCAGGGAATAAAGTCCTAACCTATTCAATCTGTCTCTGTAACTCAGCTTCTCAAGTCCTGGCAACATCCTTGTGAACCTTCTCTGCACTCTTTCAACCTTATTTACATCCTTCCTGTAACTAGGTGACCAAAATTGTACACAATACTCTAAATTTCGCTTCACCAATGCCTTATATAACCTTACCATAACACTCCAAGTTGTACACTCAATACTCCGATTTATAAAGGCCAATGTACCAAAAGCACTCTTTACCACCCTATCCACCTGTGATGTCAGTTTTAGGGAATTCTGCACCTGTATTCCCAGATCCCTCTGTTCAACTGCACTCTTCAGAGTCCTACCATTTATCCTGTGTGTTCTACTTTGGTTTGTCCTTCCAAAGAGCAATACCTCACACTTGCCTGCATTAAATTCCATTTGCCATTTTTCAGCACATTTTTCTAGGTGGTCCAAATCCCTCTGCAAGCTTTGAAAACCTTCCTCACTGTCCACTACACCTCCAATCTTTGTATCATCAGCAAATTTGCTGATCCAATTTACCACATTATCATCCAGATCATTGATATAGATAACTAACAACAATGGTCCCAACACCAATCCCTGCGGCACACCCCTAGTCACAGGCCTCCATTCAGAGAAGCAATCCTCTACAACCACTCTCTGGCTTCTTCCATTGAGCCAATGTCTAATCCAATTTACTACCTCCCAATGTATACCTAGCGACTGAACCTTCCTAACTAACCTCCCATGAGGGACCTTATCAAAGGCCTTGTTGAAATCCAGGTAGACAACATCCACCGCCTTCCCTTCATCCACTTACCTGGCAACCTCCTCGAAAAACTCTAATAGATTGGTCAAACATGGCCAATATTAGGTATGGATATGATCGGTGCAACTTGTGGGCCGAAGGGCTTGTTTGTGCTGTAGTGTTCTATGTTCTATGACCTACCATGCACAAAGCCATGTTGACTCTCCCTAATAAGTCCCTGTCTATCCAAATATTTGTTGATCCTATCCCTTATCACACCTTCCAATAATTTGCCCACCATCGACGTCAAACTTACTGGCCTATGATTTCCTGGATTTCTTTTAGAACCTTTTTTAAACAACAGAACAACATGAGCCATCCTCCAATCATCCGGCACCTCCCCCGTGAATACTGACATTTTAAATATGTCTGCCAGGGCCCCTGCAAGTTCAACACTAGCCTCCCTCAAGGTCCGTGGGAATACCCTGTCCAGTCCTGGGGATTTATCCACTCTGATTTGCCTCAAGACAGCCAGCACCTCCTCCTCTTTAATCTGTAAAACTGACTCTTAAATGACTCTTAAATCGGCCTCACAAGTGGAAAAGGTGGTCAAGAAGGCGTATGGTGTACTGGCCTTCATAAATCGAGGGATTGAGTTTAGGAGTCGGGAGGTAATGCTGCAACTTTATAAGACCCTTGTCAGGCCTCATTTGGAGTACTGTGCGCAGTTCTGGTCGCCTCACTATAGGAAAGACGTAGAAGCTATTGAAAGGGTACAGAGGAGATTTACAAGGATGTTGCCTGGACTGGGAGGCATGCCTTATGAAGTTAGATTGAGGGAACTGGGTCTCTTTTCCCTGGAGAGACGTAGGTTGAGAGGCGGCCTGATAGAGGTTTATAAAATGTTGAGAGGAATAGATAGGGTGGATTCTCAGAGGCTATTTCCCCGGGTTGAAATGGTCGCTACGAGAGGACACAGGTTTAAGGTGCGGGGAGGAAAGTACAGAAGTGATGTTAGGGGTAAGTTTTTCAATCAGAGGGTGGTGAGTGAATGGAATCGGCTGCCGTCAGTGGTGGTGGAGGCGAACTCGCTGGGGTCTTTTAAAAGACTTCTGGATGAGTATATGGGGTTTTATGGGATTGGGGGTTATAGATAGGTGTTGATGTGATCGGCGCAACTCGTGGGCCGAAGGGCCTGTTTGTGCTGTAGTGTTCTATGTTCTATGTAAAGGTTCCATGACCTCCCTACTTGTTTGCCCAATTTCCGTAGACTCCAGGCCCGTTTCCTCAGTAAATACGGATGCAAAACACCCATTTAGTATCTTCCCCATCTCTTTTGGTTCCATACACAGTTTACCACTCTGGTCTTCAAGAGGACCAATTTTATCCCTCACTATCCTTTTGCTCCGTTTTTGTGGACGTAGAAGGGAGTCGCGGATGGTGGTTTGTCTCCCTGGGGCTGGGATCCAGGATGTCTCTGGGCGGGTCCCAGACATCCTGAAAGGGGAGGGTGAGGAACCGGAGGTAGTAGTACATATAGGTACTACTGATGTAGGTAAGAAGAGGGAGGCACTTGTGAAAAAGGACTATAGGGAACTGGGTAGGCAGCTGAGGAAGAGAAAAGCGAAGGTAGTAATCTCAGGATTGCTGCCTGTGCCAAGGGAGAATGAGGGAAGAAATGAAATGAGGTGGAGGGTGAATGCGTGGCTGAGGGACTGGTGTAGAGGGCAGGGATTTCGGTTCCTAGATCACTGGGACCTCTTTAGGGGTAGGTGGGACCTCTATAGTAGGGACGGGTGGCACTTAAATACCAGGGGGACTAGTATCTTGGCGGGAAGACTGGCTAAGGCTACCGGGGGGACTTTAAACTAGAAAGGATGGGGGGAGGGGACTGTGTTGGGGAAACTGGGACGGAGGAGGTTCGCTCCCAGGTAGGGGAGGACCGCAGGCAGTATGCGAGGGAGGTTAGACAGGTGGTGGAGATGGGAAATGCCCAGACTGAGGGGCTGAAGTGTATATATTTTAATGCAAGGAGTATAGTGAATAAGGTAGATGAGCTTAGGGCGTGGATAGCTGTTTGGGATTGTGATGTGGTGGCCATTACGGAGACTTGGATGTCTCAGGGACAGGACTGGGTACTTCAGGTGCCAGGCTTCAGGTGCTTCAGGAAGGACAGGGAGGGTGGCAGAAGGGGTGGTGGCGTGGCACTGTTGATCAGGGATAGTGTCATGGCTACAGAGAAAGAGGATGTCGTGGAGGGATTGTCTACAGAATCTCTGTGGGTGGAAGTTAGGAACAGCAAAGGGTCAAAAACTTTGCTGGGTGTAATCTATAGGCCGCCCAATAGTGACAGGGAAGTTGAAGTGCAAATAGGGAAACAGATTCTGGAGAGATGTTTTAATAACAGAGTTGTCGTGATGGGAGACTTCAATTTCCCAAACATCGACTGGAATATCCCTAGGGTAAGGGGTATAGATGGGGAGGAGTTTGTTAGGTGTGTTCAGGAGGGTTTCCTGACGCAGTATGTGGACAAGCCTACGAGGGGAGAGGCTGTACTTGACCTGGTACTGGCGAATGAACCAGGGCAGGTGATGGATCTTTCGGTAGGAGAGCATCTTGGATATGGTGACCATAATTCTATCTCCTTCACAATTGCGTTGGAACGAGATAGGATCAGGCAGGCTAGGAAGGTGTTTGTCTGGGGTAAGGGGAGATACGAAGAAGTCAGGAAGTTACTTGGACAAATAAACTGGAAGGAGGCGTTCTTAGGGAAAAGTACCGAAGGAAGGTGGCAGATATTCAAGGAATGTGTGTCTGGAGCTCTGAATGACAACGTTCCGATGAGACGAGGGGGGTTTGGTGGGTCGAGGGAACCGTGGTGCACAAAGGATGTGTTGAACCTAGTCAGGAAGAAAAGGAAGGTGTACAAGAGGTTCAGGGAATTAGGAGATGTTAAAGATCTTGAGGAGTATAAGGACTGTAGGAGGGAACTTAAAAGGGAAATTAGGAGAGCCAGAAGGGGTCATGAGAAGACCTTGGCGAGTAAGATTAAGGAGAATCCCAAGGCCTTCTATAAATATGTGAAAGGTAAAAGGATAAGAAGAGAAGGGATAGGACCGATAAAAGGTGAGGGGGGAAAGGTTTGTGTGGAACCAGAAGAAATGGCGGAGGTGCTTAACGAGTACTTCGCCTCAGTATTCACGGTGGAAGCCGATCTGGGAGATTTTGTTATGGATTTGCAGCAGATGGAAAGGATTGAGTACGTGAATATTAAGGAGGAGGATGTGTTGGAACTTTTGAATTCTATCAAGGTAGATAAGTCGCCGGGACCAGATGGGATGTACCCCAGGATACTGTGGGAGGCGAGGGAAGAGATTGCAGAGCCCCTGGCGATGATCTTTGCGTCGTCAATGGAGACGGGAGAGGTTCCAGAGGATTGGAGGATTGCGGATGTAGTTCCTATTTTTAAGAAAGGGAACAGAGATAGCCCGGGAAATTACCGACCGGTGAGTCTGACCTCAGTGGTTGGTAAGCTGATGGAGAGGCTTCTGAGGGACAAGATTTACGAACATTTGGAGAGGTTTGACATGATCAGGAATAGTCAGCATGGATTTGTCAAGGGCAGGTCGTGCCTTACAAGCCTAGTTGAGTTCTTCGATAATGTGACTGAACACATTGACGAAGGAAGTGCCGTGGACGTAGTGTACATGGACTTCAGCAAGGCGTTTGATAAGGTCCCCCATGCAAGACTTCTTGAGAAGGTGAGAGGGCATGGGATCCAAGGGCCTTTGGCCTTGTGGATCCAGAACTGGCTTGCCTGCAGAAGGCAGAGAGTGGTTGTGGATGGGGCTTTTTCTGAATGGAGGTCAGTCACCAGCGGAGTGCCTCAAGGATCTGTTCTGGGACCCTTGTTGTTTGTCATTTTCATAAATGACCTGGATGAGGAAGTGGAGGGATGGGTAAGTAAGTTCGCTGATGACACGAAGGTCGGTGGTGTTGTGGATGATCTGGAAGGATGGCAAAAGTTGCAGCAGGACATAGATAGGATGCAGGACTGGGCGGAGAAGTGGCAGATGGACTTCAACGCGGATAAATGTGTAGTCGTCCATTTTGGCAGAACCAACGGGATGAACGAGTACACTATTAAGGGCAGAAGTCTGAGTAGTGTTGAGGAGCAGAAGGATCTTGGGGTCCGGGTCCACAGGACTCTTAAATCGGCCTCGCAGGTGGAGGAGGTGGTCAAGAAGGCGTATGGTGTACTGGCCTTCATTAATCGAGGGATTGAGTTTAGGAGTCGGGAGGTAATGCTGGAACTTTATAAGACCCTTGTCAGGCCTCATTTGGAGTATTGTGCGCAGTTCTGGTCGCCTCACTATAGGAAAGATGTAGAAGCTATTGAAAGGGTGCAGAGGAGATTTACAAGGATGTTGCCTGGACTGGGAGGCATGCCTTATGAAGTTAGGTTGAGGGAGCTGGGACTCTTTTCCCTGGAGAGACGAAGGTTGAGAGGCGACCTGATAGAAGTTTACAAAATGTTGAGAGGAATAGATAGGGTGGACTCTCAGAGGCTATTTCCCCGGTTTGAAATGGTCGCTACGAGAGGACACAGATTTAAGGTGCGGGGAGGGAGGTTCAGAAGTGATGTTAGGGGTAAGTTTTTCACTCAGAGGGTGGTGAGTGAATGGAATCGGCTGCCGTCAGTGGTGGTGGAGGCGAACTCGCTGGGGTCTTTTAAAAGACTTCTGGATGAGTATATGGGGTTTAATGAGATTGAGGGTTATAGATAGGTCTGTAGGTTGGTAGGTGATGTGGTCGGTGCAACTTGTGGGCCGAAGGGCCTGTTTGTGCTGTAGTGTTCTATGTTCTATGTTCTATGTTCTATACCTATAGAAGCTCTTTGGATTTTCCTTCACTCTGTCTGGCAAAACAACCTCATGTCTTCTTTTAGCCCTCCTGATTTCCCTCTTAAGTAGTTCTTGCACTTTTTATACTCCTCGAGCATCTGATCTTGGGATTGGACATAGCTCGACACAACATTGGGGGCTGAAGGGCCTGTACTGTGCTGTAATGTTCTATGTTCTATAAGGGGGAGTGTGGGGAGTGGGGCATCTGGCCCTCTCTGGACGGGGAGTGGGGCATCTGGCAGCTCTCTGTATGGAGAGTGGGGCATCTGGCGGCTCTCTGTATGGGGAGTGGGGCATCTGGCGGCTCTCTGTAAGGGGACTGTTGGATCTTGCTGCTCTCTGTAAGGGGAGTGTGGGATATTGCTGCTCTCTGTACAGGGAGTGTGGGATCTTGCTGCTCTCTGTAAGGGGAGTGTGGGATCTTGCTGCTCTCTGTAAGGGGAGTGTGGGATATTGCTGCACTCTGTCAGGGGAGTGTGGGATCTTGATGCTCTCTGTAAGGGGAGTGTGGGATCTTGCTGCTCTCTGTATGGGGGAGTGTGGGATCTTGCTGCTCTCTGTATGGGGGAGTGTGGGATATTGCTGCTCTCTGTATGGGGGACTGTGGGATCTTGCTGCTCTCTGTATGGGGGACTGTGGGATCTTGCTGCTCTCTGTATGGGGGACTGTGGGATCTTGCTGCTCTCTGTAAGGGGAGTGTGGGATCTTGCTGCTCTCTGTATGGGGAGTGTGGGATCTTGCTGCTCTCTGTAAGGGGAGTGTGGGATATTGCTGCTCTCTGTAAGGGGAGTGTGGGATCTTGCTGCTCTCTGTAAGGGGAGTGTGGGATCTTGCTGCTCTCTGTGTGGATCAGCAGCCAGAGCCTTTCCTGCTGCTTCTCAGCCTCTTTCTTGAATGATCTGATCCATGAAGGATTTGTTCTACCAATTCCCATTTTACTCATTCCTTTGTGATAACCTCATGTTGACCAATCACTTTCTGTGCCTTCACCCAGTTCAGCCTCCCAGCAGAGGCCTCTTACATAAGAACATAAGAAATAGGAGCAGGAGTAGGCCATCTAGCCCTTCGAGCCTGCCCCGCCATTCAATAAGATCACGATTGATCTGAAGTGGATCAGTTCCACTTTCCCACTCTCTCCCCATAACCCTTAATTCCCCTGTCTATCAAAAACCTATCTACCCGTCACTTAAATATATTCAACGAGGTAGCATCCACCACTTCAACGGGCAGAGAATTCCAGAGATTCACCATCCTTTGAGTGAAGAAGTTTCTCCTCAACTCCGATCTAAACTGCCCCCCCTTATCTTGAGGCTGTGACCTCTAGTCCTGCTATCCTTTCTAAGTGGGAAGAATCTCTCTACCTCTACCCTATCCATCCCCTTCATTATCTTATGCGTCTGTGTAAGATCCCCCCTCATCCTTCTAAACTCCAATGAGTACAGACCCAGTCTATTTAGTCTCTCTTCATAGTCCAACACCCTCATCTCCGGTATCAGCCTAGTGAACCTCCTCTGCACTCCCTCCAAGGCCAATATAGAACATAGAACATTACAGGGCAGAACAGGCCCTTCGGCCCACGATGTTGCGCCAACCAGTTAAAAAGCAATGACCCTCTAACCTAAACCAAACCCTTTCCATCCATAAACCTATCCACGGATCTCTTAAACGCCCCCAAACTAGGCGCATTTACAACTGCAGCAGGCAGGGCATTCCAATCCCTCACCACCCTCTGGGTAAAGAACCTACTCCTGACATCCGTCCTATAACTACCACCCCTTAATTTAAAGCCATGCCCCCTCATGCTAGCTTTCTCCATCCGAGGAAAAAGGCTATCACTGTCCACCCTATCTAAACCTCTAATCATCTTATATGTTTCAATAAGGTCCCCGCGTAGCCGCCTTCTTTCTAACGAAAACAACCTCAAATCCCTCAGTCTCTCCTCATAGGACCTCCCCTCCATACCAGGCAACATCCTGGTAAACCTCCTCTGCACCCTCTCCAAAGCCTCCACATCCTTCCTATAATGTGGGGACCAGAACTGCACACAATACTCCAAGTGCGGACGCACCAGTTTTGTACAGTTGCAACATGACGCTGCGGCTCCTAAATTCAATCCCCCTACCAATAAACGCCAAGACACCGTATGCCTTCCTAACAACCCTATTTACTTGATTCCCAACTTTCAGGGATCTATGTACACATACACCTAGATCCCTCTGTTCTTCCACACTATTCAGAGTCCTACCGTTAGCCCTATACTCTACACATCCGTTATTCCTGCCAAAGTGAATTACCTCACACTTTTCCACATTAAACTCCATCTGCCACCTCTCGGCCCAGCTCTGCAACTTGTCCTTCTGCAAGTGCGGCGACCAAAACTACACACTGTACTCTAGCTGCGGCCTCACCAGTACCCTGTACAATTGCAGCAAGACCTCCCTGCTTTTATATTCTATCCCTCTCGCTATAAAGGCCAGCATCCCATTCGCCTTCTTGATCACCTGCTGCACCTGCAGACTGGGTTTTTGCGATTCATGCACAAGGACCCCCAGGTCCCTCTGCACCTTAGCATGCTGCAGCTTTTCGCCTTTTAAATAATAATCCCTCCCACTATTATTTCTGCCAAAGTGGATAACCTCACACTTAGTAACATTATACTCCATATGCCAGGTCCTCACCCACTCGCTTAGCCTATCCAGATCTCTCTACAGACTTTCCACACCCTCCACGCAATTTGTTTACTACTCGTCTTCGTGTCATCAGCAAATTTCATCACCCTACACTCAGCCCCCTCCTCCAGATCATCTATATAAATGGTAAACAGTTGAGGCGCCAGCACCAATCCCTGCGGCACTCCACTAGTCACCAACCGCCAATCAGAATAGCACCCATTGATACCAAGTCTCTGCTTCCTATTAGACAGCCAATCCTCTATCCACGCGAACACCTTACCCCCAACTCTGTACACCCTAACCTTCTGTAGCAACTTTTATGAGGTACCTTATCAAACGCCTTTTGGAAATCGAAAAACACCACATCCACCGGTTCCCCTCTGCCTACCGCACTAGTCACATCCTCATAGAAATCCAATAAATTCGTCAAACACGACTTCTCCTTAACGAATCCATGCTGCGTCTGCTCGATCAAACCATTCTTTTCTAGGTGCCTCGCTATTTCTTCTTTGATGACAGATTCTAGCATTTTTCCCACTACAGACGTTAAACTAACCGGCCTATAATTCCCTGCCTTTTGTTTGCTACCTATTTTAAACAGCGGCGTAACATTAGCCGTTTTCCAATCTTCCGGCACTTCCCCGAAATCCAGCGAATTTTGGTAAATAATTACTAAGGCATCCACTATCACCTCTGCCATTTCCTTCAGAACCTTGGGATGCATTCCATCCGGTCCTGGGGACTTGTCCACCTTCAGTCTCATTAGCCTATCAAGCACTACCTCTCTAGTGACAGTAATCGCTTTCAGGCCCTCAACTCCTACCATACTTCTATCTTTAATATCCGGCAAACTATTCGTGTCCTCCTCCGTGAAGACCGAGGCAAAAAACTTATTTAAAGCCTCAGCCATTTCCTCATCTCCCACCGCTAAATCCCCCCTCTCATCCTCTAAGGATTCACTCTAGCCAGCCTCCTCTTCTTTATACATTTGTAAAAACTCTTACTGTCATTTTTTATATTTAGTGCTAGTCTAGCTTCGTAGTCTATCCTTCCTTTCTTTATCGCCTTCTTAGTCATTCTTTGTTGATTTTTAAATCTTTCCCAATCTTCTAATCGCCCACTATTTTTAGCCACTCTGAATGCATCAGCTTTCAATTTAATACTCTCCTTTATTTCCTTCAATAACCACGGCTGATTATCCCTTCTCCTACAGTCCTTCTTTACCCTCGGAATATATTTCTGCTGAGTACCAAGAAAGATCTCCTTAAAAATCCTTCACTGTTCCTCAGCCATCCTACCAACCAATCTGCGCCCCCAATCTACATTCGCCAATTCCTCTCTCATCCTATCGTACTCCCCTCTGTCCAAACAGAGGACACAGGTTCGGGACCTACTTTCTCATCCTCCATCTGCATCAAAAATTCAACCATACTATGATCACTCATCCCAAGAGGATCCCTACAAGAAGATCCCTAATTCTACCTGCCTCGTTACACAACACCAGATCTAAGATAGCTCGCACCTTCGTAGGTTCCGTCATATACTGTTCAAGGAAACATCCTAAGAACTCTTCCTCAACCCCACCGTGTCCGACTTGGGTCATCCAATCAATATGCAGATTAAAATCCCCCATAATTATCACCGTTCCATTTCTGCACGCATCATTTATTTGCCTCTAACACATCAGGAATTTCCTACCTCCAAGCGAGACGTTTCCTTATCCCTCCCACATGTCGCTGGGACTGAGATTCGAACCTTCTGTTCCGTCACTGAGAGCCAGTCCAACACCTTGTCCAGAACTTCCCAGAAATGCAGGGCCACTGGCAACATCTGCTCCAACTGGCTTTGTCTGTAAAAGGGAAGCACTGTGAGAAACAAACACACACACACACACACACACACACACATACACGCGCACAGATACACACACGCTCACATACACACACACTCACATACACACACGCTCACATACACACACACTCACATACACACACACTCACATACACACACACTCACATACACACACACTCACATACCCTCATTCAGGGAAGAAAGAGGAGTGAAGTATTGAAAATGGATAAAGTGAAGTCTATTTATTAGTGTCACAAGTAAGCTTTATATTAACACTGCAATGAAGTTACTGTGAAATTTGTCAAGTCACCACACTTCAGTGCTGTTTGGGTCAATGCATCTAAACAGCATGTCTTTCAGAGTGTAGGAGGAAATCGGGGCACCTGGAGGAAACCCACGCAGACACGGGAAGAATGTGCAAACTCCACACAGACAGTGACCCAAGCTGGGAATCGAAACCTGGTCCCTGGTGCTGTGAAGCAGCAGTGCTACCAGAACTTGATGGATTGAGTTATAAGGAGAGGCTGAATAGACTGAAACTTTTTTGTCTGGAACGTAGGAGGCTGAGGGGTGACCTTATAGGCGGATAGTTCATGTTGTTCCATTGTTTAAAAAAGGCTCAAAAAGTAATCGGGAAATTATAGGCCGGTAATCGACGTCATTGTGCAACCAGAGCAAGATTTAAAGAGAGAGATTCATGCTGAGGGTAAGGCAACTAGTGTCTGATTATTTATTTATTTATCCTTTAAGTTTTTTAGTGGGCCTTTTTTCCTTAAAAAGTTTTTTTTTAACTGGGAAAACAGTGCAGGTGTCTGATGTCAGCCAGTGGTGAACAGGGACTATAAAGAGCAGGCCACTCTATACAGCAGGCAGCGTTGAGAGCGGGCGCAGAGTGAGAGGGAGCAGAGTGAAGGCTGAAGGGCTTTGGCTCAACGGGCTTCAGCATAAACAGGCAGAGGCAGGGTAGGTTGTGTTCTTCATTCTTCTAGTAATTTAAAGAAAGAGGTAATTATGAGTGAGAGGCCAGTTTGTTGCTTTCAGTGTCAGATGTGAGAGTTCATGGAGTCGCCTAGCCTCCTGGAAGTCCATATCTGTACCAGGTGCGTCAAACTGCAGCTCCTGAAGGACCGCGTTAGAGAACTGGAGCTGTGGTTTGATGACCTTCGTCTAGTCAGGGAGAATGAGGAATTAATAGAGAGACCTTACAGGCAGGTAGTCACACCGGGGCCACGGGAGGAAGACACATGGGTCATGGTTAGGAAGGGTAAAGGTCATGTACCAGAGAGTA
The DNA here is from genome assembly GCF_965287045.1 of Carcharhinus amblyrhynchos. NCBI lineage: Eukaryota > Metazoa > Chordata > Chondrichthyes > Carcharhiniformes > Carcharhinidae > Carcharhinus > Carcharhinus amblyrhynchos. The sequence continues at coordinate 151,010,266 of NC_137325.1, read as the reverse complement.
CCCCGGTGGCTGTCCCCCTTAACAGTAAGGGCTGGGTGACAGACAGGAGAGGGGAGGGGAGTGAGCAGTCAGTGAAGGGGTCCCCTGTGGTTGTCCCCCTCCAAAGTAAGTATACCGTTTTGGATACTGGGGGGGGGGAGGGGGGGAATGACCCCCCAGGGGTAAGTCACGGTGACCAGGTCACTGGCATGGAGTCGGGCTCTGTGGCTCAAAAGTGAAAGACGGGGTCTAGGAGAACAATAGTAGTGGGGGACGCGATGGTTAGAGGCACAGACAGGCGGTTCTGTGGGCGTGAACGAGGCTCCAGGATAGTAGTCTGCCTCCCTGGTGCTGGGGTCGTGGATGTCTCTGAGCGGGTAGGAAGCATCCTAAAAGGGGCGGGTAATCAGACAGACGTCATTGTCCACACTGGTGCAAACGACGTAGGCAGAAAGAGCAGGGAGGTCCTGCAAGAGTAATTCAGGCAGTTGGGTAGTAGGCTAAAAAGCAGGGCCTCTAGGGTAGCAATTTCTGGACTGCTCCCAGTGCCAGTGAGGCTAGGAACCAGGAGATTGTACAACTGAATGTGTGGCTAAGGGACTGGTGCAGGAAGGAGGGTTTCAAATTTGTGGATCACTGGGAAGTCTTCAAGAGGGAATGGCACCTGTACAAGAAGGATGGGTTACACCTAAACTGGAGGGGCACGAATATCCTGGCCGGGAGTTTTACTAGTGTGGTTCGGGTGGGTTTAAACTAATGTGGCGGGGGGATGGGGATCAAAACAATAGGTCAATAAGCAGAGAGGCTGGGGACGAGCTTGGGGCCAGGACAAGGCTATCTAAGAGGAAGAGCATTCTGGGGAAGGATGACCTCAGTGGGCCTGGAGGTCTGGAGTGCATCTGCTTCAATACAAGGAGCATAACAGGTAAGGCAGCCAAACTTAGAGCCTTAATGCTTACGTGGAATTTGGATGTGGTTGTGGTGACAGAGACTTGGTTAAAAGAAGGACAGGACTGGCAGCTGACAGTTGGAGATGTCAGGGGTAAGTTTTTCACTCAGAGGATGGTGAGCGAGTGGAATTGGCTGCCGTTGGTGGTAGTAGACATCTGGATGAGTACATGGGATTTAATGGGATTGAGAGTTATAGATAAGCCTGTTAGGTATGGATATGATCGGCACAACTTTTGGGCCGAAGGGCCTGTTTGTGCTGTAGTGTTCTATGTTCTATGAATATTCCAGGGTATAAAGAACAAAGAACAATACAGCACAGGAAACAGGTCCTTCGGCCCTCCAAGCCTGTGCCGCTCATTGGTCCAACCAGACCATTTGTTTGTATCCCTAAGTGTTTTAGACGAGACAGAGGAGGGGTGAGAAGAGGTGGGGAAGTAGCAATACTGGTTAGGGAGCATATTACAGCAGTATAGTGGGTGCACAATTTAGAAAGGTCATGTAACGAGTCACTGTAGGTGGAGTTCAGAAACAGGAAGGGTGCAGTCACTATGCTGGTGGTATACCACAGGCCACCCAACAGCCCACAGGATGAGGAGGAACGGATATGTAAGGAGATTCTGGACAGGTGCAGAAAAAATAGGGTTGTTGTAGTGGGAGACTTTAATTTCCCTGGTATAGACTGGAAAGTGCTTAGGGCTGGGGGTCTGGGTGGGGAGGAATTTGTAAAATGCGTACTGGAAGGTTCTTTGTAACAGTATGTTGATAGTCCAACTAGAGAGGGAGCTATACTGGACCTAGTACTGGGAAATGAGCCCGGTCAGGTCATCAAAGTTTCAGTAGGGGAACATGTGGCAAATACTGATCACAATTCTGTTAACTTTAGGATAGTACTGGACAAGGATGAGTGTTGTCCTATGGGTAGGGTGCTGAATTGGGGGAAGGCTAACTACAGCTGAATTAGGCAGGATTTGGTGGCTGTTGATTGGGAGACGCTGTTTGAGGGTAAATCCACATCTAGCATGTGGGAGTCTTTTAAGGAGCAGTTGATGGGGCTGCAGGACAGGCATGTGCCTGTAACAAGGAAGGATAGGAAAGGTAGGATTCAAGAGCCGTGGATAGCCAGGGAAACTGTGGGTCTAATCAACAGGAAAAAAGAGGCATATGTAAGGTCCAGGCAGCTAAAAATAGATAGAGCACTGGAGGAATACAGAGAAAGTAGAAAAGAACTCAAACACGGAGTTAGAAGGGCAAAACGGGGTCATGAAATGTCCTTGGCAGACAGGGTTAAGGAGAATTCTAAGGCATTTTATACATACGCTAGGAACAAGAGAGTTGTCAGGGAAAGAATCGGACCTCTCAGGGACAATGGAGGGGAATTATGCTTAGAACCCAAGGAAGTAGGTGAGATCCTAAATGAATACTTTGCATCAGTATTCACAAAGGAAAGGGACATGTTGACTGGTAGTGTCTCAGAGGGATGTGTTGACCCGTTAGAACAATTCTCATTTACAGGGGAGGAAGTGTTAGTTTTTTAGGAAACATTAAGACAGACAAATCCCCAGGGCTGATGGCATCTATCCTAGATGCTCAGGGAGACAAGAGATGAAATTGCAGGGCCTCTAAGAGAAATCTTTGTCTCTTCATTGGACACATGTGAGATCCCAGAGGATTGGAGGAGAGCAAATGTGGTCCCGTTATTTAAGAAGGGTAGCAAGGATAATGAGGGTAATTATAGGCTGGTGAGCTTGACGTCCGTGATAGGGAAATTGTTGGAGAAGATTCTTAGAGATGGGATGTATGCACATTCAGAATGGAAAAATCTCATTAGTGATAGACAGCATGGTTTTGTAAGAGGGAGGTCATGCCTCACAAATTTGGTTGAGATTTTTGAGGAGGTGACAAAAACGATTGACGAGGGAAGAGCCGCGGATGTCGTCTATATGGATTTTAGTAAAGCGTTTAACAAGGTTCCTCATGGCAGGCTGGTGCAAAGGTTAAATCTCATGGGATAAAAGGTGAGCTAGCTAGATGGGTGGAGAACTGGCTTGGCCATGGAAAACAGAGGGCAGCAGTGGAAGGGTCTTTTTCCAGTTGGAGGTCTGTGACTTTTGGTATTCACAGTAAAAAGTCTGACAACACCAGGTTTTAGTCCAACCGATTTATTTGATAATAGACTCACAAAGCTTTCGAGGTTTCCCTCTTCGTCAGGTGAATGGAGAGTTCTGGCCTCAGACAGAGCATATAAAGCATAGACAGTTTAGAGATTACTGATTAGAATGCAAATCCTTACACCTAACCTGCTGTTCAAGACCTGAAGTGGCCGACAATGTGTGTGGAAGGAGCACTGATCACAGTTTAAAGAGATGTGTATTGTCTCCAGACAGTACAGTAAGTGAGGTTTTGCAAACCCAGGCAAGTCACGGGGGTTACAGATAGTGCGACATGAACCCAAGATCCCTGTTGAGACCGTCCTCATGTGTGCGGAACTTGGCTATCAGTCTCTGTTCAGCGACTCTGCGCTGTCGTGTGTCGTGAAGGCCGCCTTGGAGAATGCTTACCCAAAGGTCAGAGGCTGAATGCCCGTGACCACTGAAGTGTTTGCCAACAGGAAGGGAACAGTCTTGCCTGGTGACTGTTGACTCTGTCTGAGGCCAGAACTCTCCATTCACCTGACGAAGAGGGAAACCTCGAAAGCTTTGTGAGTATTATCAAATAAATCGGTTGGACTAAAACCTGGTGTTGTCAGACTTTTTACTGTGTTTACGCCAGTCCAACGCCGGCACATCCACATCATGACTTTTGGTGTTCCACAGGGCTCTGTACTGGAACCTCTACTATTTGTGATATATATAAATGATTTGGAAGAAGGTGTAACTGGTGTGATCAGTAAGTTTGCGGATGACACAAAGATGGCTGGACTTGCAGATAGTGATGAACATTGTCAGAGAATACAGCAGGATATAAATAGGCTGGAAAATTGGGTGGAGAAATGACAGATGGAATTTAATCCAGATAAATGCAAAGGGATGCATTTTGGTAGGACTAATGTAGAGGGGAGCAACACAATAAATGGCAGAACCATCAGGAGTATAGACACACAGAGGGACCTGAATGTGCAAGTCTACAGATCCTTAAAGGTGGCAGCACAGGTGGAGAGGGTGGTAAAAAAGGCATATGGCATAGAACATAGAACATAGAACAATACAGCGCAGAACAGGCCCTTCGGCCCACGATGTTGCACCGACCAGTTAAAAAACAATGACCCTCTAACCTAAACCAAACCCTTTCCATCCATAAACCTATCCACGGATCTCTTAAACGCCCCCAAACTAGGCACATTTACAACTGCAGCAGGCAGGGCATTCCAATCCCTCACCACCCTCTGGGTAAAGAACCTACCTCTGACATCCGTCCTATAACTACCACCCCTCAATTTAAAGCTATGCCCCCTCGTGCTAGCTTTCTCCATCCGAGGAAAAAGGCTATCACTGTCCACCGTATCCAAACCTCTAATCATCTTATATGTCTCAATAAGGTCCCCTCGCAGCCGCCTTCTTTCTAACGAAAACAACCTCAAATCCCTCAGTCTCTCCTCATAGGACCTCCCCTCCATACCAGGCAACATCCTGGTAAACCTCCTCTGCACCCTCTCCAAAGCCTCCACATCCTTCCTATAATGTGGGGACCAGAACTGCACACAATACTCCAAGTGCGGACGCACCAGAGTTTTGTACAGTTGCAACATGACGCTGCAGCTCCTAAATTCAATCCTCCTACCAATAAACGCCAAGACACCGTATGCCTTCCTAACTACCTTATCTACTTGATTCCCAACTTTCAGGGATCTATGTACACATACATCTAGATCCCTCTGTTCATCCACACTATTCAGAGTCCTACCGTTAGCCCTATACTCTACACAGCCATTATTCTTGCCAAAGTGAATTACCTCACACTTTTCCGCATTAAACTCCATCCGCCACCTCTCAGCCCAGCTCTGCAACTTGTCCAAGTCTCCCTGTAGACTAAGACACCCTTCCTCACTATCAACCACACCTCCGACTTTGGTGTCATCAGCAAATTTACTAATCCACCCAGCTATACCCTCATCCAGATCATTTATAAAAATTACAAACAGCAGTGGCCCCAAAACAGATCCTTGAGGCACACCACTCGTAACTGAACTCCATGTCGAATACTTACCATCAACCACCACCCTCTGTCTCCTATCCGCCAGCCAATTCCTAATCCAATTTCCTAAATCACCCCCAATCCCATACATCTGCAATTTCTGCAGAAGCCTTCCATGGTGAACCTTATCAAACGCCTTACTAAAGTCCATATATACCACGTCAACTGCCTTACCCCCATCCACCTCTTTGGTCACTTTCTCAAAAAACTCAATAAGGTTAGTAAGGCACGACCTACCCTCCACAAAACCATGCTGACTATCTCTAATCATTTCATTACTCTCCAAATAACTATAAATCCTATCCCTAATAATTTTTTCTAAAACCTTGCCCACAACAGAAGTAAGACTCACCGGTCTATAATTCCCAGGGAAGTCTCTGTTCCCCTTCTTAAACAATGGGACTTTATTGGACAGGCATGCTTGCCTTTATTGGACAGGGCACAGAGTATAAAGGTTGGCGTACGATGTTACAGCTATATAGAACGTTGGTTAGGCCTCATTTGGAATACTGCGTCCAGTTCTGGTCACCACACTACCAGGAGGACGTGGAGGCTTTGGAGAGAATACAGAGGAGGTTTACCAGGATGTTGCCTGGTATGGAGGGTCTTAGCTATGAGGAGAGATTGGGTAAACTGGGGTTTTTCTCCCTGGGAAGACGGGGGATGAGGGGTGATCTAACAGAGGTGTATAAAATTATGAAGGGCACAGATAGGATGAACAGTGGGAGGCTTTTTCCCAGGTCGGAGGTGACGAACATAAGGGGACACAAGTTCAAGGTGAAGGGAGTAAGGTTCAACTCAGATATCAGAGGGACGTTTTTTACACAGAGGGTGGTGGGGGCCTGGAATGCACTGCCAAGCAAGGTGGTGGAGGCGGACACGCTGGGATCATTTAAGACTTATCCAGATAGCCACATGAACAGACTGGAAAAAGAGGGATACAAACGAATGATCTAGTTGGGTGCAGGCTTGGAGGGCCGAAGGGCCTGTTCCTGGGCTGTATTGTTCTTTGTTCTGTCTTATGTCTGTATAAGCTGTCTGTGTTTATGGACGTCTTTTTTTTTAAATCCACAGATGATTCAGTCCGCCTTGTTGTCCAACAAGGGGCATACACACGCGGTGGGTCGTGCAAAGGCTGCTCTTGGATGTTGCTTCGAGAGTTGCCTAGTGCTTCCCGTCGTTAGTGTACGCTTAAACTGGACCAACTGATGGGCAACACAGCAGCTCAGTGACTATCACTGTTTGCTGTGCAGATACATGGACCTGGGTCGGATCTCCGACTTGGGTCGGTGTCTGTGAGAGTTTGCACATTCTCTCCATGCTTGCATGGGTTTTCCCCGGGTGCTCTGGTTTCCTCTCACACCCCAAAAACATGCTTTTAGGCTGACTGGTGTTAACAAATTGTCCCTAAATTAGATTTCCCCAAATCTGGCGTAGAGAAATGACATTGGTAGAAGAAGGATTGGAATGAGGCGATCACTGAATGTTAAAATGGTGGCGTGGGCTTGTTGGGCCGAAGGGCCTGTTTCCTGAGCTGTGTTGTTCTTTGTTCTTTGTTCTTTTGTCAGTCGTAGATAAATTATTGGAAGGAGTACTAAGAGATAGGATCAGGGACTTATTAGAGAGAATCAACATTGCTTTGTGCGTGGTAGGTCATGTTTAACCAATCTATTAGAGTTTTTCAAGGAGGTTAACAGGAAAGTGCATGAAGGGAAGACAGTGGATGTTGTCTACATGGACTTCAGTTAGGCCTTTGACAAGGTCCCCCATGGGAGGTTAGTTAGGAAGGTTCAGTCGCTAGGTATACATGGGGAGGTAGTAAATTGGATTAGACATTGGCTCAGTGGAAGGACAGTAAAAAGTCTGACAACACCAGGTTTTAGTCCAACCTATTTATTTGATAATATACTCACAAGCTTTCGAGGGGACTGCCTCTTCGTCAGGTGAATGGAGAGAACTCTCCATTCACCTGACGAAGAGGCAGTCCCCTCGAAAGCTTGTGAGTATATTATCAAATAAATAGGTTGGACTAAAACCTGGTGTTGTCAGACTTTTTACTGTGTTTACGCCAGTCCAACGCCGGCATACCCACATCAGTGGAAGGAGCCAGAGAGTGGTAGTGGAGGATTGCTTCTCAATGGAGGCCTGTGATGAGTGGTGTGCCACAGGGATCAGTGCTGGGTCCATTGTTGTTTGTCATCTATATCAATGATCTGGATGATAATGTGGTAAATTGGATCAGCAAATTTTGCTGATGATACAAAGATTAGAGGTGTAGTGGACAGTGAGGAAGGTTTTCAAAGCTTGCAGACGAATTTGGACCAACTAGGAAAATGGGCTGAAAAATGGCAGATGGAGTTTAACGCAGACAAGTGTGAGGTATTGCACTTTGGAAGGATAAACCAAGGTAAAACATACAAGGTAAATGGTAGGAAACTGAAGAGTGTAGTGGAACAGAGGGATCTGGGAATACAGATACATAATTCCCTAAAAGTGGTGTCACAGGTAGATAGGGTCGTAAAGAGTGCTTTTGGAATATTGGCCTTTATAAATCAAAGTATTGAGTATAAGAGTTGGAATGTTATGGTGAGGTTGTATATGACATTGGTGAGGCTGAATTTAAAGTATTGTGTGCAGTTTTGGTCACCTAATTACAGGAAGGATATTAATAAGGTTGAAAGAGTGCAGAGAAGGTTTACAAGGATGTTGCTGGGACTTGGGAAGCTGAGTTACAGAGAAAGGTTGAATAGGTTAGGACTTTATTTCCTGGAACGTAGAAGAATGAGGGGAGATTTGATAGAGGTCTATAAAATTATGATGGGTATAGAACATAACATAAGAACATTGCGGATGTAGTTCCTATTTTCAAGAAAGGGAACAGAGATAGCCCGGGAAATTACCGACCGATGAGTCTGACCTCAGTGGTTGGTAAGCTGATGGAGAGGCAACTGAGGGACAAGATTTACGAGCATTTGGAGAGGTTTGACATGATCAGGAATAGTCAGCATGGATTTGTCAAGGGCAGGTCGTGCCTTACGAGCCTAGTTGAGTTCTTCGATAATGTGACTGAACACATCGACGAAGGAAGTGCTGTGGACGTGGTGTACATGGACTTCAGCAAGGCGTTTGATAAGGTCCCCCATGCAAGACTTCTTGAGAAGGTGAGAGGGCATGGGATCCAAGGGCCTTTGGCCTTGTGGATCCAGAACTGGCTTGCCTGCAGAAGGCAGAGAGTGGTTGTGGATGGGTCTTTTTCTGCATGGAGGTCAGTCACCAGTGGAGTGCCCCAGGGATCTGTCCTAGGACCCTTGCTGTTTGTCATTTTCATAAATGACCTGGATGAGGAAGTGGAGGGATGGGTAAGTAAGTTCGCTGATGACACGAAGGTCGGTGGTGTTGTGGATGGTCTGGAAGGATGTCAAAAGTTACAGCAAGACATAAATAGGATGCAGGACTGGGCGGAGAAGTGGCAGATGGACTTCAACGCGGATAAATGTGTAGTGGTCCATTTTGGCAGAACCAACGGGATGAACGAGTACACTATCAAGGGCAGGAGTCTTAGTAGTGCTGAAGAGCAGAAGGATCTTGGGGTCTGGGTCCACAGGACTCTTAAATTGGCCTCGCAGGTGAAGGATGTGGTCAAGAAGGCGTATGGTGTACTGGCCTTCATTAATCGAGGGATTGAGTTTAGGAATCGGGAGGTAATGCTGCAACTTTATAAGACCCTTGTCAGGCCTCATTTGGAGTACTGTGCGCCGTTCTGGTCGCCTCACTATAGGAAAGATGTAGAAGCTATTGAAAGGGTACAGAGGAGATTTACAAGGATGTTGCCTGGACTGGGAGGCATGCCTTATGAAGTTAGGTTGAGGGAGCTGGGACTCTTCTCCCTGGAGAGACGAAGGTTGAGAGGCGACCTGATAGAGGTTTATAAAATGTTGAGAGGAATAGATAGGGTGGATTCTCAGAGGCTATTTCCCCGGGTTGAAATGGTCGCAACGAGAGGACACAGATTTAAGGTGCGGGGAGGAAAGTACAGAAGTGATGTCAGGGGTAAGTTTTTCACTCAGAGGGTGGTGAGTGAATGGAATCGGCTGCCGTCAGTGGTGGTGGAGGCGAACTCGCTGGGGTCTTTTAAAAGACTTCTGGATGAGTATATGGGGTTTAATGGGATTGGGGGTTATAGCTAGGTCTATAGATTGGTAGGTGTTGATGTGATCGGCGCAACTCGTGGGCCGAAGGGCCTGTTTGTGCTGTAGTGTTCTATGTTCTATGTTCTAACATAAGAGATAGGAGCAGGAGTAGGCCATCTGGCCCTTCGAGCCTGCCCCGCCATTCAATAAGATCATGGCTGATCTGTCGTGGCTCAGTTCCACATTCCTGCCCTCTCCCCATAACCCTTAATCCCCTCTCTTATCAAAAACCCATCAACCCGCGTCTTAAAATTATTTAGCGAGGTAGCCTCCACCACTTCAACGGGCAGAGAATTCCAGAGATTCACCACCCTTTGAGTGAAGAAGTTCTTCCTCAACTCCGTTCTAAACCGCCCCCCCTTTATCTTGAGGCTGTGCCTCCTAGTCCTACTGTCCTTTCTGAGCGGGAAGAGTCTCTCCACCTCTATCCTATCCATCCCCTTCATCATCTTATACGTCTCAATGAGATCTCCGCTCATTCTTCTAAACTCTAACGAGTACAAGCCTAGTTTATTCAGCCTCTCCTCATAGCTCAACCCCCTCAACTCCGGTATCAGCCTAGTAAACCTTCTCTGCACTCCCTCCAAGGCCAAAATATCCTTGCATAAGTACGGCGCCCAAAAATGCACACAGTACTCCAGCTGCGGCCTCACCAATGCCCTATATAGCCGCAGCAAGACCTCCCTACTTTTATATTCAATCCCCCTCGCGATGAAGGCCAGCATCCCATTCGCCTTCCTGACCACCTGCTGCACCTGCAAGCTGGGTTTTTGCGACTCATGCACAAGGACCCCGAGGTCCCTCTGCACCGTCGCCTGCTGCAGTTTTTCTCCACGTAAGTAATAATCCTTCCTACCATTATTCCTACCAAAGTGGACCACCTCGCACTTGCCAACATTAAATTCCATTTGCCATTTCCTGGCCCATTCGCCCAGCCTATCTAGATCCTTCTGCAGACTCTCCACACCCTCCGCGCAATTTGCCGTTCCACCAATCTTGGTGTCATCAGCAAATTTTGACACCATACACTCGGTTCCCTCCTCCAGATCATCTATATAAATAGTAACTAACTGAGGCCCCAGCACCGACCCCTGCAGCACTCCACTAGTCACCAACCGCCAATCCAAATAGCACCCATTGACCCCCACACTCTGCCTCCTATTTGACAACCAATGCTCTATCCACACTAACACCCTACCCCCAACTCCATGTCCCCTGATCTTCTGCAATAACCTCTTGTGAGGTACCTTGTCAAATGCCTTCTGAAAATCCAGAAAGACCACATCCACTGGCTCTCCTCTATCCACCGCCCTAGGCACATCCTCATAGAACTCCAGTAAATTTGTCAGACACGACTTCCCCTTAACGAAACCGTGCTGCGTCTGCTCTATCAAGCAGTTCCCCTCAAGATGCCTCACTATTTCCTCCTTAATGACGGATTCTAACATTTTACCTACAACAGACGTTAAACTAACCGGCCTATAATTCCCTGCCTTTTGCCTGGCACCCTTCTTAAACAACGGCGTAACATTAGCCGCTTTCCAATCTTCCGGCACTTCCCCGGAATCCAGCGACGTCTGGAAACTAACCACCAAGGCATCCACTATCACCTCCGCCATTTCTTTCAGAACCCTCAGATGCATTCCATCCGGTCCTGGGGACTTGTCCACAATCAGCCCCTCCAGTCTGTCGAGCACCACCTCTCTAGTAACAGTAATGTCATTGAGACCATCCAGTCCTACCACCTTTCCATCTCTAACACCCGGCAAATTATTCACATCCTCCTCCGTGAAGACCGAAACAAAAAAGTTATTCAAGACCTCAGCCATTTCCCCATCCCCTACCACTAAGTCCCCCTTCTCATCCTCTAAGGGTCCAACGTTCACCCTAGCCAGCCTCTTCCTTTTTATATGCTTATAAAAACTCTTGCTATCCTTTTTTATATTAAGCGCTAGCCCAGCTTCATAGTTTCTCCTACCCTTCTTTATCAATTTCTTTGTCAATCTTTGTTGACATTTAAACCTCTCCGAATCCTCTTCTCGCCCACTACTCTTAGCTACTCTAAACGCCTCCACTTTTAATTTAACACTTTCCTTCACCTCCTTCGTTATCCACGGCTTATTACCTCTCCTCCTACGGTCCTTTTTGACCATCGGAATAAATTTCCGCTGAGCACCAAGAAAGATCTCCTTAAAGATCCTCCACTGCTCCTCAGCAGACTTACCTTCCAACGCGCTCCCCCAGTCCACATTCGCCAATTCCTCTCTCATCCTACCGTACTCCCCTCTGTTCAAACAAAGGACGCGTGTCCGGGAACCCACTTTCTCCTCCTCCGTCTGCACCAGAAACTCCACCATACAGTGATCACTCTCCCCAAGAGGATCCTTCACCACAAGGTCCCTGATTCTACCCGCCTCATTACATAGCACCAGATCCAAGATAGCTCGCTCCCTTGTCGGCTCCAACACACACTGTTCAAGGAAACTATCCCGGCAGCATTCCAAGAACTCCTCCTCGAGCCCACCGCGTCTAACATGGGTCGACCATTCTATGTGTAGATTGAAATCCCCCATAACTACGGCCGTCCCATTCCTGCACGCCGCACTTATTTGCATGTTAACAGCCCGCCCCACCTCCAGATCATTATTCGGGGGCCTATAGACGACACCCACCAGCGTCTTCCTCTCTTTGCTGTTCCTAATCTCTACCCACAACGATTCCACTTTCTGCTCTTTGGCTCCAATATCATCCCTTGCTACCACCCTGATGCTATCCTTAATCAGCAGAGCTACGCCCCCCACCTTTCCCTCCTGCCTATCCTTCCTAAACACTTGATACCCCCGGACATTCAGCTCCCAGTCCCTGTCACCTTGCAGCCACGTCTCCGTAATGGCCACCAGATCATATCCATTTGTGCTGATCTGCGCCACCAGCTCATCCACTTTATTCCTAATGCTTTGCGCATTCAGATAAAGTGCCTTCATCCCAGCCTTCACCCGGGCCCTATTTGCCAGAACACCACCAACTATACTCACGCCCCCTACTCCCTCTATTATTGGGACATCCTCGGCCTCTACCCTTACCCGTACCCTCTCCTTAACTTTAGGTCTCTTAATGTCACCTATCCTCGCACCCTCCCCCCCACTAATTACTTTAAAGCCCTGTCTACAGTCCTCTTTACACGATTCGCCAGGACTCTGGTCCCAGCACGGTTCAGACCCACCCCATCCCGCCCGAACAGGTCCCACCTACCCCAATACTGATGCCAATGCCCCATAAATTCAAACCCATTCCTCCCACACCAATCCCTGAGCCACCCATTCACTTCCTTAATCCTGTCAACCCTACGTCCGTCCGCACACGGTTCAGGCAGTAGCCCAGAGATAACCACCTTGTCGGCTCTACTTTTTAAGTCCATTCCCAGCTTTTCATACTCCCTCCCCAGATCCTCAGTTCGCATTTTGCCTACGTCGTTGGCACCCACATGTACCACAACCACCGAATTCTCACCCTCCCACTCCAGGTTCCTCTGCAGCCCAGATGTGACATCCCGGACCCGAGCACCAGGCAGACAACACACCCTTCTGTGCACTTTGTCATTGTGACAAAGGACAGTGTCAATACCCTTAACCACACTATCCCCAATCACTATGTTCCTTTTCACCTTCTCCTTGCCTATGCCCTGCTGCATCACTGTACCGTGTGCAGTTTGCTCACCGACCTCACCTCCCTCGTCCTCGTCCAGACTGGAAGCAAGAACCTCAAACCTGTTATGCAGATTGATAGGCTGAGGCCTCCTCTCCCCACCCCCCTTCCTCCTCTCAGCAGCCCCCTCTTGTTCCTGACCCTTACAGTTAGCCAGTCCAGGGGGGATGGATGTCACTTGCACCCCATTGACAATGGCACCCTCTCTCCCCTTGATGAGCCTCAGTGTCTGTAGCTCAGAGGCCAGCTCATTTACCCTGAGCTGGAGCTCCTCCAGCAACCTGCACTTACTGCAGACATGGTCACTGGGAAGGACCCTGGGGTCCACCAGTTCCCACATCATAGATAGAGTGAATGCAAGCAGCTTTTTCCACTGAGGCTAGGGGAGAAAAAAACAAGAGGGCATGGGTTAAGGGTGAAGGGGGAAAAGTTTAAAGGGAATATTAGAGGGGGCTTCTTCACACAGAGAGTGGTGGGAGTGTGGAATGAGCTGCCAGATGAAGTGGTAAATGCGGGCCCACTTCTAACATTTAACAAACTCTTGGACAGATACGTGGATGAGACGGGTGTGGAGGGATATGGTCCAGGTGCAGGTCGGTGGGACTAGGCAAAAAAATGGTTCGGCACAGATAAGAAGGGTCAAAAGGCCTGTTTCTGTGCTATGGTTTTATGGTCTATAAAATAATGAGAAGCATAGACAAGGTAGACAGTCAATATCTTTTCCCAAAGGTAGGGGAGTCTAAAACTAGAGGGCATAGTTTTAAGGTGAGAGGGGAGAGATGCAAAAGTGCCCAGAGGGCAATTTTTTTACACAGAGGGTGGTGAGTGTCTGGAACAAGCTGCGAGAGGTAGTAGTAAACAAAGAACAACACAGCACGGGAAACAGGCCCTTCGGCCCAACGAGCCCGCGCCGCCGTCCCACTGTCTCAGTGTCCTATTCATGATTTTAGTCTACGCCTAATGTGCCAGGATCAGGGAGGTCCAATTTAGGGACAATTTAGTACCCAATCAATCAGCCTAAAAGCACATCTTTGGGGATGTGGGAGGAAACCGGAGTACCCGGAGGAAACCCACGCAACCACGGGGAGAACGTGCAAACTCCCACAGACACAGGCCCAAATCCATGTGTCCGCACAGCAACAGAGATAGTCTCTGAGCTGTCATGTTGCCCTCGAGATGGTCCAGTTTAAGCACACTAACGACAAGAAGCAATAGGCAACTCCCGAAGCAACGTCCAAGAGCAGCCCACTACAACCTGCCACATGCATGCCCCTTGCTGGACTTAAATGCCTGTGGAGACAAAAAATTCATTATTAAACAGACAAAGACTGTAACATCCCTGAGGCAAAACGTATTCCCAAGCCTACAATGTTTAGTAAGGCCTACTATATCCCCCTATATGTAGCCCGCTCATGTGGCTGTCTAAGTGACTCTTAAACAACCCTAGCGTGCCTGCTTCCACCACCTTACTCGGCAGTGCATTCCACACCCCCACTACCCTTTGCGTGAAAAACTGCCCTCTAATATTTGTCTTATACCTAGCCCCCCTCACCCTAAGCCTGTGACCCCTCGTTCTATCCATTTCTTGTAGCGGAAAAAGCTTACCACCATTTACTCTATCTATCCCCTTCATAATCTTATAAACCTCTATTAGATCCCCCCTCAGCCGACGTCTCTCAAGGGAAAACAGCCCAAGTTCATTCAATCTTTCCTCGTAAGACAGCCCTTCCATACCAGGCAACATCCTGGTAAATCTCCTCTGCACTCTCTCCAGGATCTCTACATCCTTCCGGTAGTACGGCGACCAGAACTGGACGCAGTACTCCAAGTGAGGCCTAACCAACGTTCTATACAACTGCAACATCAGACTCCTACTCTTATATTCTATACCTCTTCCTATGAAGGCTAACATACCATACGCTTTCCTCATCACATTCTGCACCTGCACCGACACCTTCAGGGACTTGTGCACTTGCACCCCCAGGTCTCTCTGCGTATCTATACTCCGGATAGTTCTACCTTTTATCGTATAACTCCCCTCCACATTATTCCGGCCAAAGTGCATCACCTCGCATTTCTCCGGATTAAATAGTAGAAGTGGGTACAGTTTTAAAAAGCATTTAGACAGTTACATGGGTACGATGGGTATAGAGGGATATGGGCCAAATGCAGGCAATTGGGATTAGCTTAGAGGTTTAAAAAAAAAGGCAGCATGGACAAGTTGAGTCGAAGGGCCTGTTTCCATGCTGTAAACCTCTATGACTCTATGACTCTCTGACTCAGTGCTAACCACTGTGCCCCCGTGCCGCCCTGATGATAAGTCATCAGAGCTGGATGAAATGTACCTCAGGATACTTGGGGGGAAATTGTGGAAACTCTGACCATCATTTTCCAATGTGTTTGGAATGTGGCCAGTGGCGGCGGGGCGAGCAGTTATTGCTATGAAAATGAGTGGGTAAATAATGGAACAGAAAACAATCAGAGGGAGAGCAGAACAGCGGCCTGACTTTAATTGGATCATTCGTTCAGAGAGCCAGCCCTAGTACAGAGGGCTGAATGGCCACTCGTGTCGAACAGGGACTCACCTAACATCAGCAGATTTCAGCAACGTTTCCCAGCGCTGCTGCAGGTCAGAAAAATCATCGGGAATTCTCTGATTGGTTGTCCCCAGTGAGTGAATCAGTTTCTCTTTCAGTTTGGTCGTAGAATCGACAAATGGTTGGTGATCCTTCAACAGACGTTTCAGTAGCTGGAATATAATCAGTATCGCTGGATGAACAACATGCCAGCAGAACCCAGATACCAATCATCTTATTGACTCAAACATACCCCCTCAATCTCCCTCACACATTTCAAATCATCTTACAACTATTTCTTACAGCAGAGAATGAGACCATTCAGTCCGTTCTGCTAGCCTCTGTAATGTCAATTCACACACAGACCCCCCACATTTCCCCACTCAGAGAACCTAGAACCAGGAGGAGGCCATTCAGCTCTTCGAGCCTGCTCCACCAATCATTTTAATCATGGCTGATTGTCAAATTCAATATCCTGATCCCCCCGTCTCACCCATATCCCTCGATCCCTTTAGCCCCAAGAGAAAATCTCATTTCTTCTTGAAATCACACAACGTTTTAGCCTCAACTACATTCTCTGAAAGTGAATTCCACACATTCACCACTCTCTGGGTGAAGAAATTTCTCCTCATCTCAGTTCTAAAAGGTTTACCCCTTATCCTCAAACTATTCTTAAGAAAGGAAGCAGGGATAATCCAGGAAATTATAGGCCGGTGAGCCTGACGTCAGTGGTGGGGAAGATATTGAGGGACAGGATTTGGCAGGAGGCACATTTGGAGGAAAATGGACTAGTTAGTGACAGGCAGCATGGTTTTGTTTGGGAAAGTTCATGTCTCAGCAACTTGAATGAGTTTTTTGAAGACGTGACAAAGATAATTGACAAGGGAAGGGCTGTGGATGTAGTTTATGTGGACTTTAGTAAGATATTCGACATGGCAGACAAGTACAAAGCTAAAATAACATGGGATTCAGGGTGGGCTGGCCAGATGGATACAGAACTGGCTTGGTTATAGAATACAGTCAGAAGTCTCACAACACCAGGTTAAAGTCCAACAGGTTTATTTGATAGCAAACGCCACTAGCTTTCAGAGCTCTGCCCTTTCGTCAGGTGGGTGGGGAGTGGGGACTTTAAACTGGTGTTGTGAGACTTCTTACTGTGTTTACCCCCCCGTCCAATGCTGGAAGCTCCACATCATGGTTATAGAAGACAGACAGTAGCGGTTGAAGGGTGTTTTTCAGAATGGAGACCTGTAGCTGGTGGTGTTCCACAGGGATCGGTGCTGGGACCTTTGTTGTTTGTTGTATATATAAATGATCTGGAGGGGAATGTGGGGGGTCTGATTAGTAAGTCTGTGATGACACGAAGATTGGTGGAGTTGCTGATAGTGCCAGGGACTGTCAGAGGATACAACAGGATATCGATAGGTTGGAGACTTGGGCACAGAAATGGCAGATGGAGTTTAATCCGGACAAATGTGAGGTGATGCATTTTGGAGGATCAAATTTAGGTCTGATTTATACTGTAAATGGCAGAACCCTTAGGAACAGTAACATATAGAGGGATCTGGGCGTGCAGGTCCACAGTTCCCTAAAAGTAACAATACAGGTGGCCAAGATGATTAAGAAGGCATATGGCATGCTTGCCTTCATCAGGCTGGTAGAAGTAGGGAACCCTGGATGACTAGGGATATTAACACCTGGTCAAGGAGAAGAAGGAGGCATATGACATGCATAGGCAGATGGGATCAAGTGAATCCCTTGAAGAGTAGAGGGGGTGTAGGAGTAGAGTTAACAGAGAAATAAGGCGAGATAAAAGGGACATGAGATTGTTTTCACAGATAAGGCAAAGGAGAATCCAAAGAGCTTCTACAAATACATAAAAGCCAAAAGAGTAACAAGGGAGAGAGTTGAGCCTCTTAAGGATCAACAATGTGATGCAGCAGGTGATCAAGAAGGCGAATGCAATGCTGGCCTTTATAGCGAGGGGGATAGAATATTAAAACAAGGGAGGTCTTGCTGCAACTGTATAGGGCACTGGTGAGACCGCAGCTGGAGTACTGAGTGCAGTTTTGGTCGCCGCACTTGCGCAAGGATATTTTGGCCTTGGAGGGAGTGCAGAGGAGGTTCACTAGGCTGATACCTATAGATATGTTAAGGACAGAAGATTGGTTAGGGCAAGATTAGGGCCAGTTAGAGACAGCAGTGGGAAGTTATGTGTGGAACCGGAAGAGATTGGAGAGGCATTGAACCAATATTTCTCTTCGGTATTCACGCAGGGGGACATAAATGTAGCTGTGGAGAACACTGGGTTACAGGGTGGTAAACTGGACAGTATCGCAGTTGATAAGGAGGATGTGCTAGATATTCTTGAGGGTTTGAAAATAGATAAGTCCCCTGGGCCGGACGGGATTTACCCTAGGATTCTCTGGGAGGCAAAAGAGGCGATTGCAGAGCCTCTGGCTCTGATCTTCAGGTCGTCGTTGGTCACAGGTATAGTGCCAGAAGATTGGAGGATAGCGAATGTTGTCCCATTGTTTAAGAAGGGGAACAGAGACTTCCCCGGGAATTACAGACCGGTGAGTCTTACTTCTGTTGTGGGCAAGGTTTTAGAAAAAATTATTAGGGATAGGATTTATAGTTATTTAGAGAGTAATGAATTGATTGGAGATAGTCAGCATGGTTTTGTGGAGGGTAGGTCGTGCCTTACTAACCTTATTGAGTTTTTTGAGAAAGTGACCAAAGAGGTGGATGGGGGTAAGGCAGTTGACGTGGTATATATGGACTTTAGTAAGGCGTTTGATAAGGTTCACCATGGAAGGCTTCTGCAGAAAATGCAGATGTATGGGATTGAGGGTGATTTAGGAAATTGGATCAGGAATTGGCTGGCGGATAGGAGACAGAGGGTGGTGGTTGATGGTAAGTATTCGTCATGGAGTTCAGTTACAAGTGGTGTGCCTCAGGGATCTGTTTTGGGGCCACTGCTGTTTGTAATTTTTATTAATGATCTGGATGAGGGTATAGTTGGGTGGATTAGTAAATTTGCTGATGACACCAAAGTCGGAGGTGTGGTAGATAGTGAGGAAGGGTGTCATAGTTTACAGGGAGACTTGGACAAGTTGCAGAGCTGGGCCGAGAGGTAGCGGATGGAGTTTAATGCGGAAAAGTGTGAGGTAATTCACTTTGGCAGGAATAACAGATGTGAAGAGTATAGGGCTAACGGTAGGACTCTGAATAGTGTGGAAGAACAGAGGGATCTAGGTGTATGTGTACATAGATCCCTGAAAGTTGGGAATCAAGTAGGTAAGGTTGTTAGGAAGGCATACGGTGTCTTGGCGTTTATTGGTAGGGGGATTGAATTTAGGAGCCGCAGCGTCATGTTGCAACTGTACAAAACTCTGGTGCGGCCGCACTTGGAGTACTGTGTGCAGTTCTGGTCCCCACATTATAGGAAGGATGTGGAGGCTTTGGAGAGGGTGCAGAGGAGGTTTACCAGGATGTTGCCTGGTATGGAGGGGAGGTCCTATGAGGAGAGACTGAGGGATTTGAGGTTGTTTTCGTTAGAAAGAAGGCGGCTAAGAGGGGATCTTATTGAAACATATAAGATGATTAGAGGTTTGGATAGGGTGGACAGTGATAGCCTTTTTCCTCGGATGGAGAAAGCTAGCACGAGGGGGCATAGCTATAAATTAAGGGGTGGTAGTTATAGGACGGATATCAGAGGTAGGTTCTTTACCCAGAGGGTGGTGAGGGATTGGAATGCCCTGCCTGCTGCAGTTGTAAATGCGCCTAGTTTGGGGGCGTTTAAGAAATCCGTGGATAGGTTTATGGATGGAAAGGGATTGGTTTAGGTTAGAGGGTCATTGCTTTTTAACTGGTCGACGCAACATCGTGGGCCGAAGGGCCTGTTCTGCGCTGTAATGTTCTATGTTCTATGTATTCGACATGGAGTTCAGTTACGAGTGGTGTGCCTCAAGGATCTGTTTTGGGGCCACTGCTGTTTGTAATTTTTATAAATGATCTGGATGAGGGTATAGCTGGGTGGATTAGTAAATTTGCTGATGACACCAAAGTCAGAGGCGTGGTTGATAGTGAGGAAGGGTGTCTTAGTCTACAGGGAGACTTGGACAAGTTGCAGAGCTGGGCCGAGAAGTGGAGGATGGAGTTTAATGCGGAAAAGTGTGAGGTAATTCACTTTGGCAGGAATAATGGATGTGTTGAGTATAGGGCTAACGGTAGGACTCTGAATAGTGTGGAAGAACAGAGGGATCTAGGTGTATGTGTACATAGATCCCTGAAAGTTGGGAATCAGTGTAGATAATGTTGTTAAGAAGGCATACGGTGTCTTGGCGTTTATTGGTAGGGGGATTGAATTTAGGAACCGCGGTGCGGCCGCACTTGGAGTATTGTGTGCAGTTCTGGTCCCCACATTATAGGAAGGATGTGGAGGCTTTGGAGAGGGTGCAGAGGAGGTTTACCAGGATGTTGCCTGGTATGGAGGGGAGGTCCTATGAGGAGAGACTGATGGATTTGAGGTTGTTTTCGTTAGAAAGAAGGCGGCTGCGAGGGGATCTTATTGAACCATATAAGATGATTAGAGGTTTGGATAGGGTGGACAGTGATAGCCTTTTTCCTCGGATGGAGAAAGCTAGCACGAGGGGGCATAGCTTTAAATTAAGGGGTGGTAGTTATAGGACGGCTGTCAGGGGTAGGTTCTTTACCCAGAGGGTGGTGAGGGATTGGAATGCCCTGCCTGCTGCAGTTGTAAATGCGCCTAGTTTGGGGGCGTTTAAGAGATCCGTGGATAGGTTTATGGATGGAAAGGGTTTGGTTTAGGTTAGAGGGTCATTGCTTTTTAACTGGTCGGCGCAACATCGTGGGCCGAAGGGCCTGTTCTGCGCTGTAATGTTCTATGTTCTATGTTATTGCAGAAGGTAAAGGGGCATGGAGTTGGGGGTAGAGTGTTAGCGTGGATAGAGGATTGGTTGTCAAATAGGAGACAGAGAGTGGGGGTTAATGGGTGCTATTCGGATTGGCGGTTGGTGACTAGTGGAGTGCCCCAGGGGTTGGTGTTGGGGCCTCAGCTATTTACCATTTATAGAGATGATCTGGAGGAGGGAACCGAGTGTATGGTGTCAAAATTTGCTGATGACACCAAGATTGGTGGAACAGCCAATTGCGCGGAGGGTGTGGAGAGTCTGCAGAAGGATCTAGATAGGCTGGGCGAATGGGCCAGGAAATGGCAAATTTAATGTTGGCAAGTGCGAGGTGGTCCACTTTGGCAGGAATAATGGTAGGAAGGGCTATTACTTACGGGGCAAAAAACTGCAGCAGGCGACGGTGCAGAGGGACCTCGGGGTCCTTGTGCATGAGTCGCAAAAACCCAGCCTGCAGGTGCAGCAGGTGGTCAGGAAGGCGAATGGGATGCTGGCCTTCATAGCGAGGGGGATTGAATATAAAAGTAGGGAGGTCTTGCTGCAGCTGTATAGGGCATTGGTGAGGCCGCAGCTGGAGTACTGTGTGCAGTTTTGGGCACCGCACTTACGCAAGGATATTTTGGCCTTGGAGGGAGTGCAGAGGAGGTTTACTCGGCGGATACCGGAGTTGAGGGGGTTGAGCTAAGAGGAGAGGCTGAATAAACTAGGCTTGTACTCGTTAGAGTTTAGAAGAATGAGGGGAGATCTCATTGAGACGTATAAGATGATGAATGGGATGGATAGGATAGAGGTGGAGAGGCTTTTCCCGCTCAGAAAGGACAGTAGGACTAGGGGGCACAGCCTCAAGATAAAGGGGGGGCAGTTTAGAATGGAGTTGAGGAGGAACTTCTTCACTCAAAGGGTGGTGAATCTCTGGAATTCTGTGCCCGTTGAAGTGGTGGAGGCTGCCTCGCTAAGTATTTTTAAGACGCGGGTTGATGGGTTTTTGATAAGAGAGGGGATTAAGGGTTACGGGGAGAGGGCGGGAATGTGGAACTGAGCCACGACAGATCAGCCATGATCTTATTGAATGGCGGGGCAGGCTCGAAGGGCTAGTTGGCCTACTCCTGCTCCTATTTCTTATGTTCTTATGTTCTTATGTAAATTTACTAACCCACCTTTCAGCCCCCTCTTCCAAGTCATTGATAAAAATCACAAATAGTAGAGGACCCAGCACTGATCCCTGTGGTACACCGCTGGTAACTGGCCTTCAGTCTGAAAATTTTCCCTCCACTACCACCCTCTGTCTTCTATGAGACAGCCAGTTACTTATCCAATCTGCCAAATTTCCCTCTATCCCACACCTCCTTACTATCTTCATGAGCCTACCATGGGGAACATATTACATAGAACATCGAACACTGCAGCACAAACAGGCCCTTCAGCCCACAAGTTGCGCCGATCATATCCATACCTACCAGGCCTATCTATAACTCTCAATCCCATTAAATCCCATGTACTCATGCAGAAGTCTCTTAAAAGACTCCAATGAGTTCGCTTCGCCTCTACCACCACCGACGGCAGCCGATTCCACTCACTCACCACCCTCTGAGTGAAAAACTTACTCCTGACATCGCCTCTGTACCTGCTCCAGTCAAAAGTAATAGGTCAGTCTTTTCTCCCCCCACCACTCAGGCAAGAGGGTGATCCCCACCCCTCCCCCCCCCGCCCCCACTTAGACCCCCCTTCTTCCTCTGAGCCCCCATTCAGCCCCTACTCTCCCAGACTTCACACTCATCCCCCTCTCCCCCTCTCATATCCCCCTTTCCTTTTTCTGTGCTGTGGCTCTATAAGTGGCAAGTAACATTCACACTATACAAATGCCAGGCAATAACCAGCTCCAACAGAAGGATTGAACCATTGCCGCTTGATATCAACATCCTGAGGATTGCCATAGAACATAGAACATTACAGCGCAGTACAGGCCCTTCGGCCCTCAATGCTGCGCCAACCAATGGGACCAATCTAATGACCCTCTAAGCTAAACTATTCCAATGTTGACCAGAATGTTGACCTTGGTGGGATAATGCAGTGAGGCCATATGGGTAGAACTCAGGAACAGGAGCGGTGCAAACACACTGTTGGGTTGTACTGCAGACTTCCTAATAGCCAGTGTGAAGTGGAGGAGCTGATTAGTCAGCAGATTATGGGAAGATGTGAAAACAACAGGATTGTTGTGATGGGTGATTTTAACTTCCCCAACATAGACTGGGATTCGTTTTGTGCCAGACATAAGAACACAAACATAAGAACATAAGAAATAGGAGCAGGAGTAGGCCATCCAGCCCTTCGAGCCTGCCCCGCCATTCAATAAGATCATGGCTGATCTGTCGTGGCTCAGTTCCACATTCCCGCCCTCTCCCCATAACCCTTAATCCCCTCTCTTATCAAAAACCCATCAACCCGCGTCTTAAAATTATTTAGCGAGGCAGCCTCCACCACTTCAACGGGCAGAGAATTCCAGAGATTCACCACCCTTTGAGTGAAGAAGTTCCTCCTCAACTCCGTTCTAAACCGCCCCCCCCTTTATCCTGAGGCTGTGTCCCCTAGTCCTATTATCCTTTCTGAGCGGGAAGAGCCTCTCCACCTCTATCCTATCCATCCCATTCATCATCTTATACGTCTCAATGAGATCGCCCCTCATTCTTCTAAACTCTAACGAGTACAAGCCTAGTTTATTCAGCCTCTCCTCATAGCTCAACCCCCTCAACTCCGGTATCAGCCTAGTAAACCTCCTCTGCACTCCCTCCAAGGCCAAAATATCCTTGCGTAAATATGGCGACCAAAACTGCACACAGTACTCCAGCTGTGGCCTCACCAATGCCCTACACAGCTGCAGCAAGACCTCCCTACTTTTATATTCAATCCCCCTCGCTATGACGCTTGGACAGGGCAGAGTTTGTTCAGTGTGTCCAAGAGTGCTTCTTGAGACAATATGTAGGTAGTTCAACTCGGAATGGGGGTATCTTAGACCTGGTTCTGTGAAATGAGCCTGGACAGGTGACTGATGTCTCATGGGGGGACCATTTTAGGAACAGTGATCATAAGGCAGGAGCTAGGGAATATAGACTGGCAGCAGCTGTATGAAGGTAAATCCACATCCGATATGTGGGAATCTTTTAAAAGTCAGTTGTTAACAGTTCAGGACAGGTAAAAATGAAGGACAAAGATGGCAAGATTTGGAAAATCCTGGATGACAAGAGAGATTGTGAGCTCAGTGAAAAAGCAGAAGGAGGCAAACATAAATTTCAGGGAATTAAAAATGGATAAGTCTCTTGAGGAATACAAAGATAGCAGGAAAGAGCTTAAACAGGGACTGGGGAGGGCAAAAAAGGGCCATGAAATGTTCTTGGCAGGCAGGATTAAAGAGAATCCCAAGGCTTTTTATGCATACTTAAGGAGGAAGAGGATAGTAAAGGAACAGGGGAGGGAATTTGTACGTGGAGCCAGATGAGGTGGGTGAGGTCCTTTAACGAGTACTTACATAAGAACATAAGAAATAGGAGCAGGAGTAGTCCATCTAGACCTTTGAGCCTGCCCCGCCATTCAATAAGATCATGGCTGATCTGAAGTGGATCAGTTCCACTTTCCCGCTTTCTCCCCATAACCCTTAATTCCCTTGTCTATCAGAAACCTATCCATCCGTGACTTAAATATATACAGCGAGGTAGCCTCCACCACTTCAACGGGCAGAGAATTCCAGAGATTCACCACCCTTTGAGTGAAGAAGTTTCTCCTCAACTCCGATCTAAACCGCCCCCCCTTATCTTGAGGCTGTGTCCTCTAGTCCTGCTATCCTTTCTAAGCGGGAAGAATCTCTCTACCTCTACCCTATCCATCTCCTCCATTATCTTACACGTCTCTGTAAGATCCCCCCTCATCCTTCTAAACTCCAACGAGTACAGACCCAGTCTATTTAGTCTCTCTTCATAGTCCAACCCCCTCATCTCCGGTATCAGCCTAGTGAACCTCCTCTGCACTCCCTCCAAGGCCAATATATCCTTCCGCAAGTGCGGCGACCAAAACTGCACACAGTACTCCAGTTGCGGCCTCACCAGTGCCCTGTACAGCTGCAGCAAGACCTCCCTGCTTTTATATTCAATCCCCCTCGCTATAAAGGCCAACATTCCATTCGCCTTCTTGATCACCTGCTGCACCTGCAGACTCATGCACAAAGACCCCAGGTCCCTCTGCACCGTAGCATGCTGCAGCTTTTTGCCTTTTAAATAATAATCCCTCCTACTCTTATTTCTGCCAAAGTGGAAAACCTCACACTTGCTAACATTATACTCCATCTGCCAGGTCCTCACCCACTCGCTCAGCCTATCCAGATCTCTCTACAGACTTTCCACACCCTCCGCACAATTTGCTTTTCCACTCATCTTCGTGTCATCAGCAAATTTCGTCACCCTACACTCAGCCCCCTCCTCCAGATCATCTATATAAATGGTAAATAGCTGAGGCCCCAGCACCGATCCCTGCGGCACTCCACTAGTCACCAACCGCCAACCAGAATAGCACCCATTGATACCAACTCTCTGCTTCCTATTAGACAGCCAATCCTCTATCCACACTAACACCTTACCCCCAACTCCGTACACCCTAACCTTCTGAAGCAACCTTTTGTGAGGCACCTTATCAAACGCCTTTTGGAAATCTAGAAACACCACATCCACCGGTTCCCCTCTGTCTACCGCACTAGCCACATCCTCATAGAAATCCAATAAATTCGTCAAACACGACTTCTCCTTAACGAATCCGTGCTGCGTCTGCTCGATCAAACCATTCTTTTCTAGGTGCCTCACTATTTCTTCTTTGATGACGGATTCTAGCATTTTTCCAACTACAGACATTAAACTAACTGGCCTATTAATTCCCTGCCTTTTGTCTGCTACTTTTTTTAAACAGCGGCGTAACATTAGCCATTTTCCAATCACTTTGCATCAGTATTAACAAAGGAGAAGGGAAAGGAGGGTGTTGACATTCTAGGACATGTTGAGATAAAAAGGGAGGAGGTATTGGAGGTTTTGAAAAACATGAAGGTGGACAAGTCCCTGGAGCCAGATAGGATTTATCCCGGAATACTGAGAGAGGCACCGGAAGAAATGGCTGAGGCTTTGGCAAAAATCTCTGCATTCGCTTTAGCCACAGGTAAGGTACCAGAGGATTGGAGAGTAGCTAACATTGTTCCTCTGTTTAAGAGGACAGAAGAGACAATCTGGGAAATTACAGACCTGTAAACCTTACATCAGTGGTGGGTAAATTATTGGAGAAGATTCTTAATAGAACATAGAACATAACAGCGCAGTACAGGCCCTTCGGCCTTCGATGTTGCGCCAACCAGTGGAACCAATCTAATGACCCTCTGACCTGGAGTACTGTGTGCAGTTTTGGGCGCCGCACCTGCGCAAAGATATTTTGGCCTTGGAGGGAGTGCACAGGAGGTTTACTAGGCGGATACCGGAGTTGAGGGGGTTGAGCTATGAGGAGAGGCTGAATAAACTGGGCTTGTACTCGTTAGAGTTTAGAAGAATGAGGGGAGATCTCATTGAGACGTATAGGATGATGAATGGGATGGATAGGATAGAGGTGGAGAGACTCTTCCCGCTCAAAAAAGACAGTAGGACTAGGGGGCACAGCCTCAAGATAAAGGGGGGGCGGTTTAGAACAGAGTTGAGGAGGAACTTCTTCACTCAAAGGGTGGTGAATCTCTGGAATTCTCTGCCCGTTGAAGTGGTGGAGGCTGCCTCGCTAAATATTTTTAAGATGCGGGTTGATGTGTTTTTGATAAGAGAGGGGATTAAGGGTTATGGGGAGAGGGCGGGAAAGTGGAACTGAGCCACGACAGATCAGCCATGATCTTATTGAATGGCGGGGCAGGCTCGAAGGGCTAGATGGCCTACTCCTGCTCCTATTTCTTATGTTCTTATGTTCTTATGACCGAAACTATTCCAACTACTCTCTTCTTAAGGAGAGGATGCACTCACATCTGGGAGAGAATAGGTTTATTGGTGATAAGGCAGCATGGTTTTGTGAAGGGGAGATTGTGTCTCACAAACTTGGTTGAGTTCTTTGAGGAAGTGAAAAGAAAAATTGGGCAGGGCAGTCGACGTTGTACACATGGACTTTAGTAAAGCCTTTGATAAGGTTCCTCAAGGGCAGCCCAGCACACCCACACCCATCTATCATGTATAAACTTTGAAAAAGTACAGGCCTTTGTGGGGAAAATGCCAAAGATGCACAACATTCTGAGTGAAGAAATTTCTCACTTGCTCAGTTTCAAATCCTGGAACTTTGCTTCCTTATCTGAGGTGTTCTAGCCGGGAGAAACAGCCTCTCAGCATCACGTTATTTGGGAAGTTTCTGGAACTTGCAGTGAGTCCATTACCTTCTGTTCCTGCAGCTGTGCCTTCATCATCTCCAACTCTGAGGAGAGAGGCCTCTGATTGGCCACCACATCTTCAATATCATTGATCCAGCTCTGCAGGTTAGTCAAACCATCACAGAAAGTTCCAGATGCTGGTGGAGTGGCAGCCTGATAAATAAAGCAGAGATGTCAGAGAGAGGGAGTGAGGATGAGAAATGGACAGAGAAAGAAAAAAAGGGAGTAAATGAGAAGGGAAAGAGCAGGAAGGTGGCACAGTGGCACAGTGGTTTGACCAGGCACCCAGGTTCAATTCCCAGCACCAGGGACCCAGGTTCGATTCCCAGCACCAGGGACCCAGGTTCGATTCCCAGCACCAGGGACCCGGGTTTGATTCCCAGCTTGTTGAGACTGCACATTCTCCCCGTGTCTACGTGGGTTTCCTCCAGATGCTTCCACAGTCTGAAAGACGTGCTGGTTAGGATGCATTGACCTGAACAGGCACCAGAGTGTGGCAACAAGAATTTCACAGTAACTCCATTGCAGTGTTAATGTAAGCCTAACTTGTGACTAATAAATAAACTTTTTTAAAGGAAGGCAACAAAGATAAAGAAAGAGAAATACAGACACGGTGGGGGGGTGGGCAATTGTCCCAAAAAGTTTGAAGAGCTGAGTTTGCGAGAAAGCTGGTGTAAATCACGATTGTTTTTTCAGTGGGAGTTCAGACTCGAATCTTCTGCACTCTGTGCAATGCAGAGGTCATAATCAGGAATCTCATTAAAAACCTGTGGTGGGGGGGCCTGTTCGTGCCGGAGTTCTGGAACTCTGTTCATGCACAGTGGCCCCGGTCTGTCAGAACATAAGAACATAAGAAATAGGAGGAGGAGTCGGCCATCTAGCCCTTCGAGCCTGCCCCGCCATTCAATAAGATCATGGCTGATCTGTCGTGGATCAGTTCCACTTTCCCGCTTTCTCCCCATAACCCTTAATCCCATTGCCTACCAAAAACCTATCAACCCGTGTCTTTAATATATAATTAAATATATAATATTAAAAATATTAAACGGGGTCAGACTCCCCATTTGCTGGCAGGCCGGGACCCTCGCAGTCCTGCTCCTCCAGCCCCGCATCCTCCTCCCACAGCCCGATCGTGCTCCCCACACCTATTCCCGGGCCAGCCCTGACCCCCCCACCAACACCATTCTACAGCACCCTGAGCTTCAGCCTTCCACCCCCCACTCCCCCAGCAGTAACGTTTCCCCTGGCAAGAAGCACTGCCCCCCCCCCAACCCCGCCAGCAGATCTCCCCCTCCCCACCTGCCTGCCTTGATCATTGGCCTCCCTCCAGCCCAGACCGGTCCCCATGGAGAGTGGCAGTGAGATCTCACACCCCCACCAATCGTCCCATACTCTCTGCCCACAATAGGCCCCACCCTCTTGGCACTGCCCGATGCCCAATGGGCAGTGCCAGGGTGCCCATCTCCAGGGGGCATCACCCCCTTGCTGTCCGACCCCCTTGGGGGTCCTGATTGCCTCATCCCTTCAGTCCAGAAGGGTCTCCCACAAGTTCCACAGTGGAGCTAGCCTGAACCCTGCTGGAGTGAAATACTTCTGTCGGGGTGGGAGGTGCTAGTGGACCCGGAGACTTCAGTCCCAGGCCTGATAATCACTTTCAAACAACATAAAATCAGATTTAAACCACTTACCTGCTCTTCCTGTTGGTTTCCAGTGTGATCCCAACTGGATATCCAGCACTCGGAGCTGCACACGCCTCGGGAACGCATGCATGAATCCTGCAAATCCGCACACACGCGATTCTCCTGGCCTGATTAGCGCAGAGGGAATGGGAGAATCAATCCCATCGAGAGAGGAAAAGGGAAACTGAGCGAGATTTTGACAGAATGCTTGTGAATTTCAGCAACAATTCCCTCTTTCTCTAAAGGAGGAAACATGGACAGCGATTCTGAATAAATAATTGCTAATCCTCTGTCCAAGACATCGGGGAAACATTTACGTGGAAAGCTGACTCTCCCAAAACCCATTCGCTCTGCTAATATTGGACAATTTCCCAGTGTGACCAAACAGTCTCCGAGAATTCCTTCAGCCAGAACACAAGGATATTCAACAAGAATATCCTCTTAGGATCTGGGTGGGTTTGTGGTCAGTGCAGACTTGATGGGCTGAAGGGCCTCTTTCTGCACTGTAGTGTTCTATGATTCTATAAGAACTTACCTCTCGATCGGGTGAGTTCCGTTTGCAATTATTGTTCAGCATTTCCAAAGCCGTCTGCTCAACCAGCGCAATTTCACCATCACCGGGAGTTCCCAAATTCTCCTAAATATCATCGACAAAAGATCAACACACCCAGAGTATCAGAGACAATTACACCCTCCCTACCCCCTCCCCACTCACAACCTCCCTACCCCCTCCCCACACACACCCTGCCCCCTCCCCACACACACCCTGCCCCTCCCCACACACACACCCTACCCCCTCCCCACACCCTCCTACCCCCTCCCCACACACACCCTGCCCCCTCCCCACACCCTCCCTACCCCCTCCCCACACACACCCTGCCCCCTCCCCACACCCTCCCTACCCCCTCCCCACACACACCCTACCCCCTCCCCACACACACACACCCTGCCTCATCCCCACACACACCCACCCTTTCCCCATCCCCACACACCCTCCCTGCCCCTCCCCACACACATCCACCTACACAAACAAAGACACACATACACACACACGCACACACACAAACACCCACCCACACAAACACACACACATTCACACACCCACACACCAGCACACACACACACACTCACAAATAAAGCCATACATACACAGCTACACACACCATGCACGCACACACAAATACACCATACATACACATCCACAAATACACCCCACATGCACCCACACACGCACACGCACACACACACATACACACACACCCCCCACACACACCCACTCACACAAATACACCCCACACGCACCCACACGCGCACACGCACACACACACACACATACACACACACCCACACACACAAACACCCACCCACACAACCACACACACATTCACACACCCACACACCAGCGCGTGCGCGCGCACACACACACACACACACACACACACACACGACAACAGGTAACTGTTAATGTGGCTGTGAAGGAAGAGGCAATGAAAATTTTATAAAACTGGGTAGGGGATGGATTTAGAAATGTGTTTGTTTTCCAGTGAATCTGGAGAGAGATACAAATGGGTCCAGAGGGTGGTGAGTGTCTGGAACAAGCTGCCAGAAGTAGTAGTAGAGGCGGATACAATTTTATCTTTTAAAAAGCATTTCGATAGTTACATGGGTACGATGGGTATAGAGGGATATGGGCAAATGCGGGCAATTGGAATTAGTTTAACGGTTTAAAAAAAAGGGCGGCATGGACAAGTTGAGCCAAAGGGCCTGTTTCCATGCTGTAAACACCTATGACTCTATCCGAAACACTATCTTCAACAATGGATGATTGTCTCAAAATCCTCACAGTTACTGTAAATCTGTTCTTTCCAATCCAAATTCCCCCAGAATTATTAACTAATAAAGAATTTTGATTGATTTATTTATTAATTTATTCCATGCTCCTCAAATTACTGTCTGCTCTTCTCTACAACTGGTGGGTTTTCACAGAAACTTCATTGCAGTGTTAAGGTTAGCCTCCTTGTGACGATAATAAATAAGAATTTTCGATTCACTGGGTCAAGAAAGAGGCCCATCAGTATTTGCTGCCATTGCTCTTTCTCACCTCCACCCAAACTGATTTTATTTCCTGATGTTCTGAGTTAGTATCATCTCTCTCTCCATTTTTATCTTATTCTTTATCATCACATCTCCTTCCCTTTTCAATTCTGTCTATTTTCTAATTGATATAAGTCTACCTCTAAGTATTTCCTAATATCTTAAATATATCTGTAAGTATTTTCTAAGTATTAAGTATCGTGGAAAATTTAGTTCTCTGCTAGATTCAGAATCATTTATAAATATTGTTAATATTTCCATCGCTAGACACAAGCTATAGAATTTACCGGAGTATTCATATACACATAGAAACATAGAAAATAGGTAGGAGTAGGCCATTCAGCCATCTGAGCCATTCCACACGATTATGGCTACTCATGTAGTTTCAGTATCCCACTCCCGCTTTCTCTCCATTCCCCTTGATCCTTTAGCCATAACGGCCACGTCCAGCTCCCTCCTGAACATAGCTAACAAACTGACCCCAGCAGCTTTCTGTGGGAGAGAATTCCACAGGTTCACAACTCTCTGAGTGAAGAAGTTCTTCCTGAATAGCTTACGCCTTATTCTTAGACTGTGACCCCTAGCTCTGGACTTCCCCAAAATTGGGAACATTATTCCCATCTATCCTGTCCAGTTCTATCAGGATTTCATATGTTTCTATGAGATTCCCTCTCATTCTTCTCAATTCCAGTGAGTGAAAGCCCAGTCGATCCAATCTCTCTTCATATGTCAGTCCTGCTATTCCAGGAATCAGTCTGGTGAACCTTCGCTGGACTCCCTCAAAAGCAAAAATGTCCTTAGTTAGGCTGCACTTGAAATATAGTGTTCAATTCTGGTCGCCACACTACTTGAAAGACAAGTAGTGAGAGGCTGCAGAAAATATTTACCAGGATGCTATCTGCTATGGAGGGCATTAGCAATGAAAAGAGATTGGAGAAAGTTGGCTTGTTTTCATGGAATGACAGAGGTTGAGGGGCAACGTGACAGGATCAGGTTACTGAGTGTCTTTAAGATAGAGATAGATAGGTTCTTGATCAATAAGGGGATCAGGGGTTTTGGGGAAAGGGCAGGAGAATGGGGATGAGAGAAATATCAGCCATGATTGAATGGTGGAGCAGACTTGATGGGCTGAGTGGCCTAATTTTGCTTCTATGTCTTATGGTCTTATGATAGAAATCTGTAAGATTATGAGAGGTATGGACAGAGTGGATAGTCAGAAGCTTTTTCACAGAGCGGAAGAGTCAATTACTAGGAGGCACAGGTTTAAGGTGCGAGGGGCAAGGTTTAAAGGAGATGTACGAGGCAGATTTTTTTACACAGAGAGTGGTGGGTGCCTGGAACTTGCTGCTAGGGGAGGTAGGGGAAGAAAATATGATAGTGAGTTTTAAGGGGTGTCTTGACAAGTACATGAATGAGATGGGAATAGAGGGATATGGTCCCGGGAAGAGTAGGAGGCTTTAGTTCAGTTGGGCAGCATGGTCGGTGCAGACTTGGAGGGCCGAAGGGCCTGTTCCTGTGCTGTAACTTTCTTTGTTCTTTGTCATTCCTCAGACAACATAAGAACATAAGAACATAAGAAATACAAGGAGACCAAGACTGCACACAACTCTCAAGGAATGGCTTCATCCAGGCCCTGTATAACTGCAGCAAGATATCCTTACTCCTATACTCAAATCCTATACACAATTCCTTCCTACATCCAGATGTAAGGTTCCAGAGGAACCATAGAAATTAGAAGCAAGAAAAGGCTATTCGGCCATTTGAGCCTGCTCCACCATTCATCTTGATCATGGATGAGCATCGAATTCAATATACTGATTCCCCCCCTCCCCATATCCCTTGATCCCTTTAGCCCCAAGAGTGATATCTAATTTCTTCCTGAACTTAGACAATATTTTGGCCTCAACTACATTCACCATCCTCTGGGTGAAGAGATTTCTCCTCACCTCAGTTCCACAAGGTTTACTCCTTACCCTCAAACTATGATCCCTCATTCTGGACTCCCCCATGATCAAACATGTCTAACGCGATTAGAATTTTATAAGTTTCTATGGGATCCCCCCTCACTCTTCTAAACTCCAGTGAATATAATCCTAACCAATTTAATCTCTCCTCATATGACAGACCTGCCATCCCAGGAATCAGCCTGGTAAACCTTTGCTGTACTCCCCCTATAGCAAGGACATCATTCCTCAGATAAGGACACCAAAACAATACTCCAGGTGTGGCCTCACCAACACCCTGTACAATTGCAGCAATTCATCCCTATCTCTATACTCAAATCCTCTCGCTATGAAGGCTAACATACCATTTGCCTTCGTTACTGCCTGCTGTACCTGACGCTTACTTTCAGTAACTGATGCATGAGGACACTAAGATCTCGCTGACTATCCACCTCTCTCAATTTACATCCATTCAAGTAATAATCTGCCTTCTTATTATTGCTCCCAAAGTGGATAACCTCACATTTATCCACATTATACTGCATCTGCCATGCAGATGCCCACACACTCAGCCTGTCCAAATCACACTGAAGCATCTCTGTATCCTCCTCACAGCTCACCCTCCCACCCAACTTTGTATCATCTGCAGATCTGGAGATAATACATTTAGTTCCTGCTTCCAAATCATTAATATATAATGAGAACCGTTGGGGTCTCAGCACAGATCCCTGTGGAACCCCACTAGTCACTGACTGCCAATCAGAAAATGACCCATTTATGCCAACTCTTTGCTCCCTATCTGCTAACCAGCTTTCTATCCATCTCAAGACATTACCTGTGATCCCATGTGTTCTAACTTTAAATGGGAGTCTGTTATGTGAAGCCTTGTTGAAAGCTTCTGAAAGTCTAAATAAACCACATCCGCTGGTTGCCCTTGGTCATTACATCCCCAAAGAATTCCAAAAGATTCGTCAAGCATGATTTTTCTTTTATAAATCCATGCTGATTTTGTCTAATTATCCCACTGCCTTCCAAATGTTGAGTTATGAAATCCTTGATAATGGATTCTAGCAACTTCCCCAGTACTGACGTTAGCTCATTGGTCTATAGTTCCCTGTTTTCTCTCTACCTCCCTTCTTGAATAGTGGACTTACATCAGCAACCCTCTATCTGTAGGAATCTGTAGGAACCGATCCAAAGAACTTCGGAAAATAACTACCAATAGATCTACTATTTCCGCCACTTCCTTGAGTATTCTGGGATGAAGATTATCAGGAGCTGGAGATTTATCCACCTTCAATCCCATCAATTTCCCCAAAAGCATTCCTCTGCTAATGCCGATTTCCTTCAGCTCCTCACTAAAACAGGTTCCTCTCAGCATTTCTGGTACATTATTCATGTCTTCCTTTGTGAAGACTAAAGCAAAGTACAAATTTAATTCCCAGCCATTTCTTTATTCTCCGTTATGAATTCTCCCATTTCTGACTGTAATGGGCCTACATTCATTTTTGTTACCCAATGTTTTATTATTCACTCCCATGCCAGAGAAATACAAGGAAGCATTAAACCAAAGGGGTAAGTTTTTCACTCAGAGGGTGGTGAGTGAGTGGAATCGGCTGCCGTCGGTGGTGGTGGAGGCGAATTCAATAGGGTCTTTTAAAAGACTTCTGGATGAGTACATGGGACTTAATGGGATTGGGAGTTACAGATAGTTCTACGGCCTGGTAGGTATGGATATGATTGGCGCAACTTGTGGACCGAAGGGCCTGTTTGTGCTGCAGTGTTCTATATTCTACGTTAAAAACAAGCCTGAACAGAAAGGATGGAAGATCGAAATAAGTTCAGGTTTCCTGTCTGTGGATTGTAGAGGAAAAAGACATTGAGAGAAGGGCGTTTGACCAGAAGCAGGGAGTCAGGCATGGTGGGATGGCAGGATGGAGCCAAGCTGTAGATCCTGAAGCAACTGCTGCTGACAGTCAGGAACAGATCCGGAGAGACTGGCAGATGTTCTCCCAGATATAATGGCAGAGTGTAGAATAGTATAGACTGACGGAAAGTATCAGTGTTCAGTGAAATTAATTATTAACCTGCATAGTCTCCTTATGGCACAGCAAGATCCCAGCCACTGCTGTTGTCATTGATTGGCTCTTTC
Source organism: Carcharhinus amblyrhynchos (assembly GCF_965287045.1). Lineage (NCBI taxonomy): Eukaryota > Metazoa > Chordata > Chondrichthyes > Carcharhiniformes > Carcharhinidae > Carcharhinus > Carcharhinus amblyrhynchos. The sequence continues at coordinate 150,975,451 of NC_137325.1, read as the reverse complement.
TCGTTGTGTCCGGGAACTCAGTGACTTCGATAATCTCAGTGATGACTGTTTCCGTTACCTCGGTGATTTCTATCACTTCCTGGCCAGACTGTCCACTCCCAGATTCACACTGACAACTCCTTCCCACTGACAGCCAGAACTGCTGGAGGGAATCGGGTTTAATATTGGAAATATTGTCTGTATCAATGTCCACATTCCTGATCTCTTTAGATTCTCCATTAGTTTGTTTGGTCATAGATTCATTCAGTGTGTCCCTACAGGCCCATGCACTGTGTGTCCCTTCAAAGCCTGTGATCCTTCCAAAGTCTGGGCCTTTGGTGGTTAATTCCAAACCAGTCCCTTCATTCCCAGATACTGCTGGGCTGTGCAGTTTTCCGATTCCAGAATGCTCCTTCAGCAGCCTAGGTTGGCAATGTTTGTTGCGATGGCCAAGGCAGCCTGAGTGACTGGAACAGTTTCCCATCTCAGCACCACACTGCCGAGACTGTCATCCATTCAGCAACCCCATGCTCCAGAATCTTTTCCCTGTAATTAAACAGATCAACATTCCAGATCGAATCAGAGAATGGTTACAGCACTGAAGGAAGCTATTCAATTCATCATATCTGTGCGAGCATCCTGCAAGAACATCTCAGCTACTCCCATTCCCTTGGCTTTTCCCCATACTCCAGTTTAGTTCAGTTGGCAGGATGGCTGGTTAATGATACAGAGAAACACCATAGCACGGGTTCAATTCCCATTATGGGTTATTCATGAAGGCCCTGCCTTCACAACTTTGCCCCTTGCCTGAGGTGTGGTGACCCTCAGGCCAAATCCCCAGCAGTCAGTTCCCTCCCTCAAAGGGAACAGCAACCTATGGGTTATTGGGACTGTGCTGAACAAAGAACAAATAAAATTACAGCACAGGAACAAGCCCTTCAGCCCTCCAAGCCTGCACCGACCATGCTGCCCGACAGAACTAAAACCCCCTACGCTTCCGGGGACCATATCCCTCTATTCTCATCATATTCATGGGTTTGTCAAGATGCATCTCAAACTCACTACTGTATCTGTTTCCACTACCTCCCCCAGCAACAAGTTCCAGATACCTGCTACTCTCTGTATAAAAAATCTGCCTCGTACATCTCCTTTAAACATTGCCTCTTGCACCTTAAACCTGTGCCCCCTAGTAATTGTCTCTTCCACCCTGGGAAAAAGCTTCTGACTATCCACTCTGTCCATGCCTCTCATAATCTTGTAGACTTCTATCAGGTCTCCCCTCATCCTCCATCATTCCAGTGAAAATAAATCAAGTTTCTCCAACCTCTCCTCATAGCTAATGCCCTCCATACCAGGCAACATCCTGATAAATCTTTTCTGTACTCTCTCCAAAGCCTCCACATCCTTCTGGAAGTGTGACGACCAGAATTGAACACTATATTCCAAGTGCGGCCTAATTAAGGTTGTACAAAGCTGCAACTTGACTTGACAATTTTTAAACTCAGTGCCCCAGCCGATGAAGGCAAGCATGCCGTATGCCTTCTTAACTACATTCTCCACCTGCATTGCCACTTTCAGTGACCTGTGTACCTGTACACCAAGATCCCTCTGCCTATCAATACTCCTAAGGGTTCTGCCATTTACATATATTTCCTTTCTGTATTAGACCTTCCAAAATGCACTAACTCACATTTAGAACATAGAACACTACAGCACAAACAGGCCCTTCAGCCCCCAAGTTGCGCCGATCACACCTATACCTACCAAGCCATGGAACTATCTGTAACTCCCAATCCCATTAAATCCCATATACTCATCCAGAAGTCTTTTAAAAGACCCCAGGGAGTTCGCCTCCATCACCACTGACAGCAGCCGATTCCACTCAGTCATCACCCTCTGAGTGAAAAACCTTCCCCTAACATCTCCTCTGTACTTGCTTCCCAGCACCTTAAACCTGTGTCCTCTGGTAGCGATCATTTCAGCCCTGGGAAATAGCCTCCGAGAATCCACCCCATCTGTTCTTCTCAACATTTTATAAACCTCTATCAGGTCGCCTCTCAACCTTCGTCTCTCCAGGGAGAAGAGTCCCAGCTCCCTCAACCTATCGTCATAAGGCATGCCTCCCAGTCCAGGCAACATCCTTGTAAATCTCCTCTGCACCCTCTCAATAGCTTCCACATCCTTCCTGTAGTGAGGTGACCAGAACTGCACACAGTACTCCAAGTGGGGTCTGACAAGGGTCTTATAAAGTTGCAGCATTACCTCCCGACTCCTAAACTCAATCGCTTGATTAATGAAGGCCAGTACACCATACGCCTTCTTGACCACATCCTCCACCTGCGAGGCCGATTTAAGAGTCCTGTGGACCCGGACCCCAAGATCCTTCTGCTCCCCAACACTGCTAAGACTCCTACCCTTGATATTGTACTCTTTCATCCCATTGGTCCTGCCAAAATGGACCACTACACATTTATCCGTGTTGAAGTCCATCTGCCACTTCTCTGCCCAGTCTTGCATCCTATCAATGTCACGCTACAACTTCTGACATCCCTCCAGACTATCCACAACACCACCAACCTTCGTATCATCAGCGAACGTACTAACCCATCCCTCCACTTCCTCATCCAGGTCATTTATGAAAATGACAAACAGCAAGGGTCCTAGAACAGATCCCTGGGGCACTCCACTGGTGACTGACCTCCATGCAGAAAAAGACCCTCCACAACCACTCTCTGCCTTCTGCAGAGAAGCCAGTTCTGGATCCAAATTTGTCCGGATTAAACTCCATCTGCCATCTCTCTGCCTAAGTTTCCAACTGATCTATATCCTGCTGTATCCTCTGATGGTTCTCATCGCTGTCTGCAAATCCACCAACCTTTGTGTCATTTGCAAACTTACTAATCAATCCAGTTACATTCTCCTCCAAATCATTTATCTATATGACAAACAGCAAAGGTCCCAGCGCTGATCCCTGAGGAACACTTGACCTTTACACTTTTGACTTGACCTTTTCACTTTTTCTTTTTCGATAATTGTTCAATTCCTGTTTGAATGCCTTGATTGGACTGACTTTCACCAGAGCCCCAGGCAGTGCACTCAAAACTCAAATCATTCTGTGTGTTTAAAAAATTTTCCTCATATTGCCGTTGCTTCTTCTACCAGTTACCTTGGTTACGATCCTTGGCCGGACTCTGGGACGTGGGAGGAGACCCAGTTCGGGACCAGTTACATTTTGTTTCACGCAGATTCAAGACACTCGCTTTTGGAATAAAACCACAAGAACAAACAAAAACAAAATACTAAACAAGTTTAGAAAGATAAAACCATTTACAAGATATATCTTATACTCTAACATTCGGCGATAGCATGAGGCACTCATAAAGTAACAAATGAACTGTGGTCAAATACTTCACACTGCAGAGTAAATGACAAATAGAAACTTAGAAACAAGAAGCAGGAGAAGGCCTTCGAGCCTGCTCTGCCATTCATTCTGATCATGGCTAATCATCGAAATCAATATCCTGATCGCCCTTTCTCCACATATCCTTCGATCTCTTTAGCCCCAGGAGGTATATCTAATTTCTTCTTGAAATCAGACAATGTTTTAGCCTCAACTACTTTCTGTGGGAGTGAATTCCACACATTCACCACCCTCTGGCTGAAGAAACTTCACCCCACCTCAAACTATAACTCCTAGTTCTGGACTCCCCCACCATTGGGAACATTCTTTCTGAATCTACCATTTCCAATCCTGTTAGAATTTTATAAGTTTCTATGCGATCACCTCTCACTCTTCTAAACTCCAGTGAATATAGAACATAGAACATAGAACATAGAACATTACAGCGCGGAACAGGCCCTTCGGCCCACAATGTTGCGCCGACCAGTCTTATTTTTAAAAAAAAACATTGACCCACTAATCTAAACCACTCCTTTTTCGTCCATAAACCTATCCACCAATCTCTTAAACGCCCCCAAACTAGGCGCATTTACAACTGCAGCAGGCAGGGCATTCCAGTCCCTCACCACCCTCTGGGTAAAGAACCTGCCCCTGACATCCGTCCTATAACTACCCCCCCTTAATTTAAAGCCATGCCCCCTCGTGCTAGATTTCTCCATCCGAGGAAACAGGCTATCACCATCCACCCTATCTAAACCTCTAATCATCTTATATGTTTCTATAAGATCCCCTCCTAGCCGCCTTCTTTCCAGCGAAAACAACCCCAAATCCCTCAGTCTCTCCTCATAGGACCTCCCCTGCATACCAGGCAACATCCTGGTAAACCTCCTCTGCACCCTCTCCAAAGCCTCCACATCCTTCCTGTAATGTGGGGACCAGAACTGCACACAGTACTCCAAGTGCGGCCGCACCAGAGTTGTGTACAGTTGCAACATGACGCTGCGACTCCTAAATTCAATCCCCCTACCAATAAACGCCAAGACACCGTATGCCTTCTTAACAACCTTATCTACTTGATTCCCAACTTTCAGGGATCTATGTACACATACACCTAGATCCCTCTGCTCCTCCACTCTATTCAAAGTCCTCCCGTTAGCCCTATACTCAACACATCTGTTGTAATCCTAACCGACTTAGTCTCTCCTCATATGACAGACCTGCCATCCCAGGAATCAACCTGTTAAACCTTTGCTATACTTCCTCTATTGCAAGGACATCCTTCCTCAGATAAGGACACCAAAACTGCATTCAATACTCCCGGTGTGGCCTCACCAATGCCCAGTACAATTGCACCAAAATTGTAGACCTGCTGAGATTTTCCAGCATTTTCTGCTTTTGCCTCCTCCCCTGCCTCGCCTGAAGATTCTGGAATGTTGAGCTGACAATTCTTGCCCCTCCTTCAACAATGTCCCTATACTCAAATCCTCTCGCTATGAAGCCAACATACCATTTGCCTTCTCTATTGCCTGCTGTACCTGCGCGCCTACTTTCATTGACTAATACACGAGGACTCCAAGGTCTCGCTGAGTATCCACCTCTCTCAATTTATGTCCATTTATCCATATTATGCTGCATCTGCCATGCAGATGCTCACACACACAGCCTGTCCAAATCAAACTGAATCAGGAATAGGGAGGGTAAAAGATATGGAGGATTTGAACACAAGAATGAGAACTTTCAAACTGAGCTATTGCTTATCCAAAAGTCCTGCTATTCATGTCTTCTTTTGTGAAATGTCTGCCATTGCCAATTCACCAGTTCTATGTTCTATGATTCTATGTTCACAATTCTATGTTCTATAACTCTATAGATAACAATTCTATGTTCTACCAGTACCTGCTGCACCAAGGCAGAGTCCATGATTTTTCAAGAACCCAAGCAGAGATTAGCATTCACTGTGAATTACACAATCTCTTCAAACTCTTCTTCACCGGGGATTCCAATTCTGTGCTGTCAAGGGTCTATCCTTGGAACTCCCTCAAAGCCGTTCCAGCTCAGACTGTCTCCACCGAGGACATCAATCCCAGTCCTGCCCAATTGGAAGGAGTTTAAATAATTCGACAGGGGGAGCATAAGAACATAAGAACATAAGAAATAGGAGCAGGAGTAGGCCATCTAGCCCTTCGAGCCTGCCCCGCCATTCAATAAGATCATGGCTGATCTGTCGTGGCTCAGTTCCACATTCCCGCCCTCTCCCCATAACCCTTAATCCCCTCTCTTATCAAAAACCCATCAACCCGCGTGTTAAAAATATTTAGCGAGGTAGCCTCCACCACTTCAACGGGCAGAGAATTCCAGAGATTCACCACCCTTTGAGTGAAGAAGTTCCTCCCCAACTCTGTTCTAAACCGCCCCCCCTTTATCTTGAGGCTGTGCCCCCTAGTCCCACTATCCTTTCTGAGCGGGAAGAGTCTCTCCAGGAACACATACTGTTAACAGTCTAAGGGCACAGAATCATACGATAATGCTAACACGTCAGAGGGCGTGCAGCTGTATTAAGTTTCCAGGGCCTCCACTTTAATGCTGAGTATTGCAGGCAAAATGGATGAGTTGAGAGCAATGATTGACATGTGGAAGTGTGATATAGTCGCCATTGCAGAAACGTTGTTGAGGGAAGGGCAGAATTGTCAGCTTATCATTCCAGGATGTAGAATCTTCAGGTGAGACCGGGGAGGAGAGAGAGGAGAGAAGCCCGGGTAGAGGAAAAAGGCAGACATGTTTGAAGTGTTGTTTTCAAAGATGGCATCATGGAAACAGAGAGACTGGGAGGTTGGGGTAGAGTCCTTACAGGAAATGGGGTATGAAATGCTGGAGTTGAGATAGCTGTACAATTTATCAGCAACAAATGCTGGCCTTGCCAATGACATGATGTGGAGGCGCCGGCATTGGACTGGGGTAAACGCACTAAGAAGTCTCAAAGCACCAGGTTAAAGTCCAACCAATTTATTTGAAAGTAATCCCACAAGTTTTTGGAAAGCTGTACCTTCGTCAGGCATGTGGAAAGTTCTGATCAGAGAAAGGCATATAAAGGCACACACAGTTTACAGATTACTGATTAGAATGCGAGTCTTTACAATTAATCTGCTATTCAAGTCTTAAAGGTGCAGACAATGTGAGTGCAGATAGCATTGAGCGCAGGTTAAAGAGATGTGTAGTGTCTCCAGACAGGACAGTAAGTCAGATTTTGCAAACCCAGGCAAGTCGTGGGGGTTACAGATAGTGTGACATGAACCCAAGATCCCAGTTAAGGCCATCCTCATACGTGAGGAACTTGGCTGTCAGTCTCTGCTCAGTGACTCTGTGCTGTCGTGTGTTGTGAAAGCCGCCTTGGAGAACGCTTACCCAAAGATCAGAGGCTGAATGCCATCGACTGTTGAAGACTTCGCCTGGTGATTGTTGAGCAATGTTCATTCATCCATTGTCGTAGCGTCTGCATGGTCTCCCCAGTGTACCATGCTTTGGGACATCCTTTCCTGCAGCGAATTAGGTAGACAACGTTGGCTGAGTTGCAAGAGTATGTGCTGTGTACCTCGTGGATGGTGTTCTCACGTGTGATAATGTCATCCATGTCAATGATCCGGCACATTTTGCAGAGGTTGCTGTGGCAGGGTTGTGTGCTGTGGTGGTCACTGTTCTCCTGAAGGCTGGGTAGTTTGCTGCAGACAATAGTCCATTTGAGGTTGTGCCGTTGTCTGAAGGCAAGAAGTGGGAGTCAGAGGACCTTCAGCCGATGCTATACACTAGATACATCAATGACATTTTCTTCTTTTGGACTCATGGTGAACAATCACTGAAACAACTATATGATGACATCATCAAGTTCCACCCCACCATCAGACTCACCATGGACTATTCTCCGGAATCGGTTAGATTCTTGGACACACACATCTCCATCAAGGACAGTCACCTCAGCACCTCACTGTACCACAAGCCCACAGACAACCTCACAATGCTCCACTTCTCCAGCTTTCATCCTAAACACGTTAAAGAAGCCATCCCCTATGGACAAGCCCTCCGTATACACAGGATCTGTTCAGATGAGAAGGATCACGACAGACACCTCCAGAAGCTGAAAGATGCCCTCATAAGAGCAGGATATGATGCTCGACTCATCGACCAACAGTTCTGACGCGCCACAGCAAAAAAATCACACTGACCTCCTCAGAAAATAAACACAGGACATGGTGGACAGAGTATCCTTCGTTGTCCAGTACTTTCCCGGAGCTGAGAAGCTACGACATCTTCTCCGGAGTCTTCAACACATCATTGATGAAGATGAACATCTCGCCAGGGCCATTCCCACACCCCCACTTGCCTTCAAACAACCGCACAACCTCAAACATAGAACATAGAACACTACAGCACAAACAGGTCCTTCAGCCCATAAGTTGCGCCGATCACATCCATATCTACCAAGCCACAGAGCTATCTGTAACTCCCAGTCCCATTAAATCCCATATACTCATCCAGATGTCTTTTAAAAGACCCCAGCGAGTTCGCCTCTATCAACACTGATGGCAGCCGATTCCACTCACTCACCACCCTCTGAGTGAAAAACTTACCCCTGACATCTCCTCTGTACTTGCTTCCCAGCACCTTAAACCTGTGTCCTCTCGTAGTGACCATTTCAGCCCTGGGAAATAGCCTCCGAGAATCCACCCTATCTATTCCCCTCAACATTTTATAAACCTCTATCAGGTCGCTTCTTAACCTTCATCTCTCCAGGGAGAAGAGACCTAGCTCCCTCAACCTATCCTCATAAGGCATGCCTCCCAATCCAGGCAACATCCTTGTAAATCTCCTCTGCGCCCTCTCAATAGCTTCCACATCCTTCCTGTAGTGAGGCAACCAGAACTGTGCACAGCACTCCAAGTGGGATCTGACAAGGGTCCTATAAAGTTGCAGCATTACCTCCCGACTCCTGAACTCAATCCCTTGATTAATGAAGGCCAGTACACCATATGCCTTCTTGACCACATCCTCCACCTGCAAAGCCGATTTAAGAGTCCTTTGGGCCCAGACCCCAAGATCCTTCTGCTCCTCAACATTGCTAAGACTCCTACTCTTGATATTGTACTCTTTCATCCCATTGGTCCTGCCAAAATGGACCACTACACATTTATCTGCATTGAAGTCCATCTGCCACTTCTCCGCCCAGTCTTGCATCCTATCTACGTCACGCTGCAACTTCTGACATCCCTCCAGACTATCCACAACACCACCAACCTTCGTATTGTCGGCGAACTTACCAACCCATCGCTCCACTTCCTCATCTAGGTCATTTATGAAAATGACAAACAGCAAGGGTCCTAGAACAGATCTCTGGGGCACTCCACTGGTGACCGACCTCCATACAGAAAAAGACCCATCCACAACCACTCTGTGCCTTCTGCAGGCAAGCCAGTTCTGGATCCACAAGGCCAAAGCCCCTTGGATCCCATGCCCTCTCACCTTCTCAAGAAGTCTTGCATGGGGGACCTTATCAAACACCTTGCTGAAGTCCATGTAAACCACATCCACCGCTCTTCCTTCGTCAATGTGTTCAGTCACATTTTCAAAGAACTCAACTAGGCTCGTAAGGCACAACCTGCTCTTGACAAAGCCGTGCTATTTCTGATCATACTAAACTTCTCTAAATGCTCATAAATCTTGTCCCTCAGAATCCTCTCCATCAACTTTCCAACCACTGAGGTTAGACTCACCGGTCGGTAATTTCCTGGGCTATCCCTGTGTTTATTTTCTAAGGAGGTCAGTGCGATTTTTTTGCTGTGGCACGTCGGAACTGTTGGTCGATGAGTCGAGCGTCATATCCTGCTCTTATGAGGGCATCTTTCAGCTTCTGGAGGTGTCTGTCGTGATCCTTCTCATCTGAGCAGATCCTGTGAATACGGAGGGCTTGTCCATAGGGGATGGCTTCTTTAACGTGTTTAGGATGGAAGCTGGAGAAGTGGAGCATTGTGAGATTGTCTGTGGGCTTGTGGTACAGTGAGGTGCTGAGGTGACTGTCCTTGATGGAGATGTGTGTGTCCAAGAATCTAACCGATTCCAGAGAATAGTCCATGGTGAGTCTGATGGTGGGATGGAACTTGTTGATATCATCATATAGTTGTTTCAGTGATTGTTCACCATGAGTCCAAAAGAAGAAAATGTCATTGATGTATCTAGTGTATAGCATCGGCTGAAGGTCCTCTGACTCCCACTTCTTGCCTTCAGACAACGGCACAACCTCAAATGGGCCATTGTCTGCAGCAAACTAGTAAAAAGTCTGACAACACCAGGTTTTAGTCCAACCGATTTATTTGATAATATACTCGCAAGCTTTCGAGGGGTTACCCTCTTCGTCAGGTGAATGGAGAGTTCTGGCCTCAGACAGAGCATATAAAGCACAGACAGTTTAGAGATTACTGATTAAAATGCGAATCCCCACACCCAACCTGCTGTTCAAGACCTGAAGTGGCTGATAATGTGAGTGGTAGGAGCACTGATCACAGTTTAAAGAGATGTGTATTGTCTCCAGACAGTACAGTAAGTGAGGTTTTGCAAACCCAGGCAAGTCACGGGGGTTACAGATAGTGCGACATGAACCCAAGATCCCTGTTGAGACCGTCCTCATGTGTGCGGAACTTGGCTATCAGTCTCTGCTCAGCGACTCTGCGCTGTCGTGTGTTGTGAAGGCCGCCTTGGAGAATGCTTACCCGAAGGTCAGAGGCTGAATGCCCGTGACCACTGAAGTGTTCGCCAACAGGAAGGGAACAGTCTTGCCTGGTGACTGTCGAGCGATGTTCATTCATCCGTTGTCGTAGCGTCTGCATGGTCTCCCCAATGTCAGACTTTTTACTGTGTTTACGCCAGTCCAACGCCGGCATACCCACATCATGCAGCAAACTACCCAGCCTTCAGGAGAACAGTGACCACGACACCACACAACCCTGCCACAGCAACCTCTGCAAAATGTGCCGGATCATTGACATGGATGACATCATCTCAGGTGAGAACACCATCCACCAGGTACACGGTAAATACTCTTGCAACTCAGCGAACATTGTCTACCTGATACGCTGCAGGAAAGGATGTCCCGAAGCCTGGTACATTGGGGAGACCATGCAGACGCTATGACAACGGATGAGTGAACATCGCTCGACAATTACCAGGCAAGACTGTTCCCTTCCTGTTGGCGAACACTTCAGCGGCCACGGGCATTCGGCCTCTGATCTTCAGGTAAGCGTTCTCCAAGGCGGCCTTCACGACACACGACAGCACAGAGTCACTGAGCAGAGACTGATAGCCAAGTTCCACACACATGAGGACGGCCTTAACTGGGATCTTGGGTTCATGTCACACTATCTGTAACCCCCCCATGACTTGCCTGGGTTTGTAAAATCTCACAAACTGTCCTGTCTGGAGACAATACACATCTCTTTAACCTGTGCTTAACCCTCTCTCCACTCACATTGTCTGTACCTTTAAGACTTGAATAGCAGGTTAGGTGTAAAGACTCACATTCTAATCAGTATTCTGTAAACTGGGTGTGACTTTAAATGCCTTTCTCTGATCAGAATTTTCCACACACCTGACGAAGGAACAGCATTTCCAAAGCTTGTGGGTTTACTGTCAAATAAACTTGTCGGACTTCAACCTGGTGTTGTGAGACTTCTTACTGCAGTTGCCAATGACACTCATATCCCATGAACAAACTTAAAAAGAGCCTTGCGGAGTTACAGGGAAGGGCAGTGGGATGAGCTGGACTGTTGCAGTGAGGCAGCACAGATAAAACTGGCCACATTAAAGTCAATGTGGTGGTAACAGCGCTGAGATTTTGTAATTTCTTGAATTTCACCGGAAGTTTGCAGGAAGCCAAAAGGAAAGCAGACAGGTCAGCGAGAGCACCCTCCACAAGCTGCGGTGAAACTCAAAGCGCTCCACTCTGTGTGTGGTCTCCCAGGAGCAGAACAAATACTGTGTGAGCAGCAAATACTGAATGGTAAAAAGCAGAAAATCCACGACCACTCGGATGAAATGTTTGGAGCGCGGGAGAGTGAGAAAGGAACATGACAATACGATTTACACACTGAAGGCGGCAGGCTGAATTGGACCAAGAAATGGCCAAGCAACCAATGCCATCTTAATCCTGAGAGGAGTGGGGAAGGTGTGTTTGGAAATGGCTCCTTGCTCGAAATGAAGACGTTTTCACTGGAAAGAAGGCGGCTAAGAGGGGATCTTATAGAAACATATAAGATGATTAGAGGTTTAGATAGGGTGGATGGTGATAGCCTGTTTCCTCGGATGGAGAAATCTAGCACGAGGGGGCATGGCTTTAAATTAAGGGGGGGTAGTTATAGGACGGATGTCAGGGGCAGGTTCTTTACCCAGAGGGTGGTGAGGGACTGGAATGCCCTGCCTGCTGCAGTTGTAAATGCGCCTAGTTTGGGGGCATTTAAGAGATTGGTGGATAGGTTTATGGACGAAAAGGGATTGGTTTAGATTAGTGGGTCAATGTTTTTTTTTAAAAAATAAGACTGGTCGGCGCAACATTGTGGGCCGAAGGGCCTGTTCCGCGCTGTAATGTTCTATGTTCTATGTTCTATGTTTGTGAATACTCGTTAGGTACAGAGTAAAGCTCCCGCTACACTGTCCCCATCAAACACTCCCAGGACAGGTACAGCACGGGGTTAGATACAGAGTAAAGCTCCCTCTACACTGTCCCCCATCAAACACTCCCAGGACAGGTACAGCACGGGGTTAGATACAGAGTAAAGCTCCCTCTACACTGTCCCCATCAAACACTCCCAGGACAGGTACAGCATGGGGTTAGATACAGAGTAAAGCTCCCTCTACACTGTCCCCCATCAAACACTCCCAGGACAGGTACAGCACGGGGTTAGATACAGAGTAAAGTTCCCTCTACACTGTCCCCATCAAACACTCCCAGGACAGGTACAGCACGGGGTTAGATACAGAGTAAAGCTCCCTCCACACTGTCCCCATCAAACACTCCCAGGACAGGTACAGCACGGGGTTAGATACAGAGTAAAGCTCCCTCTACACTGTCCCCATCAAACACTCCCAGGACAGGTACAGCATGGGTTTGATACAGAGTAAAGCTCCCTCTACACTGTCCCCCCCATCAAACACTCCCAGGACAGGTACAGCACGGGGTTAGATACAGAGTAACACTCACTCTACACTGTCCCCATCAAACAGTCCCAGGACAGGTACAGCATGGGGTTAGGTACAGAGTAACGCTCCCTCTACACTGTCCCCATCAAACACTCCCAGAAAGGTCTTATGAGGAAAGGCCAAGGGTCTTGAGGTTATTTTCGTTCGAGAGAAGAAGGTTACGAGGTGACCGAAATGAGGCATACAAGATGATCAGAGGGTTGGAGAGGGTGGACAGTGAGAGCCTTTTACCTCGGATGGTGATGGCCAACACAAGGGGACATAGCTTTAAATTAAGGGGTGGTAATTATAGGACGGATGTCAGAGGTAGGTTCTTTACTCAGAGGGTAGTAAGGGCGTGGAATGCCCTGCCTGCAGCAATTTTGCATCGCCAACTTTAAGGACGTTCAAATGGTCAGTGGATAGGCATATGGATAACATTGGAATAGTTTAGGTTAGAGGGTCATTAGATTGGTTCCACTGGTCAGCTCAACATCGAGGGCTGAAGGACCTGTACTGCGCTGTAATGTTCTATGTTCTATGTACATCAGACTACAGCTTTTATACTCTATACCCCATTCTATAAAGGCAAGCATGCCATATGCCTTCTTCACCACCTTCTGGGCCGAGAGGTGGCGGATGGAGTTTAATGCAGAGAAATGTGAGGTAATTCACTTTGGTAGGAATAACAGATGTGTTGAGTATGGGGCTAACGGGAAGACTTTGAATAGTGTGGAGGAGCAGAGGGATCTAGGTGTATGTGTACATAGATCCCTGAAAGTTGGGAATCAAGTAGATAAGGTTGTTAAGAAGGCATACAGTGTCTTGGCGTTTATTGGTAGGGGGATTGAATTTAGGAGTCGTAGAGTTATGTTGCAACTGTACACAACTCTGGTGCGGCCGCACTTGGAGTACTGTGTGCAGTTCTGGTCCCCACATTACAGGAAGGATGTGGAGGCTTTGGAGACGGTGCAGAGGAGGTTTACCAGGATGTTGCCTGGTATGGAGGGGAGATCCTATGAGGAGAGGCTGAGGGATTTGGGGTTGTTTTCGCTGGAAAGAAGGTGGCTAAGAGGGGATCTTATTGAAACATATAAGATGATTAGAGGTTTAGATAGGGTGGATAGTGATAGCCTTTTTCCTCTGATGGAAAAATCTAGCACGAGGGGGCATGGCTTTAAACTAAGGGGGGGTAGTTATAGGACAGATGTCAGGGGTAGGTTCTTTACCCAGAGGGTGGTGAGGGATTGGAATGCCCTGCCTGCTGCAGTTGTAAATGCGCCTAGTTTGGGGGCGTTTAAGAGGTCTGTGGATAGGTTTATGGACGAAAAGGGATTGGTTTAGGTTAGTGGGTCATTGTTGTTTTTTTTTAACTGGTCGGCGCAACATCATGGGCCGAAGGGCCTGTTCTGCGCTGTAATGTTCTATGTTCTATGTTCTCCACCTGTGCTGCCACCTTCAAGGATTAGTGGACTTGCACACCCAGGTCCCTCTGTGAGTCTATACTCTTGATGACGCTGCCATTTATTGTGTCGCTCGCCCCTGCATTAGTTCTTCCAAAATGCATCACCTTACCTTTATCTGGGGATAAAGCTAGGGATAAAGCTGGGGATATCTGGGGATAATTCTGGGGATTAAGCCCCTCTCCCTCAGGAGTATCCTCATCTGTGCACCCCCGGGGGGGGGGGGGGGGGGGGAGGAAATCCCACAACAGGTTCATGTCTGAGTGAGGTTGTTGTGAACCTCACGTCAGTGCAGTTTGCAGATGGGTTGCAGGGTCAGTATTTGTTAGTGGGCGGGGAGTTAATGTGTTAAAATATTGTAAATCAGGTTTACACCCACTATGGGCACGAACATAAGAACATAAGAACATAAGAAATAGGAGCAGGAGTAGGCCATCCAGCCCTTCGAGCCTGCCCCGCCATTCAATAAGATCATGGCTGATCTGTCGTGGCTCAGTTCCACTTTCCCGCCCTCTCCCCATAACCCTTAATCCCCTCTCCTATCAAAAACCCATCAACTCGCGTCTTAAAAATATTTAGCGAGGCAGCCTCCACCACTTCAACGGGCAGAGAATTCCAGAGATTCACCACCCTTTGAGTGAAGAAGTTCCTCCTCAACTCCGTTCTAAACCACCCCCCTTTTATCTTGAGGCTGTGCCCCCTAGTCCTACTGTCTTTTTTGAGCGGGAAGAGTCTTTCCACCTCTATCCTATCCATCCCATTCATCATCTTATACGTCTCAGTGAGATCTCCCCTCATTCTTCTAAACTCTAACGAGTACAAGCCCAGTTTATTCAGCCTCTCCTCATAGCTCAACCCCCTCAACTCCGGTATCAGCCTAGTAAACCTCCTCTGCACTCCCTCCAAGGCCAAAATATCTTTGCGCAGGTGCGGCGCCCAAAACTGCACACAGTACTCCAGCTGCAGCCTCACCAATGCCCTATACAGTTGCAGCAAGACCTCCCTACTTTTATATTCAATCCCCCTCGCTATGAAGGCCAGCATCCCATTCGCCTTCCTGACCACCTGCTGCACCTGCAAGCTGGGTTTTTGCGACTCACGCACAAGGACCCCGAGGTCCCTCTGCACCGTCGCCTGCTGCAGTTTTTCGCCACGTAAGTAATAGTCCTTCCTACCATTTTTCCTACCAAAGTGGACCACCTCACACTTGCCAACATTAAATTCCACTTGCCATTTCTTGACCCATTCGCCCAGCCTATCTAGATCCTTCTGCAGACTCTCCACACCCTCCACACAATTTGCCGTTCCCCCAATCTTGGTGTCATCAGCAAATTTCGACACCCTACACTCGGTTCCCTCCTCCAGATCATCTGTATAAATGGTAAAAAGCTGAGGCCCCAGCACTGATCCCTGGGGCACTCCACTAGTCACCAACCGCCAATCCGAATAGCACCCATTGACCCCCACTCTCTGCCTCCTATTTGACAGCCAATCCTCTATCCTCTATCTATGAACCTGATGATGTCACTGGCAAGGGCAGCGAGAATTGGAAGTCATGACCTCGTTGGCAACACCCACGACTTCTGAGGTTTTGCCAAATCTTTAGCCCCACTGCCATTCCCACAGTTGGAGAGAATGGGTCCAATATTGCCCCCAGTGTTCCAGAGTATTCAACTGAATCTCTGAGTTACGGGTTCACTTATATATATCACCATTTCCTACAGCCTCCCTGCATCTGTCTCCATGCCTGTCTTCCTTTATCTACCTCTGTCTTCCCCTTTCTCTCTCGTATCCCTCCCTCACGAGTGGTTAGCACTGCTGCCTCTCAGCGTCACGGACCCGGGTTCAATTCCTGGCTTGGGTCACTTTTTGTGTGGAGTCTGCACGTTTTCCCCGTGTCTGCGTGAGTTTCCTCTGGGTGCTCCAGTTTCCTCCCACATCCTGAAAGACGTGTGGTTAGGTGCATTGACCCAAACAGGCACCAGAGTATGGCGATTCGGGGAATTTCACAGTAACTTCATTGCAGTGTTAATGTAAACTTTACTTGTGACTAATAAATAAACTTTAAAAACATTTTCAGTCTCCCTGTCTCTCTCTGTCTCTCCCCCTCTCTCCTTTTCTCCCTGTATCTCTCTCCCTGTCTGTCTCTTTGTCTCCCTATCTCTCTCTCTCTCTGCCTCACGATCTCTCTCTCTCTCCACTGCTATCTCTCTCTCGTTGTCTCCCTCTCTCTCTGTCCCTCTCTTCATATCTCTCTCCCTGCCTCTGTCTTTCCCTCTCTCTCGCTGGCTCTCTCTCTTTCTCAGCCTCTCCCTCTCCCTGTCTCTCACTCTCTTCTGTCTGTCTCCCTCTCTCTATCCCAGTCTCTCTCTCTCTGTCTCTCCCTGTCTCTCTCTCTCTCTGTCCCTCTCTCCTACTGTCTCTCTCTCTGTCTCTTTCTTTCTCTCTCTCTTTCTGTCTCTTGCTCTGTCTCCCCCCCCTCTCTCTGTCTCTCTCTCTCTCCTCCTCCTTTTTCTCTCATTCTCTGTCTCTCTCTCTCTCCTCTATCTGTCTCTCTCTCTGTCCCTTTCTCTCTCACTGTCTCTCTTTCTCTCTCTGTCTCTCCCTGTCTCTCTCTCTCTCTGTCCCTGTCTCTCTTTCTCTCCTCTATCTCTCTCTCTGTCTCTGTTTTGTTGTGTCTCTTTGTCTCTCCCTCTCTCTCCCTCCTCTCTCTCTCTCTTACACTCTCTCTCTGTGTCTCTGTCTCTCTCGCTGTCTCTCTCCCCCTCTTTTTCTCTCTCCCTGACTCTCTGATGTCTCAGTTCAGAAGCAGTCTCTGAGGATGTCACTGAACCAGTCTCACTCTGGCCTCAAAATCTGCAACTTCATTTCCAGTGTTTTTTTCCTGCTTATTTAGGAGGTGAAAGAAGGAACCATTATATTAATAGGTTCCCGTCCTGACAGTTCATTCACTTAAAAATTAATTCAGTTTTGGACACTTTGAATAAAAACAAACTCAACTTTCTTTACCTTTCCTTAGAACGAGAGTTCCTGATATCAAGATCTCCTCTGACAGTGAGTCAGTGTCGCTCGGTAGTAGTTAGGGACAGACAGATTGAGTCACCACCTCACAGACTGGGACAGACAGATGCTCTCTGTCTGCTCTCTGAATGTCTGATTAGGGGTGGGGGGGGGGGGGGGAGGCGCCGGCACATTGTGCTTTGTTTCCACAGTTTCTCAGAGGTGAATGGACTCTTCTTTCAGATTGTGAATTCATCTGTAAATTCGCAAAGAGTTTGTCAACTGAAAACCAACGACTGAACCCAGCCTCAAACGAACAAGCGGAGCATACTCATTAAAACTGGTGTCACAGACAGAGGCTGCACTCTGACCCTGGCCAATCCAAATCTCCACACTGTCATGCTGTGAGGATTGATTTAGTGCAGGAACTGGGAATGAGAACGGGCGGGCTGAGAAGAGGAGAATTCAAAAGCTTCTGTTTCACACAGACAGCTAAAGCAGCAGGCAGGCAGCAACAGAGAGACAGACTGAGAGAGAGTGAAACAATGCACAGACACTGACTCACTGTATCTCATCCTCAGTAACTCAGTAACAGACACAAGCACCTAACTCACCAACACATAGAAACATTGAAAATCAGGAGGCCATTCAGCCCTTCAATCCTGCTCCACAATTCATTATAATTATGGCTGATCCTCTATCCCAACACCATACTCCTGCACTCTCCCCATACCTCTTCACAGGCTGGAAATCTATCCATTCCCTCCTTAAATACATTCAGTGACCAACCTCCACAGGTTTCTGTGCTATAGAATTTCACTGCGCTCTAAGGGAATAAATTTTTTTCTCATCTCAGTCCAAAATGGCCTCCCTCATATCCTGAGACTGTGGCCCCGATTCTAGATCCCCCAGCCAGAGGAAACAACATCCTTTCCATCCTGTCAGAACTTTATATATTTCAATGAATCCTCTCTCATTCTTCTAAGCTCCAGTGAAGTAGGATGTAAAGTAGTTCAGAGAAGGTTTACGAGACGGATACCTGGAATGGGTGTGTTATCTTATGAGGAAAAGATGGAGAGAATCCAGAATCAAGTCTCTTCAGAGTTTTGTAGGTTTCGATGTAATTGCCTCTCATTATTCTAAACATAAGAACATAAGAAATAGGAGCAGGAGTAGGCCATCTAGCCCTTCGAGCCTGCCCCGCCATTCAATAAGATCATGGCTGATCTGAAGTGGCTCAGTTCCACTTTCCCGCCCTCTCCCCATAACCCTTAATCCCCTTGCCTACCAAAAACCTATCTACCCGCGTCTTAAATATATTTAGCAAGGTAGCCTCCACCACTTCAACGGGCAGAGAATTCCAGAGATTCACCACCCTTTGAGTGAAGAAGTTCCTCCTCAACTCTGTTCTAAACTGCCCCCTCCTTATTTTGAGGCTGTGCCCCCTAGTCCTACTGTCCTTTCTGAGCGGGAAGAACCTCTCCACCTCTACCCTATCCATCCCTTTCATCATCTTATACGTCTCAATAAGATCCCCCCTCATCCTTCTAAACTCTAATGAGTACAAGCCCAGTCTATTCAGCCTCTTTTCATAGCTCAACACCCTCAACTCCGGTATCCGCCTAGTAAACCTCCTCTGCACTCCCTCCAAGGCCAAAATATCCTTATGCAAGTGCGGCGACCAAAACTGCACACAGTACTCCAGCTGCGGCCTCACCAGTGCCCTGTACAGCTGCAGCAAGACCTCCCTACTATTATATTCAATCCCCCTCGCTATGAAGGCCAGCATCCCATTTGCCTTCCTGACCACCTGCTGCACCTGGAGGCTGGGTTTTTGCAACTCATGCACAAGGACCCCCCGGTCCCTCTGCACCGTAGCATGCTGCAGCTTTTCGCCCTGTAAGTAGTAGTCCTTCCTACTATTATTCCTACCAAAGTGGATAACCTCACACTTGCCAACATTGTATTCCATCTGCCAGGTCCTCGCCCACTCGCTCAGCCTATCTCGATCCCTCTGCAGGCTTTCTACACCCTCCACACAATTTGCTGTTCCACTTATCTTTGTGTCATCAGCAAATTTCGACACCTTACACTCGGCTCCCTCCTCCAGATCATCTATATAAATGGTAAATAGCTGAGGCCCCAGCACCGACCCCTGAGGCACTCCACTGGTCACCAACCGCCAATCCGAATAGCACCCATTGACACCCTCTCTCTGCCTCCTATTTGTCAGCCAATCCCCTATCCACGCTAACACCTTACCCCCAACTCCATGCCCCCTAACCTTCTGTAACAACCTTTTGTGTGGCACCTTATCAAACGCCTTCGGAAAATCGAGAAAAACCACATCCACCGATTCCCCTCTATCCAACGCACTAGACACATCCTCATAGAATTCCAATAAATTCATCAGACACAACTTCCCTTTAATGAATCCGTGCTGTGTCTGCTCTATCAAACAATTCTTCTCAAGATGCCTCGTTATTTCCTCTTTGATGACGGATTCAAGCATTTTTCCTGCAACAGACGTTAAACTAACCGGCCTATAATTCCCTGCCTTTTTCCTGCTACCCTTTTTAAACAGTGGCATAACATTAGCCATTTTCCAATTTTCCGGCACTTCCCCGGAATCCAGCGAGGTTTGGAAAATAATCACTAAGGCATCCACTATCACCTCTGCCATTTCTTTCAGAACCCTCGGATGCATTCCATCCGGTCCTGGGGACTTGTCCACCATCAGTCCCTCTAAGCTGTTGAGCATGGCCTCTCTAGTAACAATGATCTCATTCAGGCCCTCCACTCCTCCCACCTTTCCATCGCTAACACCCGGCAAACTATTCGCGTCCTCCTCCGTGAAGACCGAAGCAAAAAAGTTATTCAAGACCTCAGCCATTTCCTCATCCCCCACCACTAAATCCCCCCTCTCATCCTCTAAGGGTCCAACGTTCACCCTAGCCAGCCTTCTCCTTTTTATATATTTATAAAATCTCTTACTATCCTTTTTTATATTTAGCGCTAGCCTAGATTCATAGTCTATCCTTCCTTTCTTTATCAACTTCTTCGTCATTCTTTATTGATATTTAAACCTCTCCCAATCCTCTTCTCGCCCACTACTTTTAGCCACTCTAAATGCATCAGCTTTTAATTTAATACTCTCCTTTATCTCCTTCGTTATCCACGGCTGATTATCTCTTCTCCTACGATCCTTCTTTACCATTGGAATAAATTCCTGCTGAGCACCAAGAAAGATCTCCTTAAAGATCCTCCACTGCTCTTCAGCAGACCTACCGACCAATCTGCGCTCCCAATCTACATTCGCCAATTCCTCTCTCATCCTATCATACTCCACTCTGTTCAAACAAAAGACACAGGTCCGGGATCCTACTTTCTCCTCCTCCATCTGCATTAGAAACTCCACCATACAATGATCACTCAATGATCATACAATGATACCTCAGTATTATACCCTCCCCACCAATACTGTACCACAGTGTTAAACAGCGACAGACCCGTCCCCACCAGTACTGTACCCCAGTGTTATACAGTGACAGACTCCTCCCCACCAGTACTGTACCCCAGTGTTACACAGCGAGAGACTCGTCCCCACCAGTACTGTAACCCAGTGTTATGCAGTGACAGACCCGTCCCAACCAGTACTGTACCCCAGTGTTACACAGTGACAGACTCGTTCCCACCAGTACTGTACCCCAGTGTTATACAGAGACAGACCCGTCCCACCAGTACTGTACCCCAGTGTTATAAGAACATAAGAACATAAGAAATAGGAGCAGGAGTAGGCCATCCAGCCCTTCGAGCCTGCCCCGCCATTCAATAAGATCATGGCTGATCTGTCGCTGCTCAGTTCCACTTTCATATTTTTATATGTTATACAGTGTTATACAGTGACAGACCCGTCCCCACCAGTACTGTACCCCAGTGTTATACAGTGACAGACCCGTCCCCACCAGTACTGTACCCCAGTGTTATACAGCGACAGACCCATCCCCACCAGTACTGTACCCCAGTGTTATACAGCAACAGACCCGTCCCCACCAGTACTGTATCCCAGTGTTATACAGCGACAGACCCGTCCCCACCAGTACTGTACCCCAGTGTTATACAGCGACAGACCCATTCACACCAGTACTGTACCCCAGTGTTATACAGCGACAGACCCGTCCCCACCAGAACTGTACCCCAGTGTTATACAGCGACAGACCCGTCCCCACCAGTACTGTACCCCAGTGTTATACAGTGACAGACGCATTCACACCAGTTCTGTACTCCAGTGTTATACAGCAACAGACCCGTCCCCACCAGTACTGTACCCCAGTGTTATACAGCGACAGACCCATTCACACCAGTACTGTACCCCAGTGTTATACAGCAACAGACCCGTCCCCACCAGTACTGCTCCCCAGTGTTATACAGCGACAGACCAGTCCTCACCAGTACATAAGAACATAAGAAATAGGAGCAGGAGTAGGCCATCTAGCCCCTCGAGCCTGCCCCGCCATTCAATAAGATCATGGCTGATCTGTCGTGGCTCAGTTCCACATTCCCGCCCTCTCCCCATAACCCTTAATCCCCTCTCTTATCAAAAACCCATCAACCCGCGTCTGTGTTACACAGCGACAGACCCATTCACACCAGTGCCGTACCCCAGTGTTATAAAGTGACAGACCCGTCCCCACCAGTGCTGTAGCCCAGTGTTATAGTGACAGACTTGTCCCCACCGGTACTGTACCCAAGTGTTATAAAGTAACAGATCTGTCTGCACTAGTACTGTACCCCAGTGTTATACAGTGACAGACCCGTCTGCACCAGTGCCGTACCCCAGTGTTACACAGTGACAGACCCGTCCCCACCAGTACTGTACCCCAGTGTTACACAGTGACAGACTCGTCCCCACCAGTACTGTACCCCAGTGTTACACAGTGACAGACTCGTCCCCACCAGTACTGTACCCCAGTGTTATACAGTGACAGATTCGTCCTCACCAGTACTGTACCTCAGTGTTACACAGTGACAGACCCGTCCCCACCAGTACTATACCCCAGTGTTATACAGCGACAGACCCATCCCCACAAGAACTGTACCCCAGTGTTATAGTGACAGACCTGTCCCAACCAGTACTGTACCCAAGTGTTATAAAGTAACACATCTGTCCGCACTAGTACTGTACCCCAGTGTTATACAGTGACAGACCCGTCCCCACCAGTACTGTACCTCAGTGTTACACAGTGACAGACCCATCCCCACCAGTACTGTACCCCAGTGTTATACAGTGACAGACCCATCCCCACAAGAACTGTACCCCAGTGTTATACAGCGACAGACCCGTCCCCACCAGTACTGTACCCCAGTGTTATACAGTGACAGACCCGTCCCCACCAGTACTGTACCCCAGTGTTATACAGCGACAGACCTGTCCCCACCAGTACTGTACCCAAGTGTTATAAAATAACACATCTGTCCGCACTAGTACTGTACCCCAGTGTTATACAGTGACAGACCCATCCCCACAAGAACTGTACCCCAGTGTTATACAGCGACAGACCCGTCCCCACCAGTACTGTACCCCAGTGTTATACAGCGACAGACCTGTCCCCACCAGTACTGTACCCAAGTGTTATAAAATAACACATCTGTCCGCACTAGTACTGTACCCCAGTGTTATACAGTGACAGACCCATCCCCACAAGAACTGTACCCCAGTGTTATACAGCGACAGACCCGTCCCCACCAGTACTGTACCCCAGTGTTATACAGTGACAGACCCGTCCCCACCAGTACTGTACCTCAGTGTTACACAGCGACAGACCCGTCCCCACCAGTACTGTACCCCAGTATTATACAGTGACAGACCCGTCCCCACCAGTACTGTACCTCAATGTTACACAGTGACAGACCCATCCCCACCAGTACTGTACCCCAGTGTTACACAGCGACAGACCCATCCCCACAAGAACTGTACCCCAGTGTTATACAGCGACAGACCCATCCCTACAAGAACTGTACCCCAGTGTTATACAGCAACAGACCCGTCCCCACCAGTACTGTACCCCACTGTCATACAGCAACAGACTCTTCCCCACCAGTACTGTACCCCAGTGTTATACAGTGACAGACCCGTTCCCACCAGTACTGTACGCCAGTGTTACACAGCGACAGACCCGTCCCCACCAGTACTCTACCCCAGTGTTATACAGAGACCCATCCCCACCAGTACTGTACCCCAGTGTTATACAGTGACAGACCCATTCACACCAGTTCTGTACCCCAGTGTTATACAGTGACAGACCCGTCCCCACCAGTACTGTACCCCAGTGTTACACAGTGACAGACCCATCCCTACCAGGACTGTACCCCAGTTTTATACAGCGACAGACCCGTCCCCACCAGTACTGTACCCCCGTTTTAAACAGTGACAGACCCGTCCCCACCAGTACTGTACCTCAGTGTTACACAGTGACAGACCCATCCCCACCAGTAGTGTACCCCAGTGTTATACAGTGACAGGCCCATCCCCACAAGAACTGTACCCCAGTGTTATACAGTGACAGACCCATCCCCACCAGTACTGTACCCCAGTTTTATACAGTGACAGACCCATCCCCACCAGTACTGTACCCCAGTGTTATACAGTGACAGACCCATCCCCACCAGTACTGTACCCCAGTGTTATATAGTGACAGACCCATTCACACCAGTACTGTACCCCAGTGTTATACAACGACAGACCCATCCCCTCCAGTAATGTACCCCAGTGTTATACAATAACAGAATGGCCCACACCAGTACTGTATCATACTATTATGTAGAACATAGAACATTACAGCGCTTTACAGGCCCTTCGGCCTTTGATGTTGCGCCAACCCGTGAAACCAATCTAAAGCCCATCTAACCTAGACTTTTGCAATATCATCCATATTTTATCCAGAACTCTGGTGCAGCCGCAATTGGAGTATTGCGTACAATTCTGGTCGCCGCATTATAAGAAAGATGTGGAGCCATTGGAAAGGGTGCAGAGGAGGTTTACCAGGATGTTGCCTGGTATGGTGGGAAGGTCTTATGAGGAAAGGCTGAGGGACTTGAGGTTATTTTCAGAAGGCGTTTGACAAGGTACCTCACAAGAGGTTATTGCAGAAGGTAAGGGGGCATGGAGTTGGGGGTAGGGTGTTAGCGTGGATAGAGCATTGGTTGTCAAATAGGAGGCAGGGAGTGGGGGTTAATGGGTGCTATTCGGATTGGCGGTTGGTGACTAGTGGAGTGCCCCGGGGTCGGTGCTGGGGCCTCAGCTACTTATCATTTATATAGGTGATCTGGAGGAGGGAACCGAGTGTATGGTGTCGAAATTTGCTGATGACACCAAGATTGGTGGAACGGCAAATTGCGCGGAGAGTCTGCAGAAGGATCTAGATAGGCTGGGCGAATGGGCCAGGAAATGGCAAGTGGAATTTAATATTGGCAAGTGCGAGGTGGTCCACTTTGGTAGGAATAATGGTAGGAAGGACTGTTACTTACGTGGCGAAAAACTGCAGCAGGCGACGGTGCAGAGGGACCTCGGGGTCCTTGTGCATGAATCGCAAAAACCCAGCCTGCAGGTGCAGCAGGTGGTCAGGAAGGCGAATGGGATGCTGGCCTTCACAGCGAGGGGGGATTGAATATAAAAGTAGGGAGGTCTTGCTGCAGCTGTATAGGGCATTGGTGAGGCCGCAGCTGGAGTACTGTGTGCAGTTTTGGTCGCTGCACTTATGCAAGGATATTTTGGCCTTGGAGGGAGTGCAGAGGAGGTTTACTAGGCTGATACCGGAGTTGAGGGGGTTGAGCTATGAGGAGAGGCTGAATAAACTAGGCTTGTACTCGTTAGAGTTTAGACGAATGAGGGGAGATCTCATTGAGACATATAAGATGATGAATGGGATGGATAGGATAGAGGTGGAGAGACTCTTCCCGCTCAGAAAGGACAGTAGGACTAGGGGGCACAGCCTCAAGATAAAGAGGGGGGGGGGGGTGGTTTCGAACGGAGTTGAGGAGGAACTTTTTCACTCAAAGGGTGGTGAATCTCTGGAATTCTCTGCCCGTTGAAGTGGTGGAGGCTGCCTTGCTAAATATTTTTAAGACGCGGGTTGATGGGTTTTTGATAAGAGAGGGGATTAAGGGTTATGGGGAGAGGGCGGGAATGTGGAACTGAGCCACGACAGATCAGCCATGATCTTATTGAATGGCGGGGCAGGCTCGAAGGGCTAGATGGCCTACTCCTGCTCCTATTTCTTATGTTCTTATTTTCACTGGAGAGAAGAAGGTTACAAGGTGACCTGATTGAGGCATACAAGATGATCAGAGGGTTAGATAGGGTGGACAGTGAGAGCCTTTTACCTCAGATGGTGATGGCTAACACGAGGGGACATAGCTTTAAATTAAGCGGTGGTAATTTTGGGACAGATGTCAGAGGTAGATTCTTTATTCAGAGGGTAGTAAGGTCGTGGAATGCCCTGCCTGCAGCAGCTGTGGACTCACCAACTTTAAGGGCGTTCAAATGGTCAGTGGATAGGCATATGGATAACATTGGAATAGTTTAGGTCAGAGGGTCAGTATATTGGTTCCACTGGTTGGCGCAACATCGAGGGCCGAAGGGCCTGTACTGCGCTGCAATGTTCTATGTTCTCCTGTCCCCTCCTGGCAATTCTTAGCTCTCTCTTTAGTCCCTTCCTGGCTAACTTGTAACTCTCAAGTGCTCTAACTGAACCTTCACATCTCATCTTGACTTAAGTCTCTTTCTTCCTCTTCATAAGCGATTCAACTTCTTTAGTAAACCACGCTTCTCTCACTCAACCACTTCCTTCCTGTCTGATAGGTACATAACAATCAAGGACACCCCGTAGCTGTTCCTTGAACAAGCTCCAGATTTCAATTGTGCCCATCCCCTGCAATTTCCTTCCACATCCGATGCATCCTAAAGCTCCATAATTTCCTTTCCCCAGCTATAACTCTTGCCTTGCGATATATACCCATCCCTTTCCAACACTAATGCAAATGTAACCGAATTATGGTCACTATGACCAAAGTGTTACCTACCTCCAAAGCTAATACGTGGCCTGCTTCATTACCCAGTACCAAATCAAATGTGGCCTTGTCTCTTGTTCACGGCAGTGACAGATCCCTCCCCACCAATACTGTACCCTAGTGTCAGAGACAGACCTGCCCCACCAGTACTGAACCCCAGTGTTATACAGTGACAGACCCGTCCCCACCAGTACTGTACCCCCGTGTTATACAGTGACAGACCCAACCCCACCAGTAGTGTACCCCAGTTTATACAGTGATAGACCCACCCCCACCACTGTACCGCAGTGTTATACAGCGACAGAAACATCCACACCAGTACTGTACCCCAGTGTTCTACTGTGACAGACCCGTCCCCACCAGTACTGTACCCCAGTATTATACAGTGACAGACCCATCTCCACCAGTACTGTATCCCAGTGTTATACAGCGACAGACCCATCCCCACCAATACTGTACCCCAGCGTTATATAGCGACAAACCCATCCCCACAGTACTGTACTTCATAAGAACTAGGAGCAGGAGTAGGCCATCTAGCCCTTCGAGCCTGTCCTGCCATTCAATAAGATCATGGCTGATCTGAAGTGAATCAGTTCCACTTTCCCGCTTTCTCCCCATAACCCTTAGTTCCCCTGTCCATCAGAAACCTATCTACCCGTGACTTAAATATATTTAGCGAGGTAGCCTCCACCACTTCAACGGGCAGAGAATTCCAGAGATTCACCACCCTTTGACTGAAGAAGTTCCTCCTCAACTCTGATCTAAACTGCCCCCCCATCCACTATCACTCCAGTGTTTCCAGTGACAGACCCGTCCCCACCAGTATTGTACCCCAGAGTTATACAGTGACAGACCTGTACCCCACCAGTACTGTACCCCAGTGTTAGACAGCAACAGCCCTGTACCCACCAGTACTGTACCCCAGTGTTATACAGTGATAAACCCGTCCCCACCAGTACTGTACGTCAGTGTTACACAGTGACGGTCATGTCCACAGCAGTACTAGAACATAGAACAGTACAGCACAGTACAGGCCCTTCAGCCCTCAACATTGTGCCAAGCTATGTCCGATCCCAAGATCAAGCTATCCCACTCCCTATAATTCTGGTGTGCTCCATGTGCCTATCCAATAACTGCCTGAAAGTTCCTTAAGTGTCTGACTCCACTATCACAGCAGGCAGTGCATTCCACACCCCAACCACTCTCTGAGTAAAGAATCTACCTCGGACATCCCTCCTATATCTCCCACCATGAACCTTATAGTTATGCCCCCTAGTAACAGCTACATCCACCCGAGGAAATAGTCTCTGATCATCCACCCTATCTAGCCCCCTCATCATCTGATAAACTTCTATTAAGTCGCCTCTCATCTTCCTCCGCTCTAAAGAGAAAAGCCCCAGCTCCCTACCCTCCAAACCAGGCAGCATCCTGGTAAATCTCCTCTGCACTCTCTCCAATGCTTCCACATCCTTCTTATAGTGAGGTGACCAGAACTGAACACAATATTCCAAATGTAGTCTCACCAAGGTCCTGTACAGTTGCAGCATAACCCCACGGCTCTTAAACTCAAACACCCTGTTAATAAACACTAACACACCATAAGCCTTCTTCACAGCTCTATCCACTTGAGTGGCAACTTTCAGAGATCTGCGGAAATGAACCCCAAGATCTCTCTGTTCCTCCACATTCCTCTGAACCCTGCCATTGACCCTGTAATCTGCATTCAAGTTTGTCCTACCAAAATGAATCACCTCGCACTTATCAGGGTTAAACTTCATCTGCCACTTTTCGGCCCAGCTCTGCATCCTATCAATGTCTCTTTGCAGCCTGCAAGAGCCCTCCACCTCATCCACTACTCCACCAATCTTGGTGTCATCAGCAAATTTACTAACCTACTCTTCAGCCCCCTCTTCCAAATCATTGATAAAAATCACAAATAGCAAAGGACCCAGCACTGATCCCTGTGATACACCACTGGTAACTGGCCTCCAGTCAGAAAATTTTCCCTCCACCACCATCCTGTCTTCAATGAGACAGCCAGTTACTTATCCAATCGGCCAAATTTCCTTCTATCCCACACCTCCTTACTTTCTTCATGAGCCTACCATGGGAAACTTTATCAAACGCCTTACTAGAATCCATGTATACGACATCAACTGCTCTACCTTCATCTGCACACTTACCTCGTCAAAGAATTTAATCAAAGACTTACTCATAGAACATAGAACATTACAGCGCAGAACAGGCCCTTCGGCCCACGATGTTGCATCGACCAGTTAAAAAACAATGACCTAAACCTAAACCAAACCCTTTCCATCCATAAACCTATCCACGGATCTCTTAAACGCCCCCAAACTAGGCGCATCCACAACTGCAGCAGGCAGGGCATTCCAATCCCTCACCACCCTCTGGGTAAAGAACCTACCCCTGACAGCCGTCCTATAACTACCACCCCTTAATTTAAAGCTATGCCCCCTCGTGCTAGCTTTCTCCATCCGAGGAAAAAGGCTATCACTGTCCACCCTATCCAAACCTCTGATCATCTTATGTTTCAATAAGGTCCCCTCGCAGCCGCCTTCTTTCTAATGAAAACAACCTCAAATCCCTCAGTCTCTCCTCATAGGACCTCCCCTCCATACCAGGCAACATCCTGGTAAACCTCCTCTGCGCCCTCTCCAAAGCCTCCACATCCTTCCTATAATGTGGGGACCAGAACTGCACACAATACTCCAAGTGCGGCCGCACCAGAGTTTTGTACAGTTGCAACATGATGCTACGGCTCTTAAATTCAATCCCCCTACCAATAAATGCCAAGACACCGTATGCCTTCCTAACAACCCTATCTACTTGATTCCCAACTTTCAGGGATCTATGTACACATACACCTAGATCCCTCTGTTCATCCACACTATTCAGAGTCCTACCGTTAGCCCTATACTCTACACATCCATTATTCCTGCCAAAGTGAATTACCTCACACTTTTCCACATTAAACTCCATCCTCCACCTCTCGGCCCAGCTCTGCAACTTGACCAAGTCTCCCTGTAGACTAAGAGGTTGAGGAAAGGATTGCGGAGACAATCCTGGTTAGGAGTGAAAGTAATAGGGTAATTGTTATGGGGGACTTTAACTTTACGAATATTGATTGGAGTTGCTATAGTTCTAGCTCGCTAGAGGGGTCAGTGTTTGTACAAAGCGTGCAGGAAGGTTTTTTGTCTCAGTATGTAGACAGGCCAACTAGAGGTGAGGCTATATTGGATTTGGTGCTGGGAAATGAGCCAGACCAGGTGCTAGACTTGGAAGTTGGTGTGCATTTTGGTGATAGTGACCACAATTCGGTTACGTTCACCTTAGTGATGGGAAGAGATAGGCATGAACCTCGGGTCAGCAATTTTAGCTGGGGTAAGGGCGATTATGAGGCTATCAGGAGTGAATTAGGAAGCATGGATTGGATTAGGAGATTACAGGGACTGGGAACGTCTGAAATGTGGAGTTTTTTCAAGGAGCAGCTACTGCGAGTCCTTGATAGGTATGTCCCTGTCAGGCATGGTGGATTTGGTAGATCTAGGGAACCGTGGTGCACTAAAAGAGTTGAGTCGATGGTTAAAAAGAAAAAGGAGGCTTATGTTCGGATGAGATTGGAGGGCTCAGATAGTGCACTAGAAAGCTTTAGATTGGCTAGGAGGGAGTTGAAGAGTGAGTTGAGAAGGGCTAAAAGAGGACATGAGAAGACTTTGGCTGATAGGATTAAGGAGAATCCTAAGGCGTTCTATAGGTATGTCAAGAACAGAAGGTTGGTCAGGGCAAGATTAGGGCCAGTTACAGACAGCAGGGGGAAGTTGTGTGTGGAACCGGAGGAGATTGGAGAAGTATTGAACCAATATTTCTCTTCGGTGTTCACGCAGGGGGACATGAATATAGCTGAGGAGGACATTGGGTTGCAGGGGTGTAAAATAGACAGTATTACGGTTGATAAAGGGGATGTGCTGGAAATTCTTGAGGGGCTGAAAATAGATAAGTCCCCTGGTCCGGATGGGATCTACCCTAGGATTCTCTGGGAGGCTAGAGAGGTGATTGCAGAGCCTCTGGCTCAGATCTTCAGGTCGTCATTGGTCTCTGGTGTAGTCCCGGAGGATTGGAGGATAGCGAATGTTGTCCCATTGTTTAAGAAGGGGAACAGAGACTTTGCCGGGAATTATAGACCGGTGAGTCTTACTTCTGTTGTGGGCAAGGTTTTAGAAAAAATTATTAGGGATAGGATTTATAGTTATTTGGAGTGTAACGAATTGATTAGAAATAGTCAGCATGGTTTTGTAGCGGGTAGGTCGTGCCTTACTAACCTTATTGAGTTTTTTGAGAAGGTGACCAAAGAGGTGGATGGGGGCAAGGCGGTTGACGTGGTATACATGGATTTTAGTAAGGCGTTCGATAAGGTTCACCATGGTAGGCTTCTGCAGAAAATGCAGATGTATGGGATTGTGGGTAATCTAGGAAGTTGGATCAGGAATTGGCTATCAGATAGGAGACAGAGGGTGGTGGTGGATGGTAAATATTCATCATGGAGTACAGTTACGAGTGGTGTGCCTCAGGGATCTGTTTTGGGGCCACTGTTGTTTGTAATTTTTATTAATGATCTGGATGAGGGTATAGTTGGGTGGATTAGTAAATTTGCTGATGACACCAAAATTGGAGGTGTGGTAGATTGTAAGGAAGGGTGTCATAGTCTGCAGGGAGACTTAGATAGGTTGCAGAGCTGGGCCGAGAGGTGGCGGATGGAATTTAATGCAGAGAAGTGTGAGGTAATTCACTTTGGTAGGAGCAACAGATGTGTCGAGTATAGGGCTAACGGGAGGACTTTGAATAGTGTGGATGAACAGAGGGATCTAGGTGTGTGTGTACATAGATCCCTGAAAGTTGGGAATCAAGTAGATAAGGTTGTTAAGAAGGCGTACGGTGTCTTGGCGTTTATTGGTAGGGGGATTGAATTTAGGAGTCGCAGTGTAATGTTGCAACTGTACACTACTCTAGTGCGGCCGCACTTGGAGTACTGTGTGCAGTTCTGGTCCCCGCATTACAAGAAGGATGTGGAGGCGTTGCAGAGGGTGCAGAGGAGGTTTACTAGGATGTTGCCTGGTATGGTGGGGAGGTCCTGTGAGGAGAGACTGAGGGATTTAGGGTTGTTTTCGTTGGAAAGAAGGCGGCTAAGAGGGGATCTTATTGAAACATATAAGATGATTAGAGGTTTAGATAGGGTGGATAGTGATAGCCTTTTTCCTCGGATGGAGAAAGCTAGCACGAGGGGGCATGGCTTTAAATTAAGGGGGGGTAGCTACAGGACGGATGTCAGGGGTAGGTTCTTTACCCAGCGGGTGGTGAGGGATTGGAATGCCCTGCCTGCTGCAGTTGTAAATGCGTCTAGTTTGGGGGCGTTTAAGAGATCTCTGGATAGGTTTATGGACGAAAAGGGATTGGTATAGGCTAGTGGGTCATTGTTTTTGTAACTGGTCGGCGCAACATCGTGGGCCGAAGGGCCTGTTCTGCGCTGTAATGTTCTATGTTCTATGTTCTAAGACACCCTTCCTCACTATCTACCACACCTCCGACTTTGGTGTCATCAGCAAATTTACTAATCCACCCAGCTATACCCTCATCCAGATCATTTATAAAAATTACAAACAGCAGTGGCCCCAAAACAGATCCCTGAGGCACACCACTCGTAACTGAACTCCATGTCGAATACTTACCATCAACCACTACCCTCTGTCTCCTATCCTACTCCTCACAAAACCGTGCTGACTATCCTGGATTAAGCTGCATCTTTCCAAACGGTCATAAATCCTAAACCTCAGGATCTTTTCCATTAACTTACTGACCACTGATGTAAGACTAACTGGCCTATAATTACCAGGGTCACTCCTATTTCCGTTCTTGAAGAGAGGAACATTCGCCACTCTCCAGTCCTCTGGCACAATCCCTGCGGACAGTGAGGACCCAAAGATTAAAGCTAAAGGCTCTGCAATCTCATCCCTTGCCTCCCAAAGTATTCTAGGATGTATCCCATCTGGCCCATGGGACTTACCGACCCTCAGATTTTTCAAAATTAAGAATTACTGTACCCCAGTGTTACACAGTGATTGACCTGTCCCCACCAGTACTGTACCCCAGTGTTGTACAGTGACAGACCCGACCCACCATTACTGTCCCCCAGTGTTATACAGTGACAGACTCGTCCCCACCAGTAGTGCACCCCAGTAATATAGTGACAGACCCATCCCCGTCAGTACTGTACCCCAGTGTTATACAGTGACAGGCCTGTCCTCACCAGTACTCTACCCCAGTGTTACACAGTGACAGACCCAACCCCACCAGTACTGTACCCCAGTGTTATACAGTGACAAACTCGTCCCCACCAGTACTGTACTCCAGTGTTGTACAGTGACAGACCCAGCCCCACCAGTACTGTACCCCAGTGTTATACAACGACAGATCCGTCCCCACCAGTACTGTACCCCAGTGTTATACAGCGACAGACCCGTCCCCACCAGTGCTGTACCCCAGTGTTATACAGTGACAGACCCGTCCCCATCAGTACCGTATCCCAGCGTTATACAGCAACAGATCCGTCCCCACCAGTACTGTAACCCAGTGTCACACAGCAATAGGCAGATCCCTAATGCTTGTGACAGTGTGTACCGCTGTACGTCACTCCTCTGAAATCCTTGTGCTGACGTTGGGTGCTGGGCACTGGTCCTTGTCAATATTGTCATGGGGCTGTTGTTCACTGTGAGCAACTGGAGAAAGTTATACTTGTTTTATGTATTCATGTCTCTTTTATTGTCCCTTTGCATTGAGGCATCCGTAAACAACTCATCTTTTTTAAGCTGATGTTGGAGTTTTATCTCTGCATGGGTTTTATGGCTTGCAATCAGTTAGTATGTTAAACTCGCTGTTTAGATATAAACAGGCTCATTCAAACGCTAGGGGATCTCTTGAATGAGTTAGTAAGGCATGCATAGCAAAAAAAGTCAACAACAGGAAGGTAGATGAAAATGCACTAAATTTGAACAGAACACAAACAGATCAATAAAAGACAAGTTGGGACAGGGCTGTCCATCAATCTGAGGGGGCACTATCTGAGTTCCAGTTCTTGAGATTTATTCTGCTCCATACGAGGTGAGTAACTGGGTACTGAGTCCTTAGGGTTGGAGATGAAAAAAGCCTTTTTCAGGAACAATGAATCTCCCATGATTCGTTCCTTGCCTCCACTGAGTTTCCGGAATGTTCTGGTGTGACGGCCTTGTGGAGGCTCAGTCTGTGTGAAGGTTTAACTCTGTCCCAGCTGTCAAACACTGCGGCACTGACATCACTGTCTGTAACGAGGTGTTCACAGGAACTAAAATGGAAAAGGGAACAGCTTTTAGGACAATGAACAATTTTAACTCAACAAAAGAGACAATTGACACAGTGAGTGTGAAATGAAGTGAATCGACGATTGAGAAAACTGCTCATACAGCACACTCTGAAGCCAATGCCACATGAACTCTGAACTCTGTGACCCCCTCAGTCTGGACATAACCCTTACAGCTCTATCACCCTGGCTCCTTGCTGGGCCATCTCCAGGTGTTAGCAAGGTGCTCCATTTATTTTAATAATTTAGGAAGAATCCAAGACTTAAAGCTCTTGATTGCAGTTGCAGAGGGGGATCTGAATATGAAACCGGTTATCTGTCTGTTCCTGGTCTCTGGCAGATTAATATCTGCTCTCTGAGTCACTCAGACCTGACTCAGTTTATAAAGTCAGACTGCATGTGGGTCAATTCTACAGTATTGGTGTCAATTCTCAAAACAATGTCCAATATCAAACGTATGTCCCTCAGCTCAGTTCTGTCCCTTGGCCAATGAAATTTAAATTAGCTAATACAGCTAAATTCAGTGGTAATTAAGAAATAATCCTTCGCATTGCTGAAAAGAGAAATGCTGGAAGGAATCAGCACGATTTCTAAAATTGATTTCTTGGATGTGGCTGACCCAAATTGCCCTCCATGTCAGAGGGACTTACAGAATCAACCACATTGCAATGGATCTAAAGAGACACTTCAGGAAGTGTAAAGAGTAACATGCCCCTGTCTACATCAATGGGGATAAAGTGGAAATGATCGAGAGCTTCTAGTTTTTAGGTGTCCAGATCACCAACAACCTGTCCTGGTCCCTTTGAGATATTAAGGGGTTAACATCACATGCAATTAAGAACTTTTGAGTTGATTTCAAAATGACAAGCTTAAGACATCTGTGATTAACAAATTTACCCTTTAACAGTTCTCTTACTTTCAACATAACGATATTACGACGTTAGATATGGTTAACCTGACTAGAACAAAAGGTGCCTTGTGATGAGCTATATTGTATCAGATCACATGTGATCTGAAGGATTGTAAAAGCTACATAAAGGGGGACTGTCCCATTGTTCAGCACATCTCTGCACCTGACTGCCAGCACTGAGTGAAAGTTACATAGCAAAGGTTTGCCAGCTTGTACATGTAAGAAAAATAAAGAGCTTTTGAATCGGACAGTGGTTGGTGTTTGCTTTTGTATCAAGGACAGAAGAGTCTCGCAAAAACGAACTTAACAATTGGCACTGCAGAGCAGGGTTCCAACATAAACAGACGTCCTCCGAGGTGGACTGAATAAGCAATCATCTGGGTGTCGGTAACGTGAGACGGTCGGGCCTATGAGGTAAGATTAACCTTGGTCTCTCTCACTGAACTAATATTCAGTTGACCCCTTGTCCCTATATTGACAGAACCCAGAGACGGCTTACGTTCCAGGTTTATTCAGTAAGAAAGTGGAGGGTTCGAATCCCTCACATGTACCTGGAGGTTAGAGTCTCCAGGGTTTTGGTATATTAAATCCAGGAGGTTTGAGGCACCCTGGTGGCCGGGGTTTGAGTCCCTCGGTCGGTAGAATTTGAGGTTCGAGTCCTTATGAGACGTAGTAACGTGTGGGAATTACTATGGAAATATTATGAATTAATTGGCAAGAAGGAAAATTGATGAGAGAAAAATCTAAGATTGATCTAATAA
Source organism: Carcharhinus amblyrhynchos (assembly GCF_965287045.1). Classification (NCBI taxonomy): domain Eukaryota; kingdom Metazoa; phylum Chordata; class Chondrichthyes; order Carcharhiniformes; family Carcharhinidae; genus Carcharhinus; species Carcharhinus amblyrhynchos. The sequence continues at coordinate 150,940,245 of NC_137325.1, read as the reverse complement.
TGAGTAGTTTTTGTATTTCAGAGTGTTTGGGGGGTCTGGTTGCTTGTTGAATCGATAGGATCTTTTAAGAGACTTTTGGATGAGTACATGGGATTTAGTAAGGTACAGGGTTATAGGTAAGCCTGATAGGGAGGGATATGTTCGACACAACTTGTGGGCCAAAGGGCCTGTTTGTGCTGTAGTTTTTCTATGTTCTATGAAAAATCAAAATTGACCAGCTGGAGAGGAATCAAAGTTGGAGTAGGAGAGGGATCAGTGAATGGGATGATGAAGGGAAACCCAAAACTTGGGAAATGTTGAAGTGGGAATGTGAGAAGTATAAGGACAGAAGAGAGGGAGCGGAACCAGAGAGGCTGATAAGGGAGAGACAAAACCGAGAAAAAGGACTGGAGCAGCAGGCTGAACAAAGGAAAGATTAAAAAACCGGAGGTACCTCCTGACATATCTGGCTTGCCAACGTTGTTCTAAAGTACTGACACCGATCAACAACAACTGGAGGAGGAGGATTGGAGAAGGCAACCTAGTGCTCTCATGATTTTGGCCAATTGTGGACCCAAAGAGGGTTCCTCATGTCCTCGGGAAGCCCCATCCAAAATTCCCCTTATAGCCACAACCTTCTCCAAGCCAGCCTCCTCCCTAAACAACTAGTCATTATTAAATTTACCGCCCACACTGCCGGTAACTCGGCAGCGACCAGGGGTAATGCCAGGGCTGACTATGCCACCAAAAAGGCTGCAACAGCCCAAACTAACATAGTGCCCACCATGAATAAACAGGCAATAAATCGCTCGCCTTCCCTGAACACACTGGGCATGCCAGATATAATCACTATTCAGCGCTTACAGGGTGATGCCCCTGCTTCTGAAAAAGATCTTTGGAAGACACATGGATGTTCGCATTCTGCGTCAAAAGGCCTCTGGGTCACTCTAGCTGGCCAAGTTTGTATACCAGATACATTACTGCCTTTATTGATTGATTGTCTACACTCTGACACCCACCTTGGGAAGGAGGGAATGAGTGGAATATTGCTTCGTACCTGGTGGCACCCCTGACTGGCTGAGGCTGCTCAGTCTCACATAGCATCATGTTTAACATGTCAACAAAATAACAGTGGCCAAGGAATAAAGTGCTCACCAGGGGGAACACCCTTGTCGGGTGGCCCATTTGATTGTATTCAGTTGGATTTTATTGAATTACCGTGTGTGCAGTGTTATAAGTTTCGTCTTGTAATTGTTGATGTGATTAGTAGATGGATAGAGGCTTTCCCCAACTACAAATGACAAGACCAATGTTCCAAAAGCACTCTTTACGACCCTATCTACCTGTGACGCCACTTTTAGGGGATTCTGTACCTGTATTCCCAGATCCCTCTATTCAACTGCACTCTTCAGAGTCCTACCATTTACCTTGTATGTTCTACCTTGGTTTGTCCTTCCAAAGTGCAATACCTCACACTTGTCTGCGTTAATCTCCATCTGCTGTTTTTCAGCCCATTTTTCTAGTTGGTCCAAATCCCTCTGCAAGCTTTGAAAACCTTCCTCACTGTCCACTACACCTCCAGTCTTTGTATCATCAGCAAATTTGCTGATCCAATTTACCACATTATCATCCAGATCATTGATATAGATGACAAACAACAATGGACCCAGCACTGATCCCTGTGGCACACCACTAACCACAGGCCTCCACTCAGAGAAGCAATCCTCCACTACCACTCGCTGGCTTCTTCCACTGAGCCAATGTTTAATCCAGTTTACTACCTCTCCATGTATATCGAGTCAAGTTAACTGACAAGAACAAAGGGTGTCTTGTGATTAGCTACATTGTATCAGATCGTATGTGATCTGAAGGATTGTAAAGCTACATAAAGGGGGACTGTCCCATTATTTAGCGCGCCTTTGCTACCTAACTCCCAGCACTGAGTGGAAGTTATATAGCAAAGGTTTGTCAGCTTGTACATGTAAAAAGAATAAAGAACTTTTGAATTGGACAGTGATTGGTATTTGCCTTTGTATCAAGGATGGAAGCGTCTTGCAAAAACCGAACTTAACACCCTCATGCTGACACTATATTAAGAAAGCCCCACCAACGCCTCGTCTTTCTCAGAAGACTAAGGAAATTTGACATGGCAGCTACAACTCTCATCAACCTTTACAGATGCACCATAAAAAAAATTCTTTCTGATTGTATTTCAGCTTGGTATGGCTCCTGCTCTGCCCAAGACCACAGGAAGCTAGAAAAGATCGTGAACAAAGCCCAGTCCATCAGGCAAATCAGCCTCCCATTGACTGACTCTGTCTATACTTGCTGCTGCCTCGGTAAAGCAGTCAGCATAATTAAGGACCCCACACACCCCGGACATTCTCTCTTTCACCTTCTTCCATCCGGAAAAAGATACAAAAGTCTGAGGTCACGTACCAACCATTTCAAGAACGGCTTCTTCCCTGCTGCCAGACTTTTGAATGGATTTACCTCGCATTAAGTTGATCTTTCTCTACACCCTAGCTATGACCGTAACACTACATTCTGCACTCTCTTTTCCTTCTCTATGAACAGTATGCATTGTACAGTGCACAAGAACAATACTTTTCATTGTATACTAATACGTGACAAAAATAAAACAATCAGATCACTTCATAAAAATGAGAATTAAAATGGTGTCCCATTGGACAGTCAAGGTCATTGAAATAAGAACATAAGAACTAGGAGCAGGAGTGGGCCATCTGGTCCCTCGAGCCTGCTCCGCTGTTCAATAAGATCATGGCTGATCTTTTTGTGGACTCAGCTCCACTTATCCGCCCGATCACCATAACCCCTAATTCCTTTACTGTTCAAAAATTTATCTATCCTTGCCTTAAAAACATTCAATGAGGGAGCCTCAACTGCTTCACTGGGCAGGGAATTCCACAGATTCACGACCCTTTGTGTGAAGAAGTTCCTCCTCAACTCAGTCCTAAATCTGCTTCCTCTTATTTTGAGGCTATGCCCCCAAGTTCTAGTTTCACCCGCCAGTGGAAACAACTTCCCTGCTTCTATCTTATCTATTCCCTTTGTAATCTTGCATGCTTCTATAAGAGCTCCTCTCATTTTTCTGAATTCCAATGAGTATAGCCCCAGTCTATTCAGTCTCTCCTCATAAGCCAACCCTCTCAACTCCGGAATCAACCTAGTGAATCTCCCCTGCATCCAAGGACATCCCATTGTTCAGTCAAGGTCATTATGTGCAGACTGAAGGCAGGTTGCAGAAAGTGGCCATCAAATGTGTGTTTAGTTTCCAGTGTTGAGCAGACCACATTGTGAGCATTCTAATGTAGACCAGTTCCGATGACAAGTCACAGGACTGAGAGTTGCGGGATGAAAGTAAGCTCCAAAGCACCATGGTACAGGAAGCCATTCAAGCATGTTAGTAAATAGAAATGTAGTGGTAGCAGGTGACAGGATACATTCAGTGATGCTGGTGTCCCAGAGTATGACTGTGTCAGGCTTGACTAGTCTGTGCGACGGCTCTCCAATTTTGGCACAAGCTCTCAGGTGTCAGTAAGGATGTTGTAGGGTCTTGGCTGATGCTGGGTGAGTTATTCCTTTTTGTAGACTTCATAGTGGTTTTACAGAACTGAGTATCTCGCTCGGCCATTTCAGAGGCATTTAAGAGTTACCTACGTTACTGTGGATATGGAGTCACATGTAGGCCAGAGTAGGTAAGGACAGCAGATTTCTATCCTTAAAGAGTATGAGTGAATCAGATGGGTTTTTATGCCAATGAATAATGGTCTCATGGTCACTATGAATTTTATTTATGAATGGAATTTAAATTCCCCAGCTGACATGATGGGATTTGAACCCAATGCTCCCAGAGCATTAGCCTAGGGTCTCTAGATTACTAGTCTAGTGACAATACCACTAAACCATTGTCTCCCCCATCAGACCTACATTATAACCAACCTCTAATTTTTACAATATTCTACACTGTCATTCCACAAAAGGCTTCTGAAGAGTAGCCTGGACTGGAAACGTTAACTCTGTTTCTCTCTCCACAGGAGCTACCCACTGTGACATTCCAGCAGTTTCTGCTTTTATTTGTAAAAAGGAAATTGCACTTGACTAATAATTTGCAGCAATGTGGATAAAGGTGAACAGGGAGATGTACAAAGAACAAAGAAAACCCACCACTCTGTGTGAAAAACCTCCCACGCTATTCTCCCTGAAACTTCCCCTCCCACCTCACCTTGAACCTGTGCCCCTTGTAATTCCACCCTGGGGAAAAGCCTCTGATTATCCAACCTATGGATGGAAAGGGTTTGGTTTAGGTTAGAGGGTCATTGCTTTTTAACTGGTCGGCGCAACATCGCGGGCCGAAGGGCCTGTTCTGCGCTGTAATGTTCTATGTTCTAACCTGTCAATGCTTCTCATAATTTTGTAGACCTCTATCACAGCTCCTCTCAACCTCCGTCTTTCCAGTGAAAACAATCCTAGTTTATTCAATCTTCTTCATAGCCAACACCCTCAAGACTAAGCAACATCCTGGTGAACCTTCTTTGCACTGTCTCCAAAGCTCCCCTGACTTCTGGTAGTATGGTGACCAGAACGGCACATAATACTCCAAATGCAGCCCAACCAAGGTTTCATATAGCTGCAACACGATTTCCCAACTCCTGTACTCAGTGCCCTGGCTGATAGGGAACTGTGGTTCTGTACACCCAGATCCCTCTGTATGTTAATGTTCCGAAGGGTTCTGCCATTTATAGTATAATTCACACCTAAATTTGATCCTCCAAAATGCATCACCTCACATTTGTCCGGATTAAACTCCATCTGCCATTTCTGTGTCCAAGTCTCCAATCTATCTCTAGCCTGTTGTATCCTCTGACAATCCCTGGCACTATCAGAATTCTGCCAATCTACCTGTCATCCGCAAACTTACTAATCAGACCTCCCCACATTTTCCTCCAGAACAATTATATATACTACAAACAACAGAGGTACCAGCTCTGATCCCTGTGGAACACCACTAGCTTCTGGTGTTCCTTTGCCTTCCACAGTAACCTCGGATCCGGCCCCAGGGACTTGTCTCAATGCAGTTTAGGATACTTGACATTTCCTCTTTCGATATACTGACATTCTCTAGAGCGTTCACACACATTTCCCTGACTTCAACACCTGCCATGTCCTTCTCCTTGGTGACCACCGATACAAAGTACTCATTAAGAATCTTGCCCACTTCCTGTGACTCCGCACATAACTTCCCTCCATTGTCCTTGAGTGGGCCTACTCTTTCTGTTGCCACCAATATATGCATAAAAAGTATATATGAGTCTGTTTGCTGGATACTTCATTGTCCCTTTTGCCCAAGTGTACTGAGATTTCTAAAATGCATTTCATTCAGGTCATGTCAAAGGTTGCATGTGTAAGAGATAAAATACTAGCAATGATAAAGGATTGGTTAACTGATCCATAGCTCTTGGGGCTAAAGGGATCAAAGGATATGGGGAGAAGGGGGGATCAGGATATTGAATTTGATGCTCAGCCATGATCAAAATGAATGGCAGAGCAAGCTCGAAGGGCTGAATGGCTTCTAATTTTTATGGGAAGTAGAGAACAGAGAAAAAAAACAGTACAGCGCAGGAATAGGCCCTTTGGCCCATCAAGCCTGCACAGACCATGTTGTCCTATCTAGACCAACCGCCTGTATCCCTCTACTCCCTGCCTGTTCATGTGTCTATCTAAATAAGTCCAAATAATGTCGCTAATCTAACTTAACGTAACTACCTCAACCACCTCACTTGGCAGTGCATTCCAGACCCCCACCATCCTCTGTGTAAAAAACTTCCCCCGCACATCTCCACTGAACCATTCCTTCCTTATCCTGAACTTGTAACCCCTTGTAATTGTCATTTTTGGCCTTGGAAAAAGCATCTAACTGTTCACCTTATCTTGGGGTGTATCTGGGGGTAAAAGGATAATTTTCAGATTAGTAAGCTGCAAGGAATATGTTCTGAGGACCCAAACATTTATCATTGAAATCAAAGACTTGAATGATGGAACTGATTGTATGAAGGCTGAATTAGTGGAAAAGTAGGTTGTCAAGAGAACATAAAGAGTCCACAGAAGGATGTAAAGAAGTTAAGGAGTGGGCAAAAATTTGGAAGATGGAGTATAATGTGGGAAAATGTTAATAGAAAAGCAACCGATTATTTAAATAGTGAGAGTTTGCAGAACTTTGAGGTACAGAGGGAGAGAGACAGAAACAGAAAGAGAGAGAGACTGGGTATGGGGTTCAGAGAAATAGTCAGAATGTTATCACCATCAGAGAGAGGGCAGACTGAGGGAGATGAGTTAGGAGCGAGGATGTAGGTAGGTACTGAGCGTGACTATAAAATGATATTTCAAAGTGTAATGGTGGCAGAGGTGCAAGCTAATCTCACTCACCTTCTAGGTACTGGCTGTATTGCGAGGAGTCTGTGGAACTTCAAAGCACCTTTCAGTTTCTGTGCACACAGATGGCAGCAAGGGCAGAGTTTAATCAGTCACTGGCAGCTCAGTTAACTGTGAAGGCTGTTGTGGTTCACACAAGGAGTCAGGAATCACTCAGGTAGAAATGGTCATTAAAGCAGAATCAGTGCGGTGGAGACAGATGTGATGATGGAAGAGTTGATGTGAATATTCCTGCAGCAGGTTGGACCCCCCTATCTAAGGGGAGTTCGATAACTTTGACAGACGGCACCTTGTTAATATTTGGTTTTTTTAAACAGTATCAAGTCTTTGTTATAATTTGATGGAAGAGAAGCTCTTAATATTTGCAGCATATTTCTTAAAAATAGAAAGCGAGATATCTGGGCACGCGGTGTGTCAGTGCATTCAATAAGAAGAAAGTTTTGAGGTTTGGACATTACAAATCCTCCTCACTGATACAATAAGATCAGGTATATATGGCAGCATTGTGGGTCCAGGTTAGTTTGCTCTACAAATAGCAACAAAATCGGCACTGCTAGGAAAACTCACAGGAAAAATCATATCCTGATAAATATTCTCCACTTATTCCAAACATATACATTCCATCTGATTAATTTCAAATGACAAGATTATTTAAAACTCAGAGGGACTGAGGTGATGGGTTAATTAAAATAAGTTTCTCTCTAAAATTTTTCATAACAATAATTTTTCCCTTGCCATTACACAAAGACAGTTCCTTGGCCATTTGCTAGTTGTAGAGCAGGATAATATGGGGAAGGGTGGGTGGGATGCGTGGCGCTGCTACATCATCGGCATTTGTAGAAGCTGGGTCTGATTGAAGGGGGAGCTTTCATCTGGAATATAGAGAGGGGTAGAGAGACTCTGAGACATGGAGACCATCTCCCTCCCTCCAGAAACACTGGCTGCTAATCTGCGACCATAACTGGATGATGTATATGAAGAGGAGGAGAAGGACATGGAGTAACCAGATCCGGTGGCATCAAAGCTACCACGTCTAGAGCCTGTTCTGGATCCTGTTCTTGAGCCTGATCGAGAACCTGCGGAAGAACCAGCTCCGCTCACGTTGTAGGGGCTGTAAAAACCTTTGGTGGACTGTGATGATGCTTCAAGCAAACGCAGACCTGTCCCTTCCTCAATCATAGATCTGTCCATTGCATCCTTGTAAGAGATCTTCAGCTTGGTTTTGGGGCATGTTATATACTTTGCATAAGCCCCAACATCCCTCAGCTTCTGTACAGTGCGAGCATCAATACTGCCCTTTTGTAGAGCTTCGTCCAGAGGCACTCGTTGAGGGACATCCGGTTCAATCAGTCCACCAGTCAGATACTGAACCTCCAGGAACCGTTGGCCAGCTTCATAATATAACCAGCCTTTCTTCAAGGCCTGAGCAGCTGACATTTTTGTCTTTGTTCTTGGATCTTCAAATCCATTGAATGCTTTCTGAGCCAGATTTATCCTATCTACCATGATCTTGTCCACTAGGCCTTGGCCAACAGCATCTGTGACAGAATACTTGTCTCCTGTATTGGGATCAATGATTCCTCCAGTACAAGCCTGGGCCTCCAGTAATCTCTGACCAGTGATATTGTCCACTAGATTCCGGTGCATTGCTTCTGTGATGGAGACTTTCTCAAGAGTATCAGTGTCCAAGATGCCAGCAACTGGACCAGTCTCCTCCAACGGATCACTCCATGTAACCATGTGACTTCTCATTTGAGTTGCCTGTTGGCTCGTGTATGAAGATGAGGATCCAACCGAGGATGATCTCGAACGGAATCCACTCATGTTTCCGGACAACATATCAGCAAATTCAGTAATGGACAGAGCTCCTGAGCGATACAGATCCAAAGAACCTTGGTCAATCAAACCCTTGGAAAGTGCATCATCAATATCATATTGTCTACCTGACCGTCTGTCAGTGATCATTGACTTGACCACACCATCCGATGAAGAGATGGTCACTTCCTCCCACTCACACTCCTGTTCAGAAAGCTCAGTGTAAGTCTGATGGTCAATCAGTCCTTTACGATAAGCTTCGTAGACAGACATTTCTTTGCCAGTGTCAGGATCAACGATTACCACTCGCCGTTTGCGAACAGATGATTTGGATGAAGTCTTCCTCTCTTTCTTCTTATCTTTCAGGGGTAGCAAACACAGTCCAGTCTCGGAATCTACTACACATCGTTCCTTCAGTTGCAGATAGGTGAGATTTTCCTCTGTGTTTGGATCAAAGAAACCTTTGGTATCATCTCCTGGATCTAATAATATCATGTTCATGTCCTCATCAAACAGGCCGCGTTTATAGGCCACTTCAACAGGTAGTCGATGACTGTATTCAGGGTCTATGATGCCTCCTGTCGCAATCTGGGATTCCAATAAACGGATTCCATGATCTTTGAGAATCAAACCTTTCTGTATTGCTTGAAACAGAGAAATGAGTGCATTTGAGTAAGGGTCTCTGTAACCAGTAACTGCTCTCTCAGCTGACAGAAGTTTATCCTTAAACTCTGGGCCCACAACTCCCATTTTCACTGCTTCACTAACAGTTAATTTCATGTTTTTAATTGGGTCGATCATGTAACCAGTTGCTGCCTGGGCCTCCAACAATTCAAATGCTGTCCCAGGTCTGATCATTCCCTTTTTCATGGCTTGGTAGATGGAAAATCTTTCCTTGGAAGCCTCGACAAACACTCCTGAAATACAACTGGTGCCTTCTAAATATTTCTTAATGTTGTTGCTAACTTCATCAATAGTGATCTCGCCTTCCTGTAACTGTGCAGCAGTAGAGCTGGTAATGATATCTGACGCCGTCAGTTGTTCTAGTGTGATCTCTTTTCGGAGACCCTTGAATATCAGCCTTCTCTTGTCTGTCAGAGTCAATAATCGATGGCCTGTCTTTTCATCAACTTTGCACCTTGCCATCAGTTGACTGTAGCTGACTGGTTCCTCGGTGTTGGGGTCACGGAATCCTTGTGACCCTTCAGTGGGATCGGTGAGCAAACTGTAAGTCTCACGGTCGAGGTAACCTCGCTGATAGGCAGTCTCCAAAGGTAGGTGATAGCTGTATTCTGGGTCAATAATGCCACCTGTGACCAGCTGGGCATCAAGTAGCCTCAGGACATAGTCCTTTGCAATTAAGCCTTTCTTCATGGCTTGGAAAAGTGAGATGATATTCCCGGTGTAAGGGTCTCGGTAACCAGTTACTGCTCGCTCTGCTGAAAGCAGTTTGTCATGGAATTCAGGACCCACCAGACCCTCTTTCACAGCCTCATCCACAGTCAGTCTCTTATTCTTCACTGGATCCAGGATGAAACCAGTAGCAGCCTGAGCTTCCAGTAGACTTTGAGCGGCCTCCGCTTTGATGAAACCTTTCTTCATTGCATCGTACACATTTAACACTTCCTTCCCAATACATCTATAAATGCCACTGATAGCTCCGGTTCCAAACAAATACTTTCTGACAGACTCCATGTCACACACTTCTCTCACTGACAGCGTCTTCTCCTTCAGCATTTTCAGAGTTTCCAGGTCAATAATCCTGGAGGAATAAAGTTGATCAGCTGTGATTTTACCCCGGAAAGTATTGAATGTAATCATTTCATATCCCCTGCGTATTTCCACCTGCTGAATGATTTCAATGATGATCACAACTAAACGCTCGCGTGTGATTTTCCCAGACTGGTATTCCTTTGTTAACCTCAGCCTTTCTTTCTCAGAAATGAATTCTGAGTTCAAGACATCCCAAACTGACATGGATTTCCCACCTAAAGTCCCCTCAGGAAAGTTCACTGTAGTATTCTCAAACACCTCCTGGGTTTCAATCTCACTGTGGAACACATTCTCAACCACTTTTGGTTTCTCTCTGTCTTTCATGGGTATAAGGTGGAGTCCCGTTTCAGGATCTGTCACACATCTGTCTTTTAGCTGCTCATAGGTGACCTCTTCATCAGTATTAGGATCAACAAACCCTCTGGAGGAATCACAACTATCTGAGAGAATCTTGTTCATTTCTTCATCAAATATTCCTCGTTTGTAGGCCACATCAATGGGCAGACGATGGCTGGTCACAGGGTCAATGATGCCTCCTGTGGCAATCTGAGCCTCAAGGAAGCAGATCCCACGAACCTTAGAGACAAGGTCCTTCTTGATTGCTTGGTATAATGAGATCTTTTGGCCAGTGTAAGGGTCTTTGTATCCAGTTACTGCTCTTTCAGCAGACAGAAGCTTCTCATGAAGCTCAGGTCCAATGAGGCCCCCCTTAACAGCTTCATCAACTGTCAGGGTCTGATTCCTCACTGGATCAACAATGAACCCTGAGGCTGCCTGAGCTTCCAGTAATGCTTCTGCAATACTTGGACTCAACAGATTCTTCTTCATTGCTTCATACAAGCTCATCTTCTCCTTTGTACGCTCGATGAACAATCCAGCAATGCTGTCTGATCCCTGTAGGAATTTCTTCACTGCCTCCAGCTTGCCAACTTCTTCTGGGGTTGCCTTTCCTTTCTGAAGATCATCAAAGGTCTTCTTCTGAATAATCTTAGATTCCAGTAACTCACTGGCCGGGACCTTGTCCCTCAGGCCATCAAATGTGAGCTGTGGTTTCATCTTCACGGCACTTTCTTCAATGATTGTAACAACAATTGTAATTATCTTTTCAATGGTCACCTTTCCTGATCTGTATTGCCGGATCAAGTCCCTCCTCTGTTCTTCAGTGAAGTATTCCGAGTTGATCAATTCCCAGATGGTGACAGTTTTCCCAGAGAATTTTCCGGTTGGGACAGACACTGTAGCCTTTTGGAAGATGTCCTTAGTCACCTGCTCAGGGTGAATGTCCACATGTTTCATTGCCTCTTCACTTAGTGGCATCAGGTAGAGACATGTTTCAGGGTCAGCTCTACATTTCATCTTCAGCTGTTGGTATGTGACACGTTCATCTGTGTTTGGGTCAGTGAATCCTTTAACGTCATCACTGGGAGTGGACAACTTATTGCTCATCTCCTCATCCAACATCCCTCGCTTGTAGGCCACATCAATGGGCAGACGATGGCTGGTCACAGGGTCAATGATGCCTCCAGATGCCAACTGTGCCTCAAGGAGATGGACGCCATGCTCTTTGGGTATAAGGTCCTTCTTCATTGCTTCAAATAAGGAGATCTTTTGGCCAGTGTAGGGGTCTTTGTATCCAGTTACTGCCTTCTCAGCAGACAGAAGCTTCTCATGAAGCTCAGGTCCAATGAGGCCCCCCTTAACAGCTTCATCAACTGTCAGGGTCTGATTCCTCACTGGATCAACAATGAACCCTGAGGCTGCCTGAGCTTCCAGTAATGCTTCTGCAATACTTGGACTCAACAGATTCTTCTTCATTGCTTCATACAAGCTCATCTTCTCCTTTGTACGCTCGATGAACACTCCAGCAATGCTGTCTGATCCCTGTAGGAATTTCTTCACTGCCTCCAGCTTACCAACTTCTTCTGGGGTTGCCTTTCCTTTCTGAAGATCATCAAAGGTCTTCTTCTGAATAATCTTAGATTCCAGTAACTCACTGGCCGGGACCTTGTCCCTCAGACCATCAAATGTGAGCTTTGGTGTCTTCTTTGCTTCTTTTTCCTCAATAACTGTGATGACAATTCTGATGATCTTTTCCACTGTGACCTTTCCTGATCGATACTGGCGAATCAAGTCCCTCCGTTGTTCATCAGTGAAATACTCGGAGTTAATCAGCTCCCAAATAGTGACAGTTTTCCCAGTGAATGTACCAGCCGGAACAGAGACTGTGGTCTTTTTAAAGGTATCTTTTGTCTGTTCTTCATCATAAGCAGGTTTGAATGTTATAGCTTTCTCACTCAGAGGAAGCAGAGAGAGGCCTGTTGGATCATCCTTTCTACACCTGTCCTTCAGTTCCTGATAGGTGAGGTTCTCCTCACTATTTGGATCATAAAATCCTCTAACGTCATCACTGGGAGTGGACAACTTATTGCTCATCTCCTCATCCAACATCCCTCGCTTGTAGGCCACATCAATGGGCAGACGATGGCTGGTCACAGGGTCAATGATGCCTCCAGATGCCAACTGTGCCTCAAGGAGGCGGATCCCATGGTCTTTATGGAGGAAGTTCTTATTGATTGCTTCAAATAGGGAGATCTTTTGGCCAGTGTAAGGGTCTTTGTATCCAGTTACTGCTCTTTCAGCAGACAGAAGCTTCTCATGAAGCTCAGGTCCAATGAGGCCCCCCTTAACAGCTTCATCAACTGTCAAGGTCTGATTCCTCACTGGATCAACAATGAACCCTGAGGCTGCCTGAGCTTCCAGTAATGCTTCTGCAATACTTGGACTCAACAGATTCTTCTTCATTGCTTCATACAAGCTCATCTTCTCCTTTGTAGGCTCGATGAACACTCCAGCAATGCTGTCTGATCCCTGTAGGAATTTCTTCACTGCCTCCAGCTTACCAACTTCTTCTGGGGTTGCCTTTCCTTTCTGAAGATCATCAAAGGTCTTCTTCTGAATGATCTTAGATTCCAGTAACTCACTGGCCGGGACCTTGTCCCTCAGACCATTGAACAGAAGCTGTTTTTTAGCCTCAGTTTCATCAATAATTGTAATGATTAATTTAATAATGTTTTCAATGGTCACCTTTCCTGATCTGTATTGCCGGATTATGTCCCTCCTCTGTTCTTCAGTGAAGTATTCCGAGTTGATCAATTCCCAGATGGTGACAGTTTTCCCAGAGAATTTTCCGGTTGGGACAGACACTGTAGCCTTTTGGAAGATGTCCTTAGTCACCTGCTCAGGGTGAATGTCCACATGTTTCATTGCCTCTTCACTTAGTGGCATCAGGTAGAGACATGTTTCAGGGTCAGCTCTACATTTCATCTTCAGCTGTTGGTATGTGACACGTTCATCTGTGTTTGGGTCAGTGAATCCTTTAATATCATCACTGGGAGTGGACAACTTATTGCTCATCTCCTCATCCAACATCCCTCGCTTGTAGGCCACATCAATGGGCAGACGATGGCTGGTCACAGGATCAATGATGCCTCCAGATGCCAACTGTGCCTCAAGGAGATGGACGCCATGCTCTTTGGGTATAAGGTCCTTCCTCATTGCTTCAAATAAGGAGATCTTTTGGCCAGTGTAGGGGTCTTTGTATCCAGTTACTGCTCTTTCAGCAGACAGAAGCTTCTCATGAAGCTCAGGTCCAATGAGGCCCCCCTTAACAGCTTCATCAACTGTCAGGGTCTGATTCCTCACTGGATCAACAATGAACCCTGAGGCTGCCTGAGCTTCCAGTAATGCTTCTGCAATACTTGGACTCAACAGATTCTTCTTCATTGCTTCATACAAGCTCATCTTCTCCTTTGTACGCTCGATGAACACTCCAGCAATGCTGTCTGATCCCTGTAGGAATTTCTTCACTGCCTCCAGCTTACCAACTTCTTCTGGGGTTGCCTTTCCTTTCTGAAGATCATCAAAGGTCTTCTTCTGAATGATCTTAGATTCCAGTAACTCACTGGCCGGGACCTTGTCCCTCAGACCATCAAATGTGAGCTTTGGTGTCTTCTTTGCTTCTTTTTCCTCAATAACTGTGATGACAATTCTGATGATCTTTTCCACTGTGACCTTTCCTGATCGATACTGGCGAATCAAGTCCCTCCGTTGTTCGTCAGTGAAATACTCGGAGTTAATCAGCTCCCAAATAGTGACAGTTTTCCCAGTGAATGTACCAGCCGGAACAGAGACTGTGGTCTTTTTAAAGGTATCTTTTGTCTGTTCTTCATCATAAGCAGGTTTGAATGTTATAGCTTTCTCACTCAGAGGAAGCAGAGAGAGGCCTGTTGGATCATCCTTTCTACACCTGTCCTTCAGTTCCTGATAGGTGAGGTTCTCCTCACTATTTGGATCATAAAATCCTCTAACGTCATCACTGGGAGTGGACAACTTATTGCTCATCTCCTCATCCAACATCCCTCGCTTGTAGGCCACATCAATGGGCAGACGATGGCTGGTCACAGGGTCAATGATGCCTCCAGATGCCAACTGTGCCTCAAGGAGGCGGATCCCATGGTCTTTATGGAGGAAGTTCTTATTGATTGCTTCAAATAGGGAGATCTTTTGGCCAGTGTAGGGGTCTTTGTATCCAGTTACTGCTCTTTCAGCAGACAGAAGCTTCTCATGAAGCTCAGGTCCAATGAGGCCCCCCTTAACAGCTTCATCAACTGTCAGGGTCTGATTCCTCACTGGATCAACAATGAACCCTGAGGCTGCCTGAGCTTCCAGTAATGCTTCTGCAATACTTGGACTCAACAGATTCTTCTTCATTGCTTCATACAAGCTCATCTTCTCCTTTGTAGGCTCGATGAACACTCCAGCAATGCTGTCTGATCCCTGTAGGAATTTCTTCACTGCCTCCAGCTTACCAACTTCTTCTGGGGTTGCCTTTCCTTTCTGAAGATCATCAAAGGTCTTCTTCTGAATGATCTTAGATTCCAGTAACTCACTGGCCGGGACCTTGTCCCTCAGACCATTGAACAGAAGCTGTTTTTTAGCCTCAGTTTCATCAATAATTGTAATGATTAATTTAATAATGTTTTCAATGGTCACCTTTCCTGATCTGTATTGCCGGATTATGTCCCTCCTCTGTTCTTCAGTGAAGTATTCCGAGTTGATCAATTCCCAGATGGTGACAGTTTTCCCAGAGAATTTTCCGGATGGGACAGACACTGTGGCTGTACTGAAGATGTCCTGTGTCTGTTCCTTTGTATAACCTCCCTTTTGTCTCACTGCCTCATTGGTCAATGGCAAGAGACAGAGGCCAGTCTCGGGATCCGTTTGACATCTCTCCATCAGCTGTGAGTACGTAAGGTTCTCCTGAGTATTGGGATCAAAAAACCCTTTGCTTTCATCAGTGTCACTGGTAAGTGTTTTATTCATGCCCTCATCAAATACACCCTGCTTGTAGGCCTGGTCCAAGGGTAGGTGATGGCTGTTTACAGGGTCAATGATTCCACCAGTAGCGATCTGTGCCTGCAGCAGGCGGATTGCATGATTTGGAGTGATCAGTTCTTTATTCATTGCTTCGAACAGGGAGATGGTATTTCCTGTGTAGGGATCCTTGTAACCCGTCACTGCTCTCTCAGCAGATAGCAGTTTTTCCTGAAGCTCTGGTCCCACCACTCCTTCCTTGATAGCCTCATTAACTGACAGTTTCTTGTCCTTAATCGGGTCAATGATGAAGCCAGAGGCTGCTTGAGCCTCAAGCAGTGTTGTGGCAGTGCTAGGTTTCAGCAATCCCTGCTTCATTGCCTCATAGATGGTCATTTTCTCATTTGTGGGTTCAATCATCAATCCGGCAATGCAGCTTTTGCCTTGGAGATAGTTCTTCAAGTTTTCTTTTTGGGAGAGTTCCTCGATAGTGACAGAGCCTTTCTTGAGTTTATCTAACTGCTTCTTGCTCAGGATACCAGACTGCTGCAAGCGACTAGCTGGAACTGGCTGGCGGAGGCCACTGAAAGACAATTTGGTGTCTTTGCTCACGGGAGTGGAATCTAACACATCTCTGCCATTGGACACAGCACTGATTGGAGTGACAGTCACTGACTGAATTGGAGCCATTTTAATCTTCTCTGCTTCCAGCTTCTGTGCTTTCAGTTGCTCTAACTTCACTTTAAGAGCCTGATTTTCATCAGCAAGTTCCTTTTCTTTCTCCTGTCTTTTCCGCTCCATTTCCTGAAGTTCCCTCTGCTTCTCATGAACTTGGTTCTCAGCCTCCCTCTGCTTTCTCAGTGCTTCCTCCATGCTGCTCTGAAGCCTGTGTTTATCATCCTCCAATTTCTTCATCTGTTTGTTCTGTTCGTCCTTCAGTGACTGCGATTTCTTCACTTCGTCTTCATAAAGTCGCTCTAACTTCATCTTTTCATCTTCAACCATCTTTTCTTTCTTTAACAGAAGCTCTTTCTCACTGAGGAAGGTTTGTTGAAGCATTTGAGTTGTCTGGACAATTTCTTTCTTCTGCCCTGCTTCCATCTGTGAGAAGTGAGTACAAGAAATTGATCATTATTGATGTACAATGACCTAGACAGCAAAGAAGCACAAATAACACATCACAGCAAAAACCCCAAAACCAACCCATAACATCCCCACCCCTCCGCCTCAAATTAAAAGTTTCAGTTAATGGTTTATTTATTAGTGTCACAAATAGACTGACGGTGGAACGAAGTTACTGTGAAAATCTCCGAGTTGCCACACTCTGGCGCCTGTTCGGGTACACTGAGGGACAATTTAGCATGGCCAATGCACGTCTTTCGGACTGTGGGAGGAAACCTATGCAGACATGGGGAAAACATG
Source organism: Carcharhinus amblyrhynchos (assembly GCF_965287045.1). Lineage (NCBI taxonomy): Eukaryota > Metazoa > Chordata > Chondrichthyes > Carcharhiniformes > Carcharhinidae > Carcharhinus > Carcharhinus amblyrhynchos. The sequence goes on along the minus strand of NC_137325.1, from coordinate 150,923,430 downwards.
CAGGCTCTGCGCAGATAGTAACCCAAGCCCGGAATCAAACCCGGGTCTCTGGTGCTGTGAGGCAGCAGTGCTAACCGTTGTGATGCCCATGGGGCTAAATGGCATCTATCCCAGGTTGCTACAGAAGCCAATAACCCTCCCCCACCCTGATATCCACATACAATAACTGCCCCTAATATCCACCTCCTCACTCCACTAAGCTAGTCCCAATTGCCTGCATTTGGCCCATATCCCCCTATATCCATATTATCCGTGTAACTGTCTAAATGCTTTTTAAAAAGTTTACTTATTAGTCACAAGTAGGCTTACATTCACACTGCAATAAGTTACTGTGAACATCCCCTGGGCACCACACTCCGGCGCCTTTTCAGGTACACTGAGGGTGAATTTAGCGTGGCCAATTCACCTAACCTGCACATCTTTGGGCTGTGGGGGAAAGCAGAGCACCCGGAGGAAACCCACGCAGACTCGGGGAGAATTTGCAAACTCCACACAGACACTGACCCGAACCGGGAATTGAACTAGGGTCCCTGGCGCTGTGAGGTAGCAGTGCCAACCACTGTGCTACCATGCCACCCAACAAAATTGTACCCCCCTCTACTACTACCTCTGGCAGCTTGCTCGAGACACTCACCACCCTCTGTGTGAAAAAACTGCCCCTCTGAACACTTCTGTATCTCTCCCCTCTCACCTTAAAGCTATGCTCTCTAGTTTTAGACTCCCCTAACTTTGGGAAAAGATATTGACTATCTAGCTGTTCTATGCCCCTCATTATTTTATAGACATCTATAAGATCACCCCTCAGCCTTCTACACTCGAGAGAAAAAGTCCCAGTCTATCCAGCCTCTCCTTATAACTCAATCCATCAAGTCCCGGTAGCATCCTAGTAAATGTCTTCTGCACTCTTTCTAGTTTAATAATATTCTTTCTATAATAGGTGATCAGACCTGTCCACAGTGTTCGAAGCGTGGCCTAACTAATGTCTTGTACAAGTTCAACAAGACGTCCCCAACTCCTGTATTCAATGTTCTGACCGATGAAACCAAGCATGCCGAATACCTTCTTCACCACTCTGTCCACCTGTGACTCCATTTTCAAGGAGCTAAGAACATGTATGCCTAGATCTCTTGGTTCTGTAACTCTCCCCAATGCCCTACCATTAACTGAGTCAGTCCTGCCCTGGTTCAATCTACCAAAATGTATCACCTTGTATTTATCTAAATTAAACTCCATCTGCCATTCGTCAGCCCATTGGCCCAATTGATCAAGATCCCATTGCAATTGGAGATAATCTTCTTCACTGTCCACTAGGCCACCAACCTTGGTATCATCTGCAAACTTACTAACGAAGCCTTAAATAGGATGGTCACAAGGACTTTAAACTAGCAAGTTGGGGTGGGAGGGTAAAACTAGGGGAAGTATACTGGGTAATAGGAAGCAAAGCAGCAGATTAGCATGTGGGGAGAAGGGTTCAACTACATGGAAAATCAGGAAAAAACTGGGTGTAGAAGGACGGGTTAGTAAATTTGCTGACGACACCAAAGTCGGAGAAGTTGTAGACAGTGAGGATGGATGTTCCAGTTTGCAGAGGGACATAGATAAGAGCTGGGCTGGGCTGAGAGGTGGCAAATGGAGTTTAATACGGAAAAGTGTGAGGTGATTCACTTTGGTAAGAGTAACAGGAATACAGAATATAGGGCTAATGGAAGAACTCTTAGTAGTGTTGACGAGCAGAGAGATCTCGGGGTACATGTGCATAGCTCCCTGAAAGTTGGCACCCAGGTTGATAAGGCTGTTAAGAAGGCGTACAGTGTGTTAGCTTTTATTGGTAGAGGGATTGAATTTCGGAGCCGTGAGGTCATGTTACAACTGTACAAAACTCTGGTGCGGCCGCACTTGGGGGTATTGCGTACAGTTCTGGTCGCCACATTGTAAGAAAGATGTGGAGGCATTGGAAAAGGTGCAGAGGAGGTTTACCAGGATGTTACCTGGTATGGTGGGAAGGTCTTATGAGAAAAGGCTGAGGGACTTGAGATTATTTTCATTTGAGAGAAGGTTACGAGGTGACCTAATTGAGGCATACAAGATGATCAGAGGATTGGATAGGGTGGACAGTGAGTGCCTTTTTCCTCGGATGGTGATGGCTAACACAAGAGGACATAGCTTTAAATTAAGGGGTGGTAATTATAGGACGGATGTCAGAGGTAGGTTCTTTACTCAGAGGGTAGTAAGGCCGTGGAATGCCCTGCCTGCAGCAGTTGTGGACTCGCCAACTTTAAGGGCGTTCAAATGGTGAGTGGATAGGCATATGGATGACATTGGAATAGTTTAGGTTAGAGGGTCATTAGATTGGTTCCACTGGTCGGCGCAACATCGAGGGCTGAAGGGCCTGTACTGCGCTGTTAGGGAAGTTATGTGTGGAACCGGAGGAGATTGGAGAGGCATTGAACCAATATTTCTCTTCGGTGTTCACACAGGGGGACATGGATATAGCTGAGGAGGACACTGGGTTGCAGGGGAGTAGAATTGACAGTGTTACAATTGATAAGGAGGATGTGCTGGATATTCTGGAGGGTTTGAAAATAGATAAGTCCCCTGGTCCGGATGGGATTTACCCCAGGATTCTCTGGGAGGCAAGAGAAGTGATTGCTGAGCCTCTGGCTCTGATCTTCAGGTCGTCGTTGGCCTCTGGTATAGTACCAGATGATTGGAGGTTAGCGAATGTTGTCCCATTGTTTAAGAAGGGGAACAGAGACTTCCCCGGGAATTATAGACCGGTGAGTCTCACTTCTGTTGTGGGCAAGGTTTTAGAAAAAATTATTAGGGATAGGATTTATAGTTATTTGGAGAGTAATGAATTGATTGGAGATAGTCAGCATGGTTTTGTGGAGGGTAGGTCGTGCCTTACTAACCTTATTGAGTTTTTTGAGAAAGTGACCAAAGAGGTGGATGGGGGTAAGGCAGTGGACGTGGTGTATATGGATTTTAGTAAGGCGTTTGATAAGGTTCACCATGGTAGGCTTCTGCAGAAAATGCAGATGTATGGGATTGGGGGTGATCTAGGGAATTGGATCAGGAATTGGCTAGCGGATAGGAGTCAGAGGGTGGTGGTTGATGGTAAATATTCATCATGGAGTTCGGTTACGAGTGGTGTGCCTCAGGGATCTGTTTTGGGGCCACTGCTGTTTGTAATTTTTATTAATGATCTGGATGAGGGTATAGTTGGGTGGATTAGTAAATTTGCTGATGACACCAAAGTCGGAGGTGTGGTAGATAGTGAGGAAGGGTGTCATAGTTTGCAGGAAGACTTAGACAGGTTACAGAGCTGGGCCGAGAGGTGGCGGATGGAGTTTAATGCGGAGAAGTGTGAGGTAATTCACTTTGGTAGGAATAACAGATGTGTTGAGTATAGGGCTAACGGGAGGACTTTGAATAGTGTGGATGAGCAGAGGGATCTAGGTGTACGTGTACATAGATCCCTGAAAGTTGGGAATCAAGTAGATAAGGTTGTTAAGAAGGCATACGGTGTCTTGGCGTTTATTGGTAGGGGGATTGGATTTAGGAGTCGCAGCGTTATGTTGCAACTGTACACAACTCTGGTGCGGCCGCACTTGGAGTACTGTGTGCAGTTCTGGTCCCCACATTACAGGAAGGATGTGGAGGCTTTGGAGTGGGTGCAGAGGAGGTTTACCAGGATGTTGCCTGGTATGGAGGGGAGGTCCTATGAGGAGAGGCTGAGGGATTTGGGGTTGTTTTCGCTGGAAAGAAGGCGGCTAAGAGGGGATCTTATTGAAACATATAAGATGATTAGAGGTTTAGATAGGGTGGATAGTGATAGCCTTTTTCCTCTGATGGAGAAATCTAGCACGAGGGGGCATGGCTTTAAATTAAGGGGGGGTAGTTATAGGACGGATGTCAGGGGTAGGTTCTTTACCCAGAGGGTGGTGAGGGATTGGAATGCCCTGCCTGCTGCAGTTGTAAATGCGCCTAGTTTGGGGGCGTTTAAGAGATCCGTGGATAGGTTTATGGACGAAAAGGGATTGGTTTAGGTTAGTGGGTCATTGTTTTGTAACTGGTCGGAGCAACATCGTGGGCCGAAGGGCCTGTTCTGCGCTGTAATGTTCTATGTTCTATGTAATGTTCTATGTTCTACATCCTTCCTGCAATGAGGCGACCAGAACTGAGCACAGTACTCCAAGTGAGGTCTGACCAGGGTCCTATATAGCTGCAGCATTATCTCTCGACTCCTAAACTCAAGTCCTTAACTGATGAAGGCTAGTCCACCATATGCTTTCTTAACCACAGCTTCAACCTGCGCAACTGCTTTGAGCGTCGTATGAACTCGGACCCCAAGATCCTTCTGATCTTCTACACTGCCAAGAGTCCTACCATTAGTATTATATTCCTTCGTCCCATTTGACCTGCCAAAATGAACCACTTCAACTTATCTGGGTTGAACTCCATCTGCCACTTCTCCGCCCAGTCTTGCATCCCATCAATGTCTCTCTGCAACTTCTGACATCCCTCCACACTATCCACAACACCTCCAACCTTTGTGTCATCAGCAAACTTACCAACCCATCCCTCCACTTCCTCATCCAGGTCATTTATAAAAATCACAAAGAGCAAGGCTCCCAGAACGGATCCCTGGGGCACTCTACTGGTGACCGACCTCCATGCAGAATATGACCCATCTATAACCACTCTTTGTCTTCTGTGGGCAAGTCAGTTCTGAATCCACAAAGTAATGTCCCCTTGGATCCCATGCCCCCTCACTTTCTCAATAAACCTTGCATGGGGCACCTTATCAAATGCTTTGCTGAAGTCCATATATACTAAATCTACTGCTCTTCCTTCATCAATGTGTTTAGTCACATCTTCAAAAAATTCAATCAGGCTTGAAAGGCACAATCTGCCTTTGACAAAGCCATGCTGACTATTCTTAATCATATTTTCTTTGTTCTTGTTCTAAATTGCCCCCCTAGTGTCCTGGGATGATGCATGGGTTTCAGGGATTACCTGGGTAAATATGTTGGGTTATAGGGATAGGGCCTGGGTAGGATTGTTGTTGGTGCAGGCTTGATGGGTTGAATGGCCTCCTTCTGCACTGTAGGGGTTTTACGGTTTCTTTGTTTCTATGAAATTATCCCACTGGGAAGATGCAGCATAGGTTCATGAAGGGTGGGTCATCTTTGACTAATTTAGTGGAATTCTTTAGTGCGGCACTGTGGCACAGTGTTTAGCACTGCTGCCTCATAGCATGAGGGATCGGGTTCAATTCCAGGCTCGGGTCACTGTCTGTGTGGAGTCTGTACATTCTCCCCTTATCTGTGTGGGTTTCCTCCGGTTGCTCTGGTTTCCTCCCACAGTCCAAAGAAGTGCGTTTACTGGCCATGCTAAATTAACCCAGGATCAGGGGATTAGCAGGATAAATATGAGAGGTTACGGGAATAGGGCCTGGATGGGATTATGGTTAGTGCAGACTCAATGGGCGAAATAGCTTCCTTCTGCACTGTAGAGTTTCTATGATTTCTATGGTTCATTACGAGCACAGTGGATAAAGGGAACCAGTGGGTGTGGTGTATCTGGATTTCCAGAAGGCATTTGACAAGGTGCCGCACCAAAGACTGCTGCATAAGATAAAGGTGCACAGTGTTATGGGTAATGTAGTAGCATAGATAGAGGATTGGTTAACTAACAGAAAGCAAAGGGTGAGGATAAATGGGTGTTTTTCTGGTTGGAGATCAGTGACTAGTGGTGTGCCTCAGGGATCAGTGTTAGGACCGTAATTGTTTACGATTTACATAGATGATTTGGAGCTGGGGACCAAGTGTAGTGTGTCAAAATTCACAGATGACACTAAGATGGGTGGCAGAGCAAAGTGTGCAGAGGATGCTGAAAGTTTGCAAAGGGATAGTCTAAGTGAATGGCGAAGATGTGGCAAATGGAGTACTGCGTACAGTTTTGGTCTCCTTACTTGAGAAAGGTTATACTGGCACTGGAGGGGGTGCAGAGGAGATTCACTAGGTTGATTCCGGAGTTGAGAGGATTGGCTTATGGGAAGAGACTGAGTAGACTGGGGCTGTACTCATTGGAATTCAGAAGAATGAGTTTCTAGAAATAATTAAAATTATGAAAGAAACAGATAAGACAGAAGCAGGGAAGTTGTTTCCACTGGCAGTGAAACTAGAACTAGGGGGCATAGCCTCAAAATAAGGGGAAGCAGATTTAGGACTGAGTTGAGGAGGAACTTCTTCACAACAAAGGGTTGTGAATCTGTGGAATTCCCTGCCCAGTGAAGCAGTTGAGGCTCCCTCATTGAATGTTTTTAAGGCAAAGGTAGTCAGATTTTTGAACTGTAAAGGAATTAAGGGTTATGGTGAGCGGGCGGGTAAGTGGAGCTGAGTCCACAAAAAGATCAGCCATATCTTATTGAATGGCAGGGCAGGCTCGAGGGGCCAGATGGCCCACTCCTGCTCCTAGTTCTTATGTTCTCTCGCAATGTCCTGGGATGCTCTTCATCAGGTCCTGGAGATTTATCTACCTTGATGCGCTTTAAAACTTCCAGCACCTCCTTCTTTGTAATATGTACACTTCTCAAGACGTTACTATTTATTTCCCCAAGTTCCCTAACATCCATGCTTTTCTCAACGGTAAATACTGATGAGAAATATTTATTTAGGGTCTCACCCATTTCTTGTGGATCTGCACATAGATGACCTTGTTGATCCTTAAGAGGCCTTACTCTCTCCCTAGTTACTCTTTTGCTCTTTATGTCATAGAGTCATCGAGGTTTACAGCATGGAAACAGGCCCTTCAGCTGAACTTGTCCATGCCGCCCTTTTTGTTAACTGCCTAAGCTAATCCTAATTGCCTGCATTTGGCCCATATCCCTCTATACCCACTGTACCCATGTAACTGTCTAAATGCTTTTTAAAAGACAAAATTGTACCTGCCTCTACTACTACCTCTGGCAGCTTGTTCCAGACACTCAGCATCCTCTGTGAGAAAATGCATTTGTAGAAGCTCTTTGGAGTCTCCTTTGCCTTATCTGCCAAAGCAATCTTGTGTCCCGTTTTTGCCTTCCTGATTTCTCTCTTAACTCTACTCCTACACTCCCTATACTCTTCAAGGGATCCACTTGATCCCAGCTGCCTATGCATGTCATGTGCCTCCTTCTTCTCTTTGACCAGGGCTTCAATATGCTGAGCCATCAAGGGTTCCCAACTTCTACCAGCCTTGCCCTTCACTTTAGTAGTGATGTGTTTACCCTGAACCCTGGTTAACACATTTTTGAAAGTCTCCCACTTACCAGCCATCCTTTTGCCTTCCCACAGACTCCCCCAATTATCTTTTGAAAGTTCCTGTCTAATACCATCAAAATTGGTCTTGCCCCAATTTAGAATTTTAACTTTTGGGCCAGAGCTATCATTCATGTTAAAAGTAATGGAATTATGGTGACTGGTCCCAAAATGAACCCTCACTAACACTTCTACCTTCCTTATTTCCCAAGAGGAGGTCAAGTTTTTCCCCCTCTCTAGTCGGGCCTTCCACATACTGAATGAGAAATTCCTCATTCTGTGACCAATAAAGACTTAAATATCTCTGTCAAGGCCCCCTGCAATCTCCTCCCTCACCTCTCATAGCAGCCTGGGATACAGATCATCAGGCCCTGGGGATTTATGCACCTTTCTGCCTGCTGAAACATCTATTACCTTCTCCTTATTAAACTTAGAACTTCAATAGAACTGAAATTTCCAGTGACAATGTCTTCCTCCTTTGTGAATACAGATGAAAAATATTCATTTCAGACCTTGCCCACGTCCTCTGGCTCCGCACACTGATTCCTCTTTGGTCTCTAATGAGTCCCACTCTTACCCTGCTCATCCTCTTGCTCTTAATATAATTTGAAATTGCCTTGGGGTTTTCCATTATCTTATTTGTCAATGATATTTTATGGCCCCTCTTTGCCCTCCTTATTTATTTCTTAGGCATCCCCCCATCCCTACACACTCTTTATTCCTGAAGGGCCTCCCCTATTTTTAATGCTCCACATCTACCATATACATTTTTTTCTTTATCTAACGGCATAGTGTTTAGCACTGCTGTCTCACAGTGCCAGGGATCCGGGTTCAATTCCTGGCTTAGATTGCTGTCTATGCGGGGTCTGCACATTCTCCCCGAGTCTGCGTGGGTTTCCTCCGGGTGCTCCGGTTTCCTCCCACAGCCCAAAGACGTGCAGGTTAGGTGGATTGGCCATGATAAATTATCCCTTAGTGTCCTGAGATGTGTAGATTGGGGGGATTAGTGGGGTAAATACTTGGGGTTATGGAGAACAGGTCTGAGTGGGATTGCCCTTTAGTGTTGGGGGATTGTGTGGTGTTACAAAGATAAGGCCTTGGTGGGATTGTTGTCAATGCAGACTTGTTGGGCCAAATGGCCTCCTTCTGCACTGTAGGATTTCTATGATTCTAAACCCTCACTATCCCTTGACATCGAGGGTTCCCTGGACTTGCCTCTTTTGCCCTTCACTCTTCGAGGAATGCGCTGACTCTGAACTCTCACTATTTGCAAGGAGGATTTGGTAGGCCCAGGGAACCGTGGTGCACTAAAAAAGTTGATTCGTTGGTTAGGAAGAAAAAGGAGGCTTATGTTCGGATGAGGCTTGAGGGCTCAGGTAGTGCATTAGAAAGTTTTAGATTGGCTAGGAGGGAGTTGAAGAGGGAGTTAAGAAGGGCTAAAAGAGGACATGAGGTGACTTTGGCTGATAGGATTAAGGAGAACCCTAAGGCGTTTTACAGGTATGTCAAGAACAGAAGGTTGGTTAGGGCAAGATTAGGGCCAGTTACAGACAGTAGAGGGAAGTTGTGTGTGGAACCGGAGGAGATTGGAGAGGCGTTGAACCAATATTTCTCTTCGGTGTTCACGCAAGGGGACATGAATGTAGCTGAGGAGGACACTGGGGTGCAGGGGTGTAAAATAGATAGTATTGCAGTTGATACGGGGGATGTGCTGGATATTTTAGAGGGTTTGAAAATAGATAAGTCCCCAGGTCCGGATGGGATTTACCCTAGGATTCTCTGGGAGGCAAGAGAGGTGATTGCGGAGCCTCTGGCTCTGATCTTCAGGTCGTCGTTGGTCTCTGGTATAGTACCGGAAGATTGGAGGACAGCAAATGTTGTCCCATTGTTTAAGAAGGGGAGCAGAGACTTCCCTGGGAATTATAGACCGGTGAGTCTTACTTCTGTGGTGGGTAAGGTTTTGGAAAGGATTATTAGAGACAGGATTTATAGTTATTTGGAGAGTAATGAATTGATTAGAGACAGTCAGCATGGTTTTGCAGCGGGTAGGTCGTGCCTTACTAACCTTATCGAGTTCTTTGAGAAAGTGACCAAAGAGGTGGATAGGGGTAAGGCAGTTGACGTGGTGTATATGGATTTTAGTAAGGCGTTTGATAAGGTTCACCATGGTAGGCTTCTGCAGAAAATGCAGATGTATGGGATTGGGGGTGATCTAGGTAATTGGATCAGGAATTGGCTAGCAGATAGGAGACAGAGGGTGGTGGTTGATGGTAAATATTCGTCATGGAGTTCGGTTACGAGTGGTGTGCCTCAGGGATCTGTTTTGGGGCCACTGCTGTTTGTAATTTTTATAAATGATCTGGATGAGGGTATAGTTGGGTGGATTAGTAAATTTGCTGATGACACCAAAGTCGGAGGTGTGGTAGATTGTGAGGAAGGGTGTCATAGTTTGCAGGGTGACTTAGAAAGGTTGCAGAGCTGGGCCGCGAGGTGGCAGATGGAGTTTAATGTGGAGAAGTGTGAGGTAATTCATTTCGGTAGGAATAACAGATGTGTTGAGTATAGGGCTAACGGGAGGACTTTGAATAGTGTGGAGGAGTAGGGGGATCTAGGTGTATGTGTACATAGATCCCTGAAAGTTGGGAATCAAGTAGATAAGGTTGTTAAGAAGGCATACGGTGTCTTGGCGTTTATTGGTAGGGGGATTGAATTTAGGAGTCGCAGCTGCAACTGTACACAACTCTGGTGCGGCCGCACTTGGAGTATTGTGTGCAGTTCTGGTCCCCACATTACAGGAAGGATGTAGAGGCTTTGGAGAGGGTGCAGAGGAGGTTTACCAGGATGTTGCCTGGTATGGAGGGGAGATCCTACGAGGAGAGACTGAGAGATTTGGGGTTGTTTTTGCTGGAAAGAAGGCGGCTAAGAGGGGACCTTATTGAAACATATAAGATGATTAGAGGTTTAGACAGGGTGGATAGTGATACCCTTTTTCCTCGGATGGAGAAAGCTAGCACGAGGGGGCATGGCTTTAAATTAAGGGGGGGTAGTTATAGGACTGATGTCAGAGGTAGGTTCTTTACCCAGAGGGTGGTGAGGGACTGGAATGCCCTGCCAGCTGCAGTTGTAAATGTGCCTAGTTTGGGGGCGTTTAAGAGATCTGTGGATAGGTTTATGGACGAAATGGGATTGGTTTAGATTAGTGGGTTAGTGTTTTTTTTTAAAAGCTGGTTGGCGCAACATCGTGGGCCGAAGGGCCTGTTCTGCGCTGTAATGTTCTATGTTCACTTATAAAAGACTCTCGCTTTCCAAATGGAGATTTCCCTGCAAGTATCTGCCCCCAGTCTATGTTTGCCAAATCCTGTCTAATGATATTGAAATCAGTCTTCTCCCAATTCATACACTTGGGGAGGCGAATCTTTCATCGCGACCCACAAATTTTCTGACGGGTTAGGTCGGGAGATACATATGTCGGCCATTTCACGATATTTGTGCATACGTCCTCGACACATGCGCGTCTCCCAGAGCCAGAGAGCAGGCGCAGTTGGGACCGTGCTGGAAACTGGCGGGAAGAGAGATAAGTGATTTAAATCTGTTTAAATGTATTTTTAATCTATTTTGAATGCGATTATTGGGCTTGGCACAAAATGTACCGGACCTGACAGCATTTCCCACCTCACCAGGAGTACTTCATTCTGGCAGGGTTTACAGTAGCTCCTCACATTTGAAGAACTAGCGGGAGACCCCACCAGACTGAAGAGGGGGCAGTTGGGGCCCCCACCGTCAGGACTTGGCAGTTGGGGGAGAGGGGCGTTGGCACTGCCCAAGGAGCAAAGTGCCTGTGCCCAGGGGGCACCTTGGTACTGTCCAATGGGCACTGGGCAGTGCTGAAGGTCAGGGGCCTACTGTGGGCAGGACCTAGGGGGCGATTGGTTGGGGTGGGGGTCTTGCTGCCACTCGGTCTGGGTTAAAGGGAGGCCAGTGATCAGGGCTGGTTGGGGGTGCTCTGCTGGGGTGGGGGGGGCGGTGTGCAGATGGTGTCTCCCATCAATGGAATCAGCTCGTCTGCAGGGGTGGGTAGGGGTGGGGGGGGGATGGGGGTGTGGGTTGGTGGGGGCGGGGGTTGGGGGTGTGGGTTGGGGAGGTGGGTTGGGTGGCCACTGCTGGGGGGGCCTGGACATCGGGGCATGCTGGGTTGGGGGGCAGAGGGTGGCAGGGCGGGCCCAGGAATTGTCATGGGAGCCGCAATAGGGCTGTGGTGGTATCAGGAGGGGCAGCACTGCGGGGTCCCGGGCTGGCCAGTGATTGAGAAGACTGACAGATCACGACCACTGTGCATGTGCAGATGTCCAGAACTATCAAACTGCAGCGTGAATAGGCCCCCCCACCCCCAGGTTTTTCATGAGATTCTCAGTTGTGACCTCTGCATTGCACAGAGTGTGGAGATTCAGGTCTGAACTCCCACTGAGAAAACAATTGTGATTTACACCAGTTTGCCCGCAAATTCAGCATTTTGGGAGAATGGTCCCCTTGATTTCCGGACTGTCCTTATTCCTTTCCAGAATGACTTCAAGATTTACTGAGTTTTGGTCACAATCCCCAGAATGCTTGCCCACTGACACTTTGAGCACTTGCCTGGCTCTGATCCCGAGGACTGGGTCGAACATTGGGCAGAAGTCTGAGTAGTGTTGAAGAGCAGAAGGATCTTGGGGTCAGGGTCCACAGGACTCTTAAATCGGCCTCGCAGGTGGAGGATGTGGTCAAGAAGGCGTATGGTGTACTGGCCTTCATTAATCGAGGGATTGAGTTTAGGAGTCGGGAGGTAATGCTGCAACTTTATAAGACCCTTGTCAGGCCTCATTTAGAGTATTGTGCGCAGTTCTGGTCGCCTCACTATAGGAAAGATGTAGAAGCTATTGAAAGGGTACAGAGGAGATTTACAAGGATGTTGCCTGGACTGGGAGGCATGCCTTATGAAGTTAGGTTGAGGGAGCTGGGACTCTTTTCCCTGGAGAGACGAAGGTTGAGAGGCGACCTGATAGAGGTTTATAAAATGTTGAGAGGAATAGATAGGGTGGACTCTCAGAGGCTATTTCCCCGGGTTGAAATGGTCGCTACGAGAGGACACAGATTTAAGGTGCGGGGAGGGAAGTTCAGAAGTGATGTTAGGGGTAAGTTTTTCACTCAGAGGGCGGTGAGTGAATGGAATCGGCTGCCGTCAGTGGTGGTGGAGGCGAACTCGCTGGGGTCTTTTAAAAGACTTCTGGATGAGTATATGGGGTTTAATGAGATTGAGGGTTATAGATAGGTCTGTAGGTTGGTAGGTGTTGATGTGATCGGCGCAACTCGTGGGCTGAAGGGCCTGTTTGTGCTGTAGTGTTCTATGTTCTATTGCCTGTTGCTCAGCAGGACTAACTACGTACAGCTCAGTAACCTTACCTCCTTTGCTCTCTGTTGGAGCAATTCTGCTTCTTGTCTGAGTTTATCTTTCTCCTTCTCCAGCTCTGCTATAGCCTCCTGGAGTTCACTGGCCTCTTTTTTACTCTGGCTCCACTGAAGTTCCAGTTTTTCCACAGTGCTGCTCTTCTCTCTTGTTGTCTGTTCAATGTCACGAAGCTTCAAGCTGATTTCTTTTGCTTCATTTTTGAATTTCTTGGCTTCCTCCTCTGCTTTTGCCTGAGCCTCAGAGAGCTCTGAGACTAAAGTCTTCAAATGCTGAGCTTCTTCGCTGATCTCCACCTGGCGTTGGCGTTCAGTTAACAAACGCTTCTGAAACTCTTCAGTTTCCTCATCCAGGCGCTGCTGTATCTGCTGCTTGTCTTCTGACAGTTTTTTTGCTTGTTCCTGAGCCTGATCTCTCTGTTTCTGCAACATCTCAGCCTCTGCTCTCAGCTTGTTTGCCTCCTGAATAACCTGCATTTTCTCCTTCAACATCTTTTCAGCCAGTGCCCGCTGTTGAGCCAAGTCTTCCTCTGCCAACTTCCTCTGACGGGCAGTTTCTTGCGCCTCAACAGTTAACCTGGCCGTTTGCTCAGCAAGCTGCTTCATTTTCTCTGCTTCTTGCGCAAGATGTTTCTGCGTGTTATCTTTGTCTTTCAAAACCAGCATCTTGTTTTCCTCTTCGATCTTGGTCTTCAGTTTGATGAGCTCTTCCATGTGTACTTTGACCTTGTGGAGTTCAGCTTCAGCTTGGTTCTTCTGCTTTATGGCTTCCGTCACCTCCGACTTTAGGCGCTGCAATTCCTCACCTAACACGGACTTTTGATGGTCTGTTTCCTCCAATTGCAGTTTGACCTTTGTCAGTTCCTGTTCCACTCCTGCTTTCTGTCTCAGGGTCTGTTCAGCAAACTTTTTGTGCTTCTCCATATCAGCATCAGCCATGTGCTTCTGTTTCAGAGCTGCCTCTTCAGCCTTTGCTCTCTTTGCAGCTTCAAGCTCAGCTTCTTTCCTAAGTTTTTCAGCATCTTGTTGTGCCTTGGCTTTTTCCTGAGCTTCTTTCTCAGCTTGTTGCTTCAAGCATTCAGCCTCTTCAGCTTGTTGTCGACAGAAAGCAGCCTCTTGTTCAGCTCTCCGTCGAGCCTGCTCTGCTTCCTCCGCCAGTCGCTTGGCATTCTCGGCCTGTTCCTTCAGGTTGTCCACTATCGACCTCTCTTGTTTTTTGCTCTGTAGGAGCTCCTGTTCTTTTTGCTGCACAGCTGCCAGGTGGGCTTTCTCCTCAGCATCAATACGTTTCTGAGCAGCCTCATGTGCCAAACTAATCTGCCTCTCAGCCTCTTTCTCTGACACTTCCTTCTGTTTCCACGCTTCCTCAGATAGTCTCTTCAGCCGCTCAACCTCATCCAGTGCTGCCTTACGTTGCCGAGCAGCCTCTTCCTCTGCAGCAAGAATTTCTTTGACTTTTCTTTCAGCCTCTTGTCTCTTATTTGCTTCATCTAAAGCCAGTGTTCGTTGTACCTCAGCTTCCTTTTCTGCCTCTCTTTTGCTGTGCTGGGTTTCCTCAGCGATGGTTTTTAGCTTCTGCAGTTCAATTTCCAGATCAGACTTTTCTCCTGAAGCCTTTTCAAAGTTGAGTTTGAGGATTCGAATTTCCTCCTCGATGATTCTTCTCTGTTTCAAAGTTTCATCTACAATGACTTTCTGACGGTCCAGCTCCAGGTCCGAGCTCTTTCTTAGCTGACAAATTCTTTCCTCAATGTCTTGCTTGTGCTGCATTGCTTGTTCTTCTAGAAGCTTCCGTTGGTAGGCCTCATCCTCGGCCAGTCGGCGGAGACGTTCGTTTTCAGCTTCCTTCTCCTTCAATGCTATCTCAGCCTCCGTTTTCAAACGGGTGGCATCATTAATGGCAGAGAGTTTCTCTTTTAATATTCTCTCCGCCTCACTCCTCTGGTGACTGGCTTCCTCCTCTGCCATCTGTCTCTGTCGCTTGGCATCCTCTGCCACAGCTCGCAATTTCCCTGCTTCCGCTGCCAGTTCCTTCATTTTCTGAGCCTCGGTCTCCAGGATTTGCTTGGTCTTTTCCGTGTTTGATCTGGTTTCCTCCTCTGTTTTTATTTTCAGCTCCAGCAGTATCTCCATCTCAGCTTTCACTTTCGCCAACTCCTCTTCCAGCAGCTTTCTCTGGCGAAGGACCTCGCTGACTTCGTTCTTTAGCCGGTACAGTTCCTCCTCCAGGAGCAGCCTCTGTTGTTCTCCGTTCTCAGTCTCTGCCCGTAAGCGGATTACCTCCTGTTCTGCAGAGAGTTTTTGTTGAGCTGTCTCCTCTGCCAGCTTCCTTTGTTTATCCAGCTCCTGCTCTGCCATTTCCTTCTGCCGTAAGGCTAATTCCTCGGTCTTCACTCTCCTCCTAGCCTCGCGGTCAGCATCTTCTTTCTGCCTCTCGGCTTCCTCTTGAGCCAGTGATTTTTTATGAGCAACCTCCTCTGCCTGTAGTCTCAATCGAAGAGCCTCGTTGGCTTTCTGACGCCATTTTTCGAGCTCTTTCTCTGCCTCTTTCTTGGCATTCTCAGCATCTTCCTGCTGCTTCTTTAATCGTGCCGCCTCTTCCTGTAACTGGGTAACGGTCTGATGTTCTTGTTGAAGAGATAACTCCAATTCTGTTGTTTTTTGTTCAAAGGAGATGCGTTTGCTCTGAAGTTCAGCAGTGGCACTTTTCTGAGCCATTTCCTGGACCAGCAGCAGTTGTTTCTCTTTCTCTACCTCTGCCTGTTTCATTCTCCTCTCTATGTCCGCTGCTTGGTTTTTGAAATGCTGCAAGTCCTCCAAAGCCTTTTGTTTCTCCCGAGCTGCATCTTTCTCTGCCTGGATCTTCAATTTCAGTTCCTCCTCCGCCTGTTTCTTCTTCTGCGACTCGTCCATGACTTGTTTGCGAAGTCTTTCAGCTTCGTCCTGAGCTGCTTTCCTCTGTTTGTCTGCCTCTTCTGCTCGTGTCTTCAGTTGCTGCAGCTCAAACTCTGCTGAGGATTTCTGTTTCTGTGAAGTTTCTAACTGTAACTGGATAATCCGAATTTCCTCTTCAATCTTGGTGCGACTCAGGAGAACCTCCTCCACCATCTTTGTCTTCTTCTTGATTTCCACTTCGGAAGAGTTTTTCAGTTGGTTGAGTTCTTGTTGAACATTCTGTTTCTGTTGTTCAGCATTCACAGCAACAGTCTCTCTCTTTGTCACCTCTTCCTCTATCCGATGCTGCAATTCTCGAGCTTCTTTCTCAGCATCAGCTTTCGCCTTGGCGTGAGCAGAAGCTAACTGCTTCTGTTTTTCTAACTCTGCCTCCACCTCTTCCAGACGCTTTCTCTCCTCAGCTTTCAGCTCCTCTGCCGCTTTCTAAACATCACAAAACAAAATTGGATAATAAGCACCAATCAGAACAGATCATCAACAAAAACCCAGTATCTTGACTCAAGACACCGAGGAAAGAAACCATAGCACTGGGATTTCCAAATCCAGCCAGTCCCAGGCCAGGGGGGAGCGCGGGGAGTGTGGAATCTGTGTCTCAGAGACTGTCCCCACCTCTCCCCTCCACTCGTTAAAGGAGTTCAGTGCTGCCACTGAGAGCAGCAGCTCTTCAAACAGAACACTGGGCTTACCCAAAAGCAACCCATTGCTCGGACCTAGACATAAGGGCTTCCTGTTTAACCTGTCCAAACTGCTCTTGTATTGCTGGAAATGCAACACCAGCTTTGCTAGATTTCCCCACACATTTGGAAGAGGCTACCCTTTGCAAAACCTAACTAAGTTAGTCTTACTCCGGTGGTCAGTAAGTTAATGCAACGGATCCTGAGAGATAGGATTTATGACCATTTGAACATAAGAACATATAAGAACATAAGAAAGAGGAGCAGGAGTAGGCCAACTAGCCCTTCGAGCCTGCCCCGCCATTCAATAAGATCATGGCTGATCTGTCTTGGCTCAGTTCCACATTCCCGCCCTCTCCCCATAACCCTTAATCCCCTCTCTTATCAAAAACCCATCAACCCGCGTCTTAAAAATATTTAGCGAGGTAGCCTCCACCACTTCAACGGGCAGAGAATTCCAGAGATTCACCACCCTTTGAGTGAAGAAGTTCCTCCTCAACTCCGTTCTAAAACGCCCCCCCTTGAGGCTGTGCCCCTAAGTCCTACTATCCTTTCTGAGCGGGAAGAGTCTCTCCACCTCTATCCTATCCATCCCATTCATCATCTTATACGTCTCAATGAGATCTCCCCTCATAACTCTAATGAGTACAAGCCTAATTTATTCAGCCTCTCCTCATAGCTCAACCCCCTCAACTCCGGTATCAGCCTAGTAAACCTCCTCTGCACTCCCTCCAAGGCCAAAATATCCTTGCCTAAGTACGGCGCCCAAAACTGCACACAGTACTCCAGCTGCGGCCTCACCAATGCCCTATACAGCCGCAGCAAGACTTTTATATTCAATCCCCCTCGCTATGAAGGCCAGCATCCCATTCGCCTTCCTGACCACCTGCTGCACCTGCAGGCTGGGTTTTTGCGACTCATGCACAAGGACCCCGAGGTCCCTCTGCACCGTCGCCTGCTGCAGTTTTTCTCCACGTAAGTAATAATCCTTCCTACCATTATTCCTACCAAAGTGGACCACCTCGCACTTACCAACATTAAATTCCATTTGCCAGTTCCTGGCCCATTCACCCAGCCTATCTAGATCCTTCTGTAGACTCTCCACACCCTCCGCACAATTTGCCTTTCCACCAATTTTGGTGTCATCAGCAAATTTCGACACCCGACACTCGGTTCCCTCCTCCAGATCATCTATATAAATGGTAAATAGCTGAGGCCCCAGCACCGACCCCTGGGGCACTCCACTAGTCACCAACCGCCAATCCGAATAGCACCCATTAACCCCCACTCTCTGCCTCCTATTTGACAACCAATCCTCTATCCACGCTAACACCCTACCCCCAACTCCATGCCCCCTTACCTTCTGCAATAACCTCTTGTGAGGTACCTTGTCAAACGCCTTCTGAAAATCAAGAAAGACCACATCCACCGGCTCTCCTCTATCCACCGCCCTAGACACATCCTCATAGAACTCCAGTAAATTTGTCAGACACGACTTCCCTTTAACGAAACCGTGCTGCGTCTGCTCTATCAAGCAGTTCCCCTCAAGATGCCTCGCTATTTCCTCCTTGATGACGGATTCTAACATTTTACCTACAACAGATGTTAAACTAACCGGCCTATAATTCCCCGCCTTTTGCCTGGCACCCTTCTTAAACAACGGCGTAACATTAGCCGTTTTCCAATCTTCCGGCACTTCCTCGGAATCCAGCGACGTCTGGAAAATAACCACCAAGGCATCCACTATCACCTCCGCCATTTCCTTCAGGACCCTCGGATGCATTCCATCCGGTCCTGGGGACTTGTCCACAATCAGCCCCTCCAGTCTGTCGAGCACCACCTCTCTAGTAACAGTAATGTCATCGAGACCCTCCAGTCCTATCACCTTTCCATCTCTAACACCCGGCAAATTATTCACGTCCTCCTCCGTGAAGACCGAAACAAAAAAGTTATTCAAGACCTCAGCCATTTCCCCATCCCCTACCACTAAGTCCCCCTTCTCATCCTCTAAGGGTCCAACATTCACCCTAGCCAACCTCTTCCTTTTTATATATTTATAAAAACTCTTGCTATCCTTTTTTATATTAAGCGCTAGCCCAGCTTCATAGTTTCTCCTACCCTTCTTTATCAACTTCTTTGTCAATCTTTGTTGACATTTAAACCTCTCCCAATCCTCTTCTCGCCCACTACTCTTAGCTACTCTAAACACCTCCGCTTTTAATTTAACACTTTCCTTCACCTCCTTCGTTATCCACGGCTTATTACCTCTCCTCCTACGGTCCTTTTTGACCATCGGAATAAATTTCCGCTAAGCACCAAGAAAGATCTCCTTAAAGATCCTCCACTGCTCTTCAGCAGACCTACCTTCCAACGCGCTCCCCCAGTCCACATTCGCCAATTCTTCTCTCATCCTACCGTACTCCCCTCTGTTCAAACAAAGGACGCGTGTCCGGGAACCCACTTTCTCCTCCTCCATCTGCACCAGAAACTCCACCATACAATGATCACTCTCCCCAAGAGGATCCTTCACCGCAAGTTCCCTAATTCTACCCGCCTCATTACACAGCACCAGATCTAAGATAGCTCGCTCCCTTGTCGGCTCCAACACACTGTTCCAGGAAACTATCCCAGCAGCATTCCAAGAACTCCTCCTCGAGCCCACTGCGTCCAACATGGGTCGACCAATCAATATACAGATTGAAATCCCCCATAACTACGGCCGTCCCATTCCTGCACGCCGCACTTATTTGCGCGTTAACAGCCCGCCCCACCTCCAGATCATTATTCGGGGGCCTCTAGACGACACCCACCAGCGTCTTCCTCCCTTTGCTGTTCCTAATCTCGACCCACAACGATTCCACGTTCTGCTCCTTGGCTCCAATATCATCCCTTGCTACCACCCTGATGCTATCCTTAATCAGCAGAGCTACGCCCTCCACTTTTCCCTCCTGCCTATCCTTCCTAAACACTTGATACCCCTGGACATTCAGCTCCCAGTCCCTGTCACCTTGCAGCCACGTCTCTGTAATGGCCGCCAGATCATATCCATTTGTGTCGATCTGCACCACCAACTCATCCACTTTATTCCGAATGCTTCGTGCATTCAGATAAAGTGCTTTCATCCCAGCCTTCACCTGGACCCGATTTGCCATAACGCCACCAACCATACTCACACCCCCTACTCCCTCTATTATTGGGACATCCTCGGCCTCTATCCTTACCTGTACCCTCTCCTTAACTTTAGACCCCGTAATGTCACCTACCCTCACACCCTCCCCCCCACTAATTAGTTTAAAGCCCTGTCTACAGTCCTCTTTACTCTATTCGCCAGCACTCTGGTCCCAGCACGGTTCAGACCAACCCCATCCCGCCCGAACAGGTCCCACCTACCCCAATACTGGTGCCAATGCCCCATAAATTCAAACCCATTCCTCCCACACCAATCCCTGAGCCACCCATTCACTTCCTTAATCCTATCAACCCTACGCCCATCTGCACTCGGTTCAGGCAGTAGCCCAGAGATGACCACCTTGTCGGTTCTACTTTTTAATTCCATTCCCAGCTTTTCATACTCCCTCCCCAGATCCTCAGTTCGCATTTTGCCTACGTCGTTGGCACCCACATGAACCACAATGACCGGATTCTCACCCTCCCACTCCAGGTTCCTCTGCAGCCCATTTGGAAAAATACAGTTTAATCCGGGATAGTCAGCGCGGTTTCATGAGGGTTAAGTCCTGTCTCACAAATTTGATTGAATTCTTTGAGGAGGTAACTCAGTGTGTAGATGAAGGTAGAGCAGTTGATGTTGTATACGTGGATTTTAGTAAGGTGTTTGATAAGGTTTCCCATGGTAGGCTCATGAAGAAAGTAAGGAGGAGTGGAATTGAAGGAAATTTCTCTGATTGGATAAGTAACTGGCTGTCTCATAGAAGACAGAGGCTGGTGGCGGAGGGAAAATTTTCAGAGTGGAGGCCAGTTACCAGCGGTGTACCACAGGGATCAGTGCTGGGTCCTCTGCTGTTTGTGATTTTTATCAATGACTTGGAAGAAGGGGCTGAAGGGTGGGTTAGAACATAGAACACTACAGCACAAACAGGCCCTTCGGCCCACGAGTTGCGCCGATCACATCAACACCTACCAACCTACAGACCTATCTATAACCCTCAATCTCATTAAACCCCATATACTCATCCAGAAGTCTTTTAAAAGACCCCAGCATAGAACTTAGGGTTAGTAAATTTGCTGATGACACCAAGATTGGTGGAGTAGTGGATGAGGTGGAAGGCTCTTACAGGCTGCAAAGAGACATTGATAGGATGCAGAGCTGGGCCGAAAAGTGGCAGATGGAGTTTAACCCTGATAAGTGTGAGGTGATTCATTTTGGTAGGACAAACTTGAATGCGGATTACAGGGTCAACGGCAGGGTTCTGAGGAATGTGGAGGAACAGAGAGATCTTGGGGTTCATATCCACAGATTTCTGAAGGTTGCCACTCGAGTGGATAGAGCCATAAAGAAAGACTATAGTGTGTTAGCATTTATTAACAGGGGTTTGAGTTTAAGAGCTGTGGGGTTATGCTGCAACTATACCGGACCGTTGTGAGGCCACATTTGGAATATTGTGTTTAGTTCTGGTCACCTCATTTTAAGAAGAATGGGGAAGCATTGGAGAGAGTGCAGAGGAGATTTACCAGGATGCTGCCTGGTTTGGAGGGTAGGTCTTATGAGGAAAGGTTGAGGGAGCTGGGACTTTTCTCTTTGGAGCGGAGGAGGATGAGAGGCGACTTAATAGAGGTTTATAAGATGATGAGAGGGATAGATGGAGTGGACATGCAGAGACTATTTCCTCAGGTGGATTTAGCTGTTACTAAGGGGCATAACTATAAGGCTCATGGTGGGAGATATAGGAGGGATGTCCGAGGTAGATTCTTTACTCAGAGAGTGGTTGGAGTGTGGAATACACTGCCTGGTGTGATAGTGGAGTCGGACACTTTAGGAACTTTCAGGCAGTTATTGGATAGGCACATGGAACACACCAGAATGATAGGGAGTGGGATAGCTTGATTTTGGGTTTGGACATAGCTTGGCACAACAGCGAGGGCCATGGGGCCTGTACTGTGTTGTACTGTTCTATATTCTAAATATGTGTGTGTGTGTGTGTCAGAGTGTGTGAATATGTTTGGCTGTGTCTGCGTGTGTGCGTGAATGGGTGTGCGTGTAAATGGGTGTGTGACTACGTGTGTGTGAGTGTATGGGTGTGTGAATGAGTATGTGGATAAGTGTGTGTGGGTGAATGAGTGTGTGTGTGGATGAATTAGTGTTTGCGGGTGTGTGTGTGTGTGTGAGCATTGTGTGTGAATGTGTTTGTGTGTGTGAATGAGTGTGTGTGTGTATGTATGTGTTTGTGTGAATGAGTGTGTGTGTGTGTGTGTGTGAGTATATATGTGTGAGCGTGTCTGTGTGCCTGAGTGAGTGAGTGTGAGCTGAGTGAGTGTGAGAGCGTGTGTTTGTGAGTGTGTGTGTCTGTGTGTGACACAAAGTTTGGTGGATTGGCAGATAGCAATGAAGACCATCACAAGGTACAGCGGGATATAGATCAGTTGGAGTCTTGGGCGGAGAGATGGCAGATGGAGTTTAATCCAGACAAATGTTTGGTGTACTAAAGAAGTTGAATCTCTGGTGAAGAGGAAGAAGGAGGCTTATGTAAAAATGAGATGTGAAGGCTCAGTTAGGGCACTGGAGAGTTACAAATTAGCCAGGAAAGAGCTAAAGAAAGTGTTAAGAAGAGCTAGAAGAGGATATGAGAAGACTTTGGCGGATAGGATCAAGGAGAACCCTAAAGCTTTCTATCGGTATGTCAAGAATAAAAGATTGGCAAGATTAGGGCCAGTCAGAGACAGTAGTGGGAAGTTGTGCGTGGAGCCTGAAGAGATAGGAGAGGCACTAAATGAATATTTTTCGTCAGTATTCACGCAGGAAAAAGTCAATGTAGTCGAGGAGAATACTGAGATACAGGCTTTTAGACTAGACGGGATTGAGGCACTTAAGGAGGAGGTGTTAGCAATTCTTAGATAAGTTCCCTTGGCCGGATGGGATTTACCGTAGGATTCTCTGGGAGGCGAAGGAGGAGATTGCAGAGCCTTTGGCTTTGATCTTCATGTCGTCATTGGCTTCAGGTATAGTGCCGGAAGACTGGAGGATAGCAAATGTTGTCCCCTTGTTCAAGAAAGGGAGTAGAGACCATGCTGGGAATTATAGACCAGTGAGCCTTACTTCTGTTGTGGGCAAAGTTTTGGAAAGAATTATAAGGGATAGGATTTATAATCCTCCAGAGAGAAATAAATTGATTAGGGATAGTCAACGTGGTTTTGTGAAGGGTCGTGCCTCACAAACCTTATCGAGTTTTTTGAAAAGGTGACCATAGAGGTGGATAAGGGTAAGGCAGTTGACGTGGTGTATATGGATTTTAGCAAAGCGTTTGATAAGCTTCCCCATGGTAGGCTACTGCAGAAAATGCAGATGCATGGGGTTGAGGGTGATTTAGCAGTTTGGATCAGGAATTGACGAGCTGATAGAAGGTGATGGGAAAAATTCAACCTGGAGTTCAGTTACAAGTGGGGTACCTCAGGGATCTGTTTTGGGGCCACTGCTGTTTGTCATTTTTATAAATGACCTAGATGAGGGTGTAGAAGGACGAGTTAGTAAATTTGCGGACAACACCAAAGTCGGAGGAGTTGTAGACAGTGAGGATGGATGTAACAGTTTGCAGAGGGACATAGATAAGCTGCAGAGCTGGGCTGAGAGGTGGCAAATGGAGTTTAATGTGGAAAGGTGTGAGGTGATTCACTTTGGAAAGAGTAACAGGATTACATAATATAGGGCTAATGGAAGAACTCTTGGTAGTGTTGACGAGCAGAGAGATCCCGGGGTACATGTGCATAGATCCCTGAAAGTTGGCACCCAGGTTGATAAGGTTGTTAAGAAGGCGTACGGTGTGTTAGCTTTTATTGGTAGAGGGATTGAATTTCGGAGCCGTGAGGTCATGTTGCAACTATACAAAACTTTGGTGCGGCCGCACTTGGAGTATTGCGTACAGTTCTGGTTGCTGCATTATAAGAATGATGTGGAAGCATTAGAAAGGGTGCAGAGGTGGTTTACCAGGATGTTGCCTGGTATGGTGGGAAGGTCTTATGAGGAAAGGCTGAGGGACTTGAGGTTGTTTTCATTAGAACGAAGAAGGTTGAGAGGTATACAAGAGGTATACAAGAAGGTTGAGGCATACAAGATGATCAGAGGGTTAGATAGGGTGGATAGTGAGAGCCTTTTTCCTCGGATGGTGATGGCTAACACGAGGGGACATAGCTTTAAATTAAGGGGTGGTAATTATAGGATGGATGTCAGAGTTAGGTTCTTTACTCAGAGGGTAGTAAGGGCGTGGAATGCCCTGCCTGCAGCAGTTGTGGACTCGCCAACTTTAAGGGTGTTCAGATGGTCAGTGGATAGGTATATGGATAACATTGGAATAGTTTAGGTTAGAGGGTCATAAGAGCATAAGACCATAAGAAATAGGAGCAGGAGTAGGCCATCTAGCCCTTCGAGCCTGCCCTGCCATTCAATAAGATCATGGCTGATCTGAAGTGGATCAGTTCCACTTTCCCACTCTCTCCCCATAACCCTTAATTCCCCTGTCTATCAAAAACCTATCTACCCGTGTCTTAAATATATTTAGCGAGGTAGCCTCCACCACTTCAACTGGCAGAGAATTCCAGAGATTCACTACCTTTTGAGTGAAGAAGTTCCTCCTCAACTCTGATCTAAAGTGCCTCCCCCCTTATCTTGAGGCTATGTCCTCTAGTCCTGCTATCCTTTCTAAACAGGAAGAATCTCTCTACCTCTACCCTATCCATCCCTTTCATTATCTTATACGTCTCTATAAGATCCCCCCTCATCCTTCTAAACTCCAACGAGTACAGACCCAGTCTATTTAGTCTCTCTTCATAGACCAACCCCCTCATCTCCGGTATCAGCCTAGTGAACCTCCTCTGCACTCCCTCCAAGGCCAAAATATCCTTGCGCAAGACCAACACTGCACACGGTACTCCAGCTGCAGCCTCACCAGTGCCCTGTACAGTTGCAGCAAGACCTCCCTGCTTTTATATTCAATCCCCCTCGCTATAAAGGCCAGCATCCCAATCACCTTCTTGATCACCTGCTGCACCTGCAGACTGGGTTTTTGCGACTCATGCACAAGGACCCCCAGGTCCCTCTGCACTGTAGCATGCTGCAGCTTTTTGCCCTTTAAATAGTAATCCCTCCTACTATTATTTCTGCAAAAGTGGATAACCTCACACTTGCTAACATTGTACTCCATCTGCCAGGTCCTCGCCCACTCACTCAGCCTATCTAGATCCCTCTGCAGACTTCCCACACCCTCCGCGCAACTTGCTTTTCCACTCATCTTCGTGTCATCAGCAAATTTCGTCACCCTACACCCAGCCCCCTCCTCCAGATCATCTATATAAATGGTAAATAGCTGAGGTCCCAGCACCGATCCCTGCGGCACTCCACTAGTCACCAACCGCCAATCCAAATAGCACCCATTGACACCAACTCTCTGCCTCCTATTAGACACAGTAAAAAGTCTGACAACACCAGGTTTTAGTCCAACCTATTTATTTGATAATATTCTCACAAGCTTTCGAGGGGTTACCCTCTTCGTCAGGTGAATGGAGAGTTCTGGCCTCAGACAGAGCATATAAAGCACAGACAGTTTAGAGATTACTGATTAAAATGCGAATCCTTACACCTAACCTGCTGTTCAAGACCTGAAGTGGCTGACAATGTGAGTGGTAGGAGCACTGATCACAGTTTAAAGAGATGTGTATTGTCTCCAGACAGTACAGTAAGTGAGGTTTTGCAAACCCAGGCAAGTCATGGGGGTTACAGATAGTGCGACATGAACCCAAGATCCCTGTTGAGACCGTCCTCATGTGTGCGGAACTTGGCTATCAGTCTCTGCTCAGCGACTCTGCGCTGTCGTGTGTCGTGAAGGCCGCCTTGGAGAATGCTTACCCGAAGGTCAGAGGCTGAATGCCCGTGACCACTGAAGTGTTCGCCAACAGGAAGGGAACAGTCTTGCCTGGTGACTGTCGAGCGATGTTCATTCATCCGTTGTCGTAGCGTCTGCATGGTCTCCCCAATGTGGGCGCCTCTCCAAGGCGGCCTTCATAACACACGACAGCGCAGAGTCGCTGAGCAGAGACTGATAGCCAAGTTCCGCACACATGAGGACAGTCTCAACAGGGATCTTGGGTTCATGTCGCACTATCTGTAACCCCCGTGACTTGCCTGGGTTTGCAAAACCTCACTTACTGTACTGTCTGGAGACAATACACATCTCTTTAAACTGTGATCAGTGCTCCTACCACTCACATTGTCAGCCACTTCAGGTCTTGAACAGCAGGTTAGGTGTAAGGATTCGCATTTTAATCAGTAATCTCTAAACTGTCTGTGCTTTATATGCTCTGTCTGAGGCCAGAACTCTCCATTCACCTGACGAAGAGGGTAACCCCTCGAAAGCTTGTGAGAATATTATCAAATAAATAGGTTGGACTAAAACCTGGTGTTGTCAGACTTTTTACTGTGTTTACGCCAGTCCAATGCCGGCAGTCCTATTAGACAACCAATCCTCTATCCACGCGAACACTTTACCCCCAACTCCATGCACTGTAACCTTCTGAAGCAACCTTTTGTGAAGCACTTTATCAAACGCCTTTTGAAAATCTAGAAACACCACATCCACTGGTTACCCTCTGTCTACTGCACTAGTCACATCCTCATAGAAATCCAATAAATTTGTTAAACATGACTTCCCCTTAACGAATCCGTGCTGCGTCTGCTCTATCAAACCATTCCTTTCCGGGTTCCTCGCTATTTCTTCTTTGATGACGGATTCAAGCATTTAGAACATAGAACATAGAACATTACAGCGCAGAACAGGCCCTTCGGCCCACGATGTTGCGCCGACCAGTTACAAAACAATGACCCACTAACCTAAACCAATCCCTTTTCGTCCATAAACCTATCCACGGATCTCTTAAACGCCCCCAAACTAGGCGCATTTACAACTGCAGCAGGCAGGGCATTCCAATCCCTCACCACCCTTTGGGTAAAGAACCTACCCCTGACATCCGTCCTATAACTACCCCCCCTTAATTTAAAGCCATGCCCCCTCGTGCTAGATTTTTCTAACTCGACGTTAAACTAACCGGCCTATAATTCCCTGCCTTTTGTCTACTAGCTTTTTTAAACAGCGGCGTAGCATTAGCCATTTTCCAATATTCCAGCACTTCCCCGGAATCCAGCGAATTTTGGTAAACAATCACTAAGGCATCCACTATCACCTCTGCCATTTCCTTGAGAACCCTGGGATGCATTCCATCCGGTCCTGGGGACTTGTCCACCATCAGTCCCGTTAGTCTATCAAGCACTACCTCTCTAGTGATCGTAATTAGGTTGGTTCCACTGGTCGGCGCAACATCAAGGGCCGAAGGGCCTGTACTGCGCTGTAATGTTCTATGTTATGCATTTTGGAAACTCTAATACAGATAGGAAATATACAGTAAATGACAGAACCCTTAAGGGTATTGATAGGCAGAGGGATCTGGGTGTACAGGTACACAGCTCACTGAAAGTGGCAATGCAGGTGGAGAAGGTCGTCAAGAAGGCATACGGCATGCTTGCCTTCATCGGCTGGGGCACTGAGTTTAAAAATTGGCAAGTCATGCTGCAGCTTTATAGAACCTTAGTGAGTTGGAATATCGTGTTCAATTCTGGTCGCCGCACTACGAGAAGGATGTGGAGGCTTTGGAGAGAGTACAGGAAAGATTTACCAGCATGTTGCCTGGTATGGAAGACATTAACTATGAGGAGAGGTTGAAGAAATTTGTTTTGTTCTCACTGGAGCGATGCAGGTTGAGGGGGGATCTGACAGAAGTCTACAAGATTATGAGAGACATGGACAGAGTGGATAGTCAGAAGCTTTTTCCCAGGGTGGAAGAGTCAATTACTAGGGGGCACAGGTTTAAGGTGCGAGGGGCAAGGTTTAAAGATGTACAAGGCAGATTTTTTACACAGGGGATAGTAAGTGCCTAGAACTCACTGCCGGGGGAGGTAGTGGAAGCGGATACGGTAGTGAGTTTTAAGGGGTGTCTGGACAAATACATGAATAGGATGGGAATAGAGGGATATGATCCCCGGAAGGGTAGGAGGTTTTAGTTCAGTCAGGCAGCATGGTCGGTGCAGGTTTGGAGGGCTGAAAGGCCTGTTCCTGTGCTGGAATTTTCTTTTCCTTTGTGTGTGTGTTCAAGTGAGTCTATGTGAGTGTGTGTATGAAAATGAATGTGTCTGTGTGTGAGAGAGACAGCAAGAGTGCATGTGTGAGTAACCGAGTGTGTCTGTGAACCAGTGTGTGTTTGGAGCTCCATTACATTCACTGGCCCCCTCGCACACACCACTGTGAACGCTAACCCCTGATCCTGCATTCTGACCTCTCACCCTGCAATCAGAACTTGTAGAAGCCTCACCTCCTCATTTTCGAGTCGATGAAGATTGACGGTGATGAACTTGATGTACTGCCTGGACAGAGTCATCAATTCGATGTAACGAGTCTGCAGGTCCACCAACTGAAAAACAAAAGAAGCAGTCAGTCCCACTGACCCTCGCCAACCTGCAATGACCCTCACCAACCCTGTGACCCTCACCAACCCACTTTGACCCTCATTGTCCCTCAGTGACCCTTACCGACCCTTGCCAACCCACAGTAGCCCTCGCTGACCCTGTGACCCTCACCAACCCTTGGTGACCCTCACAGGCCCTGGGACCCTCACCGACCCTTGCCAACCCTGTGATCCTCACCGACCCTGTGACCTTCACCAACCCTCAGTGACCCTTGCCAACCCTCAGGGACCCTGGAGCTAAATTGTGATTGGCCAGGAGTGGATTACAGCTGATCTTAAGTGGATTACAGTTGAACCTTCCCAGTTGTTTTCCAGGGGAGCAGCTGGAGTGGTTATTCAGTGAAGAGAGCTTATCGGTAACAGGGACTTTTACCTCACTTTTTTCAGAATTTTTTTTCTAAACCAGGAGTGTAAAACCAGAAGTAGGCCCCAGTGAGACCTGGGAAGTTTTTTTTTTGCCCAATAAATTTGAACAGGCAGGGAACCTGAGACACTATACGTGTAAAGTCTCCCACCCTCCCCCCTCCTCTAACCTGAAAAAAAAGCTTGGAGTGAGAGCAGATAAGCTTTCTTTTTTTTTCACTTATTCCTCTAAACTAAAGGAGTGAGGAAAATCAGGCAAGATCTTTCTTTTTTATCTAGAGGGAATGGCAGTGAAAGCAGTGCAATGTTCCTCCTGCAGGATGTTTGAGGTGAGGGGTGCCGTCAGTCTCCCTGCTGATCTCACCTGTGGGAAGTGCACCTATCTCCAGTTCTTCAAAACCCACGTTAGGGAACTGGAGCTAGAACTGGATGAACTTTGGATCATTCGAGAGGCAGAGGTGATCATAGATAAAAGCTTCAGGGATTTGGAGACTCCAAAAAATGAAAATAGATGGGTGACAGTGAGAGCGGCTGGGAGGAAGCAGCCAGTGGGGGGATCCCCTGTGGTTGTTCCCCTCAGCAACAAGTATTCCACGTTGGATACTGTTGAGGGGACGACCTACCAGTGGTAAGCCAGAGTGACTGGACTTTGAGCACTGAGTCCGTCCCTGTGCCACAGAAGGGAAGGGAGGAGAGCAGGAGAGCAACAGTAATTGGAGACACGATGGTTAGAGGGACAGATAGGAGATTCTGTGGCAGCAAAAGAGACTCACGGATGGTATGCTGCCTTCCGGGTGCAACAGCCCGTGATGTCTCGGACCGTGTTTTCAAGATCCTTAAATGGGGGGAGGAGGATCAGTCGCAGGTTGTGATGCACATCGGTACCAACGACGTAGGTAGAAAGAGGGATGGGGATTTAAAACAGGAATTTAGGGAGCTAGGCTGGAAGCTGAAAGCTAGAACAAAGCATGTTGTCATCTCTGGTTTGTTCCCCATGCCATGTGCTGGTGAGTTGAGGAACAGGGAGAGAGTACAGATTAACATGTGGCTGCAGTGATGGTGTAGGAGAGAGATTTTCATTTACCTGGATAATTGGAGCACATTCTGGGGAAGGTGGGACCTGTACAAATAGGACAGTTTGCACCTGAACCAGAGAGGCACTAATATCCTGGGAGGGAAATTTGCTACGGCTCTTCAGGGGGGGTTTAAACTAATTTGTCAGGGCAATGGGAAAATGAGATGTAGTCCAAAAGCCAGTGTTGAGGATCGCGAGGTACTGAGGAAGGTACCAAGGTCGCAGGAGTGTACAGGCAGACAGGATGGTGGATTGAAGTGTATCTACTTCAATGCAAGGAGCATCAGGAATAAGGTAGGTGAACTTGGAGCGTGGATTGGTACTTGGGACTATGATGCTGTGACCATTACTGCTTCACAGCTCCAGGGACCTGGGTTCAATTCCCGGCTCTGGTCACTGTCTGTGTGGAGTTTGCACATTCTCCTCATGTCTGTGTAGGTTTCCTCCAGATGCTCCGGTTTCCTCCCACAATCCAAAGATGTGCAGGTTAGGTGGATTGGCCATGCTAAAATTGTCCCATTAGGGTCTCAGGATGCGTAGGTTGGAGGGATTAGCGGATGAATATGTAGGGATACAGGGATAGGGCCTGGGTGGGATTATGGTCGGTGCAGACTCGATGGGCTGAATGGCCTCTTTCTGCACCGTAGGGATTCTATTCCATTACGGAGACATGGTTAGAACAGGGACAGGAATGGTTGTTGGCAGTTCTGGGATATAGATGTTTCAGTAAGTGTAGGGAAGGCGGTAAACGAGGTGGAGGAGTAACATTGTTAATCAAGGATAGTTTAACAGCTGCTGAAAAGCATTTCGAGGGCGATCTGTCCACTGATGTAATATGGGCTGAAGTTAGAAATAGGAAAGGATCGGTCACGTTGTTAGGAGTTTTCTACAGGTCCCCAAACAGTAATAGAGATGTGGAGGAGGAAATGGCAAAGCAGATTATGGATAGGTGTGGAAGTCACAGGGTAGTTGTCATGGGTGACTTTAACTTTCCAAATATTGATTGGAACCTTTATAGGCCAAATAGTTCAGATGGGACACTTTTTGTACATTGTGTGCAGGAGAGTTTCCTGACACAATATGTGGATAAGCTGACAAGAGGTGGAGCCACATTGAACTTGGTACTGGGTAATGAACTGGGCCAAGTGTTAGATTTGTTTGTGGGGGAGCACTTTGGAAATAGTGACCACAGTTCGGTGTCCTTCATTATTGCAATGGAGAGGGATAGGGTCACACGGCAGGGCAAGGTTTATAATTGGGGCAGGGGTAATTATGATGTGATTAGGCAAGAATTAGGGAGCATAAGAACATAAGAAATAGGAGCAGGAGTGGGCCATCTAGCCCCTTGAGCCTGCCCCACCATTCAATAAGATCATGGCTGATCTGAAGTGGATCAGTTCCACTTTCCCGCTTTCTCCCCATAACCCTTAATTCCCTTGTCTATCAGAAACCTATCTACCCGTGACTTAAATATATTCAGCGAGGTAGCCTCCACCACTTCAACGGGCAGAGAATAGCAGTATTCAATACTGCTCAGCTCTCCCAGTAGCTAACTGCCTCAGCACTACGCAACTGCTCTGATCATAGCAAGCATCTGATGCTTCCAGGTCTGAGTTTAGGTGGCAATGACAGAACTTCAGTTAGCTTCAGTATCCCTCGGCTCAGAGAAGGGAGGGTAAAATGGTAGCCTGATAATATGTCTTCTCCTGAGCATGATGCACTGATCTCTGCTGAAGAGGTACACCCCTGTAGTGAACCTGTCCTGTGGTAATCTGGGAGCAGAAACTGTCAGGTATGGGCACAAACGAAAAGTGGAGCTTTCTCAAGGAACAAATACTGTGTGTCCTTGATAGGTATGTCCCTGTCTGGCAGGGAGGAAATGGCCGAGTGAGGGAACCATGGCTCACAAAGGAGGTTGAATGTCTTGTTAAGAGGAAAAAGGAAGCGTACGTAAGGATGAAAAAACAAGGTTCAGTTGGGTCGCTTGAGGGTTACAAGGTAGCTAGGAATGAGTTAAAGAAAGGGCTTAGGAGAGTTAGGAGGGGGCATGAGAAGTCCTTGGCGGGTTGGATAAAGGAAAAACCCCAAGGGTTTTTACTCTTATGTGAGAAATAAAAGAATGACCAGGATGAGGTTAGGGCTGGTCAAGGATAGTAGTGGGAACTTGTGCATGGAGTCAGAAGAGATAGGTGAGGCGTTGAATGAATACTTTTCTTCAGTGTTCACTAAGGAGAGGGGCCATGTTTTTGAGGATGAGTGCATGATACAGGCTGATAGGATGGAGGAGGTTGATGTTCTGAGGGAAGATATATTATCCATTTTGAAAAACCTGAGGGTGGATAAGTCCCCTGGGTCAGATGGGATACATCCTAGGATACTTTGGGAGGCAAGGCATGAGATTGCAGAGCCTTTAGCTTTGATCTTTGGGTCTTCACTGTCCACGGGGATTGTGCCAGAGGACTGGAGAGTGGCGAATGTTGTTCCTCTCTTCAAGAAGGGAAATAGGAATGATCCTGGTTCTCCATGGTAGGCTCATGAAGAAAGTAAGGAGGTGTGGAATAGAAGGAAATTTGGCCGATTGGATAAGTAACTGGCTGTCGCATTGAAGACAGAGGGTGGTGGTGGAGGGAAAATTTTCAGACTGGAGGCCAGTTACCAGCGGTGTACCACAGGGATCAGTGCTGGGTCCTCTGCTATTTGTGATTTTTATCAATGACTTGGAAGAGGGGGCTGAAGGGTGGGTTAGTAAATTTGCTGATGACACCAAGATTGGTGGAGTAGTGGATGAGGTGGAGGGCTCTTGTAGGCTGCAAAGAGACATGGATAGGATGCAGAGCTGGGCCGAAAAGTGGGAGTTGGAGTTTAACCCTGATAAGTGTGAGGTGATTCATTTTGGTAGGACAAACTTGAATTTAGATTACAGAGTCAACAGCAGGGTTCTGAGGAATGTGGAGGAACAGAGAGATCTTGAGTTCATATCCACAGATCTCTGAAGGTTGCCACTCAAGTGGATAGAGACATGAAGAAAGCTTATAGTGTGTTAGTGTTTATTAACAGGGGATTTGAGTTTAAGAGCCGTGGGATTATGCTGCAACTACACTGGACATTGATGAGACCACATTTGGAATATTGTGTTCAGTTCTGGTCACCTCACTGTAAGAAGGATGTGGAAGCACTGGAGGGAGTGCAGAGGAGATTTACCAGGATGCTGCCTGGTTTGGAGGGTAGGTCTTATGAGGAAAGGTTGAGGGAGCTGGGGCTTTTCTCTTTGGAGCGGAGGAGGATGAGAGGCAACTTAATAGAGGTTTATAAGATGATGAGGGGGATAGACAGATTGGACGTTCAGAGACTATTTCCTCGGGTGGATGTAGCTGTTACTAGGGGGCATAACTATAAGGTTCATGGTGGGAGATATAGGGGGGATGTCCGAGGTAGATTCTTTACTGAGTGATTGGGGTGTGGAGTACACTGCCTGCTGTGATGGTGGAGTCGGATACTTTCGGAACTTTCAGGCGGTTATTGGATAGGCACATGGAGCACTCCAGAATGATAGGGAGTGGGATAGCTTGATCTTGGGTTTGGACATAGCTTGGCACAACATTGAGGGCCAAAGGGCCTGTACTGTGCTGTACTGTTCTATCAACGGCGCATGTTCCTTACTGCCCAGAATAATACTGAGCTCCCAGAGGATTGAAATCAGTGATTGGCTCATTGATCCCTCAGTCTGCTTGGCTGCTCAGTCAGTATGGAGATCAGTGGCTGTTGCTGATTGGTCAGATGGGCCTGGGTGCTGTAACATTGACACCGCTCCTTACCTCTTGGATGATTGTGTCAGAGGCAGAAATTACTTTCTGTTTCTTCACAGGAGACAGAACAGGTTCCATCTGAGCCTTATAGGTAACTAACTGAAGCTCATAGTCCTATGAAAACATAATATCCCGGGGTTAATATCGGTGCAGCTGGTCACACAATCATCTGCTCAACTCAAAACCTATATGGATATGTGTGCGGGAACGAGTGTGTGAACGAGTGCGGGAACGAGTGCGGGACCGAGTGTGTGAACGAGTGCGGGAACGAGTGTGTGAACGAGTGCGGGACCGAGTGTGTGAACGAGTGCGGGACCGAGTGTGTGAACGAGTGCGGGAGCGAGTGCGGGAGCGAGTGTGTGAACGAGTGCGTGAACGAGTGCGGGAGCAAGTGTGTGAACGAGTGTGGGAGCGAGTGCGTGAGCGAGTGTGTGAACGAGTGCGTGAGCGAGTGTGTGAACGAGTGAGGGAGCAAGTGTGTGAACGAGTGCGGGAGCAAGTGTGTGAACGAGTGAGGGAGCAAGTGTGTGAACGAGTGTGTGAACGAGTGAGGGAGCAAGTGTGTGAATGAGTGCGTGAACGAGTGCGGGAGCAAGTGTGTGAACGAGTGTGGGAGCGAGTGCGGGAGCGAGTGTGTGAACGAGTGAGGGAGCAAGTGTGTGAATGAGTGCGTGAACGAGTGCCGGAGCAAGTGTGTGAACGAGTGCGGGACCGAGTGTGTGAACGAGTGCGGGACCGAGTGTGTGAACGAGTGCGGGACCGAGTGTGTGAACGAGTGCGGGAGCGAGTGTGTGAACGAGTGAGGGAGCAAGTGTGTGAATGAGTGAGGGAGCAAGTGTGTGAATGAGTGCGGGACCGAGTGTGTGAACGAGTGCGGGACCGAGTGTGTGAACGAGTGCGGGACTGAGTGTGTGAACGAGTGCGGGACTGAGTGTGTGAACGAGTGGGGGACCGAGTGTGTGAACGAGTGCGGGACTGAGTGTGTGAACGAGTGCGGGACCGAGTGTGTGAACGAGTGCGGGACTGAGTGTGTGAACGAGTGTGGGAGCGAGTGCGGGAGCGAGTGCGTGAACGAGTGTGTGAACGAGTGAGGGAGCAAGTGTGAATGAGTGCATGAACGAGTGCGGGACCGAGTGTGTGAACGAGTGTGGGACCGAGTGTGTGAACGAGTGTGGGAGCAAGTGTGTGAACGAGTGTGGGACCGAGTGTGTGAACGAGTGTGGGAGCAAGTGTGTGAACGAGTGCGGGACCGAGTGTGTGAACGAGTGCGGGAGCAAGTGTGTGAACGAGTGCGGGAGCAAGTGTGTGAACGAGTGCGGGACCGAGTGTGTGAACGAGTGCGGGACCGAGTGTGTGAACGAGTGTGGGAGTGAGTGCGGGGGCGAGTGTGTGAACGAGTGAGGGAGCAAGTGTGTGAATGAGTGCGTGAACGAGTGCGTGAGCGAGTGTGTGAACGAGTGTGGGAGCAAGTCTGTGAACGAGTGCGTGAACGAGTGCCGGAGCGAGTGCGTGAACGAGTGCCAGAGCGAGCGCGTGAACGAGTGCCGGAGCGAGTGCGTGAACGAGTGCCGGAGCGAGTGCGTGAACGAGTGCCGGAGCGAGTGCGTGAACGAGTGCGGGACCGAGTGTGTGAACGAGTGCGGGACCGAGTGTGTGAACGAGTGCGGGACCGAGTGTGTGAACGAGTGCCGGAGCGAGTGCGTGAACGAGTGTGTGAACGAGTGCGTGAACGAGTGCCGGAGCGAGTGCGTGAACGAGTGTCGGAGCGAGTGCGTGAACGAGTGCCGGAGCGAGTGCGTGAACGAGTGCCAGAGCGAGCGCGTGAACGAGTGTGTGAAGGTGTTTGGTCAGACACTGTACTGATTTTTTTGTGTTATTTTTATTTTGTTACCTTGATGGCATCGATATATTGTTTCGCAAATTTCTCACATTCATCCACCTTGTCTCGATTCTTCTCAACTTCCTGCAATACTTTCTGTAAAACCACAAAATAGCTGAATTAGCAGAGCAATCAGGGGAAGGATGAAAGGGAAGTGGGAGGGAAAGGTGGGGAGAGGGAGGGGGGAGGTGAAACAGAGCGTGAGGGAAAGGGGGATGGTGGCGGGGAAGGAAGAGGGGGAGAGGAGACAGTGGGGGAGGAGGGACAGAATCTGTCTCCATTACACTCTCAGACATTACATTCCAGATCCTAACCACTCGCTGTGTGGATCTGTCTCCACCGCACTCTCAGACATTACATTCCAGATCCTAACCACTCGCTGTGTGAATCTGTCTCCACCGCACTCTCAGACAGTACATTCCAGATCCTAACCACTCGCTGTGTGAATCTATCTCCACCACACTCTCAGACAGCGCGTTCCAGATCCTAACCACTCGCTGTGTGAATCTATCTCCACCACACTCTCAGACAGCGCGTTCCAGATCCTAACCACTCGCTGTGTGAATCTATGTCCACCACACTCTCAGACAGCGCGTTCCAGATCCTAACCACTCGCTGTGTGAATCTATCTGCACCTTGCTCTCAGACAGTACATTCCAGACCCTAACCACTTGCTGTGTGAATGTCTTCAGAAGAGGAATGTGATAGTAACAGGGGGCACTATGGGGATAGATACTGCTCTCTGCTGCCAAGGTTGGCAGCTCCAAAGGTTGTGTTCCTGCTCAGTACCAGGATTGAGGATGTCTCTGCACGGCTGGAAAGCAAGTTGGAATGGGAGGAGGAGGGCCAAGAATCAGCTATCACTGATGGGCTGCACTTCAACTGGACTGGGATCAGTGATCAGGTCAATTGTATAACTAGGGCTGTGGATAGGGATTTAGTGTAAGAGGGGGAGGGTTCAGGTAAAGAACAAAGAAAATTACAACAGAGGAACTTTGGCCCTCCAAGCCTGCGTGGACCATACTGCCTGACTGAACTAGAATCTATTACGCTTCTGGGGACCATATCCCTCTATTGCCATCCTATTCATGTATTTGTCAAGACGCCTCTTAAATGTCACTGTTATTTCTGCTTCCAGCACCACCCCCGGCAGCGACTTCCAGGCAACCACCACTCTGTGTAAAAAACTTGCCTTGCTCATCTCCTCTAAACCTTGTCCCTCGCACCTTAAACCTGTGCCCCCTCGTAATTGACTCTTCCACCCTGGGAAAAAGCTTCTGACTTTCCAGAAGACTTAGAAACCCAAAGAGAAAGGTTAAGGTATTGCAACAATATAGCGATGTGGATAAAGGCAAACAGAGTGGAACAGAAAGGGAGAGAGAGTTTAACTGGAATTGTATAACAGCGAACGAAGTAAAACATTGAAATTAAAGGTCCGTAGCTTGTAACTCGACTGAGTTGTTTGAAGAATAAACTTGTTGAAGGTGAAAGACGAGCTTTTGTCTCATTCCTGCACCAAATATTATCACCACAATGAACATCAGTATGGGTGGAAATGAAGAATAGCATGTGTCAGCAAACACTGGGACTCATTTATAGTAAATGTTGCTCCTTAGAAGCAGAGGCAGGAGAAATTATCATTAGAGAATGACGAAATAGCAAAGAAATTGAACAAATATTTTGTGCTGTCTTCACAGTGGGAGACACAACTATCATAGCAAAAATAGATGGTAAACTAGGGGCTAAACAGAGGAGGAAGATTAAATCAGTAGAGAAAATGTATTGGTGAAGTTTTGAGACTAAATTCCAACAAATCTGCAGGACTCCTGGCGTACACCTAGAGTGTGGAGATGCCGATGAAGCAATCCATATTAAGGAGTCTGAGACTCCAAAAACTAGTGCCAAATAAACCTGTAGGACTTTAACGTGGTGTTGTGAGACTTCTTACTGTGTTACATCCAAAGTTCCAGTAGAGATATCTTCAGAGAAAGTGATTGCACTAGCTCTGATCTTCCAAAAATTCCTGAGAATCAGAATTGTCCTTCTGACTGGAAGTTGGCAGATGTTACACCACTTTTCATGAAAGGAGATGGAGAGAAAACACTGAATCGTTTGTATAATGTCAAGTTGTTGGGAAAATGCTGGAATCTGTTCGTCAGCAAGTCTCAACAAGGCAATTACAAAAAGTCAATCTAGTTTTGAAAAAGGGAAATCTTATTGGACAAATTTATTATTTTTCTAAGGATGTAACTCATAGGATAAAGGGGAACCAGTAGATCTAGTATATCTGGTGTACTCGAAGCAATATCAATCTTGATCAATATCCCCAATGGTGGCGGAATGCAGAACTAGGGGTCATAGTTTGAGGATAAGGGGTAAACTTTTTAGAATTCAGGTGAGGTGAAACTTCTTCACCCAGAGGGTGGTGAATGTGTGGAATTCACTGCCACGGAATGTAGTTGAGGCAAATTGTGCGGAGGGTGTGGAGAGTCTGCAGAAGGATCTAGATAGGCTGGGCGAATGGGCCAGGAAATGGCAAATGGAATTTAATGTTGGCAAGTGTGAGGTGGTCCACTTTGGTAGGAATAATGGTAGGAAGGACTATTACTTACGGGGCGAAAAACTGCAGCAGGCGACGGTGCAGAGGGACCTCGGGGTCCTTGTGCATGAGTCGCAAAAACCCAGCTTGCAGGTGCAGCAGGTGGTCAGGAAGGCGAATGGGATGCTGGCCTTCATAGCGAGGAGGATTGAATATAAAAGTAGGGAGGTCTTGCTGCAGTTGTATAGGGCATTGGTGAGGCCGCAGCTGGAGTACCGTGTGCAGTTTTGGGTGCCGCACCTGCGCAAAGATATTTTGGCCTTGGAGGGAGTGCAGAGGAGGTTTACTAGGCTGATACCGGAGTTGAGGGGGTTGAGCTATGAGGAGAGGCTGAATAAACTAGGCTTGTACTCGTTAGAGTTTAGAAGAATGAGGGGAGATCTCATTGAGACATATAAGATGATGAATGGGATGGATAGGATAGAGGTGGAGAGACTCTTCCCGCTCAAAAAAGACAGTAGGACTAGGGGGCACAGCCTCAAGATAAAAGGGGGGCGGTTTAGAACGAAGTTGAGGAGGAACTTCTTCACTCAAAGGGTGGTGAATCTCTGGAATTCTCTGCCCGTTGAAGTGGTGGAGGCTGCCTCGCTAAATATTTTTAAGAAGCGGGTTGAAGGGTTTTTGATAAGAGAGGGGATTAAGGGTTATGGGGAGAAAGCGGGAAAGTGGAACTGAGCAGCGACAGATCAGCCATGATCTTATTGAATGGCGGGGCAGGCTCGAAGGGCTAGATGGCCTACTCCTGCTCCTATTTCTTATGTTCTTATGTAAAACATTCTCTGATTTCAGGAATAAATTAGATATAGCTCTTGGGCCTAAAGGGACTGAGGGATATGGGGAGCGGGATATTGAATTTGATGATCAGCCATGATCAAAATGAATGGTGAAGCAGGCTTGAAGGGCTGAATGCCTACTCCTGCTTCTAGTTTGTATGAATTGAAGAACAGGTTCATACTTTTCTACTCCTCTTCCTGTTACCTTTTCTCCTGGGTCCCTCCCCACTCAATTCCCCATGTTGTAGGCTTGCCTCTCCCCAGGGTCCCCTCTGGGTTCACTCTTCCCTAAGTGCCCCATCCCCTGCCAAGTACCTTCTCTTGCTGCAGCTGTTCCTTCAGGCTCCTGCTGTCTCTGACTGGTCTGGCCTGGATCTTCTCCTGACGCTCTTTAGTCTCCTGAATCCACTGGATCAGCCAATCATGAGCCTCCCGGTAATAGCTGAGCTGTCGACCAAGCTGTTCCAACTCTCGGAAGCGGATGTCAATCTGTGCCTGGATCCCCTGCCAATGTTCCAGAAGTTGCTGCACACACTCACGGTAGCGATCTAAATCCACATCTCGCTCACTGTGACTGTGGATCATCTGTTCATTCACCAGCTTGGCTTTGCTCAGTTCACTCTCCAGGTTATCAAAGAGGGGTCGGTTACCTTCAACCTCTCCACGCATCGCCTAAACAGAAAAGAACAAATGGAAGAAATGGCAGAGGTGCTTAATGAGTACTTTGCTTCGGTATTCACAGTGGAAAATGATCTGGGAAGCTGTACTGCAGGTCTGCAGTGGACTGAAAAGATTGAGTATGTGGACATTAAGAAAGAAGATGTGTTGGAACTTCTAAATTCTATCAAGATAGATAAATCGCCGGGACTGGATGGGATGTACCCCAGGTTACTGTGGGAGGTGAGGGAAGTGAGTGCAGAGCCCCTAGCGATGATCTTTGCATCGTCGATGGAGACGGGAGCGGTTCCAGAGGATTGGAGGATTGCGGATGTGGTTCCTATTTTCAAGAAAGGGAACAGGGATAGCCCGGGAAATTACCGACCGGTGAGTCTGACCTCAGTGGTTGGTAAGCTGATGGAGAGGATTCTGAGGGACAAGATTTATGAGCATTTAGACAAATTTAGTATGATCAGAAATAGTCAGCACGGCTTTATCAAGGGCAGGTCATGCCTTACGAGCCTAGTTGAGTTCTTTGAAAATGTGGCTGAACACATTGACGAAGAAAAAGCAGTGGATGTGGTTTACATGGACTTCAGCAAGGTGTTTGATAAGGTCCTCCATGCGAGACTTCTTGAGAAGATGAGAGGGCACGGGATCAAAGGGGCTTTGGCCTTGTGGATCCAGAACTGGCTTGCCTGCAGAAGGCAGAGAGATGGGTCTTTTTCTGCATGGAGGTCGGTCACCAGTGGAGTGCCCCAGGGATCTGTTCTAGGACCCTTGCTGTTTGTCAGTTTCATAAATGACCTAGATGAGGAAGTGGAGGGATGGCTTAGTAAGTTCACTGACGATACGAAGGTTGGTGGTGTTGTGGATAGTCTGGAGGGATGTCAGAAGTTGCAGCGTGACACAGATAGGATGCAAAACTGGGCAGAGAAGTGGCAGATGGACTTCAATGCGGATAAATGTGTAGTGGTCCATTTTGGCAGGTCCAATGGGATGAAGGAGTACAATATCAAGGGTAGGAGTCTTAGCTGTGTTGAGGGGCAGAAGGATCTTGGGGTCTGGGTCCATAGGACTCTTAAATCGGCCTCGCAGGTGGAGGATGTGGTCAAGAAGGCG
Organism: Carcharhinus amblyrhynchos; assembly: GCF_965287045.1. NCBI lineage: Eukaryota > Metazoa > Chordata > Chondrichthyes > Carcharhiniformes > Carcharhinidae > Carcharhinus > Carcharhinus amblyrhynchos. The sequence goes on along the minus strand of NC_137325.1, from coordinate 150,883,051 downwards.
TATGGTGTACTGGCCTTCATTAATCGAGGGATTGAGTTTAGGACTCGGGAGGTAATGCTGCAACTTTATAGGACCCCTGTCAGACCCCACTTGGAGTACTGTGTGCAGTTCTGGTCGCCTCACTACAGGAAGGATGTGGAAGCTATTGAGAGGGTGCAGAGGAGATTTACAAGGATGTTGCCTGGATTGGGAGGCATGCCTTATGAAGCTAGGTTGAGGGAGCTGGGACTCTTCTCCCTGGAGAGACGAAGGTTGAGAAGCGACCTGATAGAGGTTTATAAAATGTTGAGAAGAATAGATAGGGTGGATTCTCAGAGGCTATTTCCCAGGGCTGAAATGGTCGCTACGAGAGGACACAGGTTTAAGGTGCTGGAGAGCAAGTACAGAGGAGATGTTAGGGGTAAGTTTTTCACTCAGAGGGTGGTGAGTGAGTGGAATCGGCTGCCGTCAGTGGTGGTAGAGGCGAACTCGCTGGGGTCTTTTAAAAGACTTCTGGATGAGTACATGTAATTAATGGGATTGGGAGTTACAGATAGTTCTATGGCCTGGTAGGTATGGATATGATCGGTGCAACTTGTGGGCCGAAAGGCCTGTTTGTGCTGTAGTGTTCTATGTTCATCAGTACGAGGGAGGAAGTGTTAGGTGAATTAAATAGCATTAAGGTGGACAAATCCCCAGGGCCAGATGGCATCTATCCCAGATTACTGAGGGAGACAAACCAGGGAATTGCAGGGTCTCTAACAGAAATCTTTGTTTCCTCATTGGCCACTGGTGAGGTCCCAAAGGATTGGAGAATATCCAATGTTGTCCCGTTAGTTAAGAAGGGTAGCAAGGATAACCCGGGTAATTATAGGCCAAAGAGCTTGACGTCAGTGATAGTGAAACTGTGGGAGAAGATTATTAAAAATAGGATCTATGCACCTTTGGAACTGAATGGCCTTGTTGGCGACAGGCAGCATGGTTTTCTATACGGGAGATCATGTATCACCAATTTGAGTTTCTTAAGGAGGTGACAAAAATGATTGATGAGGAAAGGGCCTTGGATGTTGTCTACATGGACTTTAATAAAGCATTTGACAAAGTCCCTCATGGCAGACTATAGATAGGCTGGAAAATTGGGAGGAGAAATAGCAGGTGGAATTAATCCCGATAAATGTGAGGCGATGCATTTTGATCAATCCAATTCAGGTGGGAGCCATAAAATAAATGAACCATCAGGAGCATAGACACACAGAGAGATCTGGAAATACAGGTCCACAGATCCTTAGTGGCAGCACAGGTGGAAAACGTGGTGAAGAAAGCATACGGCATGCTTGCCTTCATCAGACGGGGCATCGAGTACACAAGTTAGCAAATTATGTTACAGTTGTATAAAATGTAGGTTAGGCCACACTTGGAAACTGTGTCCAGTTCTGGTCACCACACTACCAGAAGGACGTGGAGGCTTTGGAGTGCAGAAAATGTTACCAAGATGTTGCCTGGTATGGAGGATCTTAGCTATGAGGAGAGACTGGGTAAACTAGAATTGTTCTCCCTGGAAAGATGGGGGAGAGGGGCAGCCTGACATAAGTTTATAAAATCATGAGGGGTATAGATAGGGTGAACAGTTGGAAGCTTTTTCCCAAGGCAGAAATGACAATTACAATGGGACATAAGTTCAAGGTAAGGGAGGAAGGTTCAATGGAGATGTGCGGGGGAAGGTTTTTACACAGAGGATGGTGGGGGCCTGGAATGCACTGCCAGGTGAGGTGGTTGAGGGAGATACATTTGTGACGTTTAAGACATATTTGGATAAACACATGAAGAGATGGGGAATAGAGGGATATAAGCAGCTGGTCCAGATAGGACAATATAATCGGCACAGGCTGGGAGGGCCGAAGGGCCTGTTCCCGTGCTGTACTGTTCTTTATTCTTTGTACCCTGCTTTTTTCACACCTTCCCAGTATAGAACATAGAGCAGTACAGCACAGTACAGGCCCTTCGGCCCTCAATGTTGTTCCGAGCTATGTCCAAACTCAAGATAAAGCTATCCCACTCTCTATCATTCTGGTGTACTCCATGTGCCTATCCAATAACCGCTTGAAAGTTCCTGAAGTGTCCGACTCCACTATCACATCAGGCAGTGCATTCCACACCCCAATCACTCTCTGAGTAAAGAATCTACCTCGGACATCCCTCCTATCTCTCCCACCATGAACCTTATAGTTACGCCCCCTCGTAACAGCTACAACCACCCGAGGAAATAGTCTCTGAATGTCCACTCTGTCTATCCCTCTCATCATCTTAAAAAACTCTATTAAGTCGCCTCTCACCCTCCTCTGCTCTAAAGAGAAAAGGCCCAGCTACCTCAACCTTTCCTCATAAGACCTACCCTCCAAACCAGGCAGCATCCTGGTAAATCTCCTCTGCACTCTCAGAGACTGTGCATTATCTGACTGCTCAGCTGCTCCTCTGTCTCCTGTGGGCTGTTGGGAGGTCTACAGTACACTCCCAACATTGTGATTTCACCCTTCCTAATCCTGAGCTCCACATATAATGTGTCAAAGTACCTCAAAAGAGGTTATTGCAGAAGGTCAGGGGACATGGAGTTGGGGGTAGGGTGTTAGCGTGGATAGAGGATTGGTTGTCAAATAGGAGGCAGAGAGTGGGGGTCAATGGGTGCTATTCGGATTGGCGGTTGGTGACTAGTGGGGTGCCCCAGGGGTCGGTGCTGGGGCCTCAGCTATTTACCATTTATATAGATGATCTGGAGGAGGGAACCGAGTGCAGGGTGTCGAAATTTGCTGATGACACCAAGATTGGGGGAAAGGCAAATTGTGCGGAGGGTGTGGAGAGTCTGCAGAAGGATCTAGATAGGCTGGGCGAATGGGCCAGGAAATGGCAAATGGAATTTAATGTTGGCAAGTGTGAGGTGGTCCACTTTGGTAGGAAGAATGGTAGGAAGGACTATTACTTACGTGGCGAAAAACTGCAGCAGGTGACGGTGCAGAGGGACCTCGGGGTCCTTGTGCAGGAGTCGCAAAAACCCAGCTTGCAGGTGCAGCAGGTGGTCAGGAAGGCGAATGGGATGCTGGCCTTCATAGCGAGGGGGATTGAATATAAAAGTAGGGAGGTCTTGCTGCGGCTGTATAGGACATTGGTGAGGCCGCAGCTGGAGTACTGTGTGCAGTTTTGGGCGCCGCACCTGCGCAAGGATATTTTGGCCCTGGAGGGAGTGCAGAGGAGGTTTACTAGGCTGATACCGGAGTTGAGGGGATTGAGCCATGAGGAGAGGCTGAATAAACTGGGCTTGTACTCGTTAGAGTTTAGAAGAATGAGGGGAGATCTCATTGAGACGTATAAGATGGTTTTGTAGCAGGTAGGTCGTGCCTTACTAACCTTATTGAGTTTTTTGAGAAGGTGACCAAAGAGGTGGATGGGGGTAAGGCAGTTGACGTGGTATACATGGATTTTAGTAAGGCGTTCGATAAGGTTCACCATGGTAGGCTTCTGCAGAAAATGCAGATGTATGGGATTGTGGGTAATCTAGGAAGTTGGATCAGGAATTGGCTATCAGATAGGAGACAGAGGGTGGTGGTGGATGGTAAATATTCATCATGGAGTGCAGTTACGAGTGGTGTGCCTCAGGGATCTGTTTTGGGGCCACTGTTGTTTGTAATTTTTATTAATGATCTGGATGAGGGTATAGTTGGGTGGATTAGTAAATTTGCTGATGACACCAAAGTTGGAGGTGTGGTAGATTGTGAGGAAGGGTGTCATAGTCTGCAGGGAGACTTAGATAGGTTGCAGAGCTGGGCCGAGAGGTGGCGGATGGAATTTAATGCGGAGAAGTGTGAGGTAATTCACTTTGGTAGGAGCAACAGATGTGTCGAGTATAGGGCTAACGGGAGGACTTTGAATAGTGTGGATGAACAGAGGGATCTAGGTGTGTGTGTACATAGATCCCTGAAAGTTGGGAATCAAGTAGATAAGGTTGTCAAGAAGGCGTACGGTGTCTTGGCGTTTATTGGTAGGGGGATTGAATTTAGGAGTCGCAGTGTAATGTTGCAACTGTACACTACTCTAGTGCGGCCGCACTTGGAGTACTGTGTGCAGTTCTGGTCCCCGCATTACAAGAAGGATGTGGAGGCGTTGGAGAGGGTGCAGAGGAGGTTTACTAGGATGTTGCCTGGTATGGTGGGGAGGTCCTATGAGGAGAGACTGAGGGATCTAGGGTTGTTTTCGTTGGGAAGAAGGCGGCTAAGAGGGGATCTTATTGAAACATATAAGATGATTAGGGGTTTAGATAGGGTGGATAGTGATAGCCTTTTTCCTCGGATGGAGAAAGCTAGCACGAGGGGGCATGACTTTAAATTAAGGGGGGGTAGCTACAGGACGGATGTCAGGGGTAGGTTCTTTACCCAGCGGGTGGTGAGGGATTGGAATGCCCTGCCTGCTGCAGTTGTAGATGCGTCTAGTTTGGGGGCGTTTAAGAGATCTCTGGATAGGTTTATGGACGAAAAGGGATTGGTATAGGCTAGTGGGTCATTGTTTTTGTAACTGGTCGGCGCAACATCGTGGGCCGAAGGGCCTGTTCTGCGCTGTAATGTTCTATGTTCTATGTTCTATGTTCTATGATGAATGGGATGGATAGGATAGAGGTGGAGAGACTCTTCCCGCTCAAAAAAGACAGTAGGACTAGGGGGCACAGCCTCAAGATAAAGGGGAGGCGGTTTAGAACGGAGTTGAGGAGGAACTTCTTCACTCAAAGGGTGGTGAATCTCTGGAATTCTCTGCCCGTTGAAGTGGTGGAGGCTGCCTCGCTAAATATTTTTAAGAAGCGGGTTGATGGGTTCTTGATAAGAGAGGGGATTAAGGGTTATGGGGAGAGGGCGGGAAAGTGGAACCGAGCCACGACAGATCAGCCATGATCTTATTGAATGGCGGGGCAGGCTCGAAGGGCTAGATGGCCTACTCCTGCTCCTATTTCTTATGTTCTTATGTTCTTATGTCATTACAAGATCCCTCCAATATCTCCTCCCTCAACACAGCAATGCTGTGTTCCTTAATCAGCAATGCGAATCCCCAACCCCTTTTGCTTCCTCTTCCTTCCCGTCCAAAACAACAGTATCCTGGAATGTTAAGCTGCCAGTCCTGTCCCTCCTTTAACAATGTCTCTGTAATTGCAATAACATCTTAATTCCATGCAGTAATCCAGGCTCTCTGTTCATCTGTTTTACCTGTTATACTTCTTGCATTGAAGCAAATGCACCCCAGCCCTACAATCCCGCTGAGTCCCGCAGCCTCCCTCTGCCGGCTCTTACTCTGCACTGTGTCTATCTCAGTCTGAGTCCCGCAGCCTCCCTCTGCCGGCTCTTACTCTGCACTGTGTCTGTCTCAGTCTGAGCCCCGCAGCCTCCCTCTGCCGGCTCTTACTCTGCGCTATGTCTATCTCAGTCTGAGCCCCGCAGCCTCCCTCTGCCGGCTCTCACTCTGCACTGTGTCTATCTCAGTCTGAGTCCCGCAGCCTCCCTCTGCCGGCTCTCACTCTGCACTGTGTCTGTCTCAGTCTGAGTCCCGCAGCCTCCCTCTGCCGGCTCTTACTCTGCACTGTGTCTATCTCAGTCTGAGTCCTACAGCCTCCCTCTGCCGGCTCTTACTCTGCACTGTGTCTATCTCAGTCTGAGTCCTACAGCCTCCCTCTGCCGGCTCTTACTCTGCACTGTGTCTATCTCCGTCTGAGCCCCGCAGCCTCCCTCTGCCGGCTCTTACTCTGCACTGTGTCTATCTCAGTCTGAGTCCCGCAGCCTCCCTCTGCCGGCTCTTACTCTGCACTGTGTCTATCTCAGTCTGAGCCCCGCAGCCTCCCTCTGCCGGCTCTTACTCTGCACTGTGTCTATCTCAGTCTGAGCCCCGCAGCCTCCCTCTGCCGGCTCTCACTCTGCACTGTGTCTATCTCAGTCTGAGTCCCGCAGCCTCCCTCTGCCGGCTCTCACTCTGCACTGTGTCTATCTCAGTCTGAGCCCCGCAGCCTCCCTCTGCCGGCTCTTACTCTGCACTGTGTCTATCTCAGTCTGAGTCCTACAGCCTCCCTCTGCCGGCTCTTACTCTGCACTGTGTCTATCTCAGTCTGAGTCCTACAGCCTCCCTCTGCCGGCTCTTACTCTGCGCTGTGTCTATCTCAGTCTCACTGAGTCCCGCAGCCTCCCTCTGCCGGCTCTTACTCTGCACTGTGTCTATCTCAGTCTGAGTCCCGCGGCCTCCCTCTGCCGGCTCTTACTCTGCGCTGTGTCTATCTCAGTCTGAGTCCCGCAGCCTCCCTCTGCCGGCTCTTACTCTGCGCTGTGTCTATCTCAGTCTGAGTCCCGCGGCCTCCCTCTGCCGGCTCTTACTCTGCACTGTGTCTATCTCAGTCTGAGTCCCCGCAGCCTCCCTCTGCCGGCTCTTACTCTGCGCTGTGTCTATCTCAGTCTCACTGAGTCCCGCGGCCTCCCTCTGCCGGCTCTTACTCTGCGCTGTGTCTATCTCAGTCTCACTGAGTCCCGCAGCCTCCCTCTGCCGGCTCTTACTCTGCACTGTGTCTATCTCAGTCTGAGTCCCGCGGCCTCCCTCTGCCGGCTCTTACTCTGCACTGTGTCTATCTCAGTCTGAGTCCCGCAGCCTCCCTCTGCCGGCTCTCACTCTGCACTGTGTCTATCTCAGTCTGAGTCCCGCAGCCTCCCTCTGCCGGCTCTTACTCTGCACTGTGTCTATCTCAGTCTGAGCCCCGCAGCCTCCCTCTGCCGGCTCTTACTCTGCGCTGTGTCTATCTCAGTCTGAGTCCCTTGGCCTCCCTCTGCCGGCTCTTACTCTGCACTGTGTCTATCTCAGTCTGAGTCCCGCAGCCTCCCTCTGCCGGTTCTTACTCTGCACTGTGTCTATCTCAGTCTGAGTCCCGCAGCCTCCCTCTGCCAGCTCTTACTCTGCACTGTGTCTATCTCAGTCTGAGCCCCGCAGCCTCCCTCTGCCGGCTCTTACTCTGCACTGTGTCTATCTCAATCTGAGTCCCGCAGCCTCCCTCTGCCGGCTCTTACTCTGCGCTGTGTCTATCTCAGTCTGAGTCCCGCAGCCTCCCTCTGCCGGCTCTTACTCTGCACTGTGTCTATCTCAGTCTGAGTCCCGCAGCCTCCCTCTGCCGGCTCTTACTCTGCGCTGTGTCTATCTCAGTCTGAGTCCCGCAGCCTCCCTCTGCCGGCTCTTACTCTGCACTGTGTCTATCTCAGTCTGAGTCCCGCAGCCTCCCTCTGCCGGCTCTTACTCTGCGCTGTGTCTATCTCAGTCTGAGTCCCGCAGCCTCCCTCTGCCGGCTCTTACTCTGCACTGTGTCTATCTCAGTCTGAGTCCCGCAGCCTCCCTCTGCCGGCTCTTACTCTGCACTGTGTCTATCTCAGTCTGAGTCCCGCAGCCTCCCTCTGCCGGCTCTTACTCTGCACTGTGTCTATCTCAGTCTGAGTCCCGCAGCCTCCCTCTGCCGGCTCTTACTCTGCACTGTGTCTATCTCAGTCTGAGTCCCGCAGCCTCCCTCTGCCGGCTCTTACTCTGCACTGTGTCTATCTCAGTCTGAGTCCCACAGCCTCCCTCTGCCGGCTCTTACTCTGCACTGTGTCTATCTCCGTCTGAGCCCCGCAGCCTCCCTCTGCCGGCTCTTACTCTGCACTGTGTCTATCTCCGTCTGAGCCCCGCAGCCTCCCTCTGCCGGCTCTTACTCTGCACTGTGTCTATCTCAGTCTGAGTCCCACAGCCTCCCTCTGCCGGCTCTTACTCTGCACTGTGTCTATCTCCGTCAGAGCCCCGCAGCCTCCCTCTGCTGGCTCTTACTCTGCACTGTGTCTATCTCAGTCTGAGCCCCGCAGCCTCCCTCTGCCGGCTCTCACTCTGCACTGTGTCTATCTCAGTCTGAGTCCCGCAGCCTCCCTCTGCCGGCTCTTACTCTGCACTGTGTCTGTCTCAGTCTGAGTCCCGCAGCCTCCCTCTGCCGGCTCTTACTCTGCACTGTGTCTGTCTCAGTCTGAGTCCCGCAGCCTCCCTCTGCCGGCTCTTACTCTGCACTGTGTCTATCTCAGTCTGAGCCCCGTGGCCTCCCTCTGCCGGCTCTTACTCTGCACTGTGTCTATCTCAGTCTGAGCCCCGTGGCCTCCCTCTGCCGGCTCTTCCTCTGCGTTATGTTTACCTCAGTGTCACTTTCTTTCCCTGTCCCTGCTGTTCTGGTCACCACACTTTGGGAAGGATGTGAGGGTCACTGGGAGGATGCGGAGCAGATTGGCCAGAATGGTTCCAAGGATGAGGGATTTTAGTTACAAGGTTCAGTTTGAGAAGCTGGGATTGTTCTCCTTGGAGTGAAGGAGAGTGAGGGGAGGTTTGAATGAGGTGTACAAGATTGTAACAGGTTTAGATAAGGTAGACAAGGAAGCTCTTTTCATTGGCTGATGATGCACAGTCAGTGAGACACAGATTTCAGACACGGCAGCGGGGTGTGTGTGAGGAGAAATTATTTTAAACACTGAGCGGTGTTAAACTGGAACTCAAATGATACGAGGGTGATGGAATTGGAAATGGGCAGCACAGCGCCACAGTGGTTAGCACTGCTTCTTCACAGCGCCTGGGACCCAGGTTCGATTCCCAGCTCGGATCACTGTCTTTGTGGAGTCTTCACATTCTCTCCGTGTCTACATGGGTTTCTTCTGGGTGCTCCGGTTTCCTCCCACATCTGAAAGATGTGCAGGTTAGGTGCATAGGCCATGCTCAATGCACTGTGTTACAGGAATAGCAAGGGTGGGTCTGGGTAAGTGATCCTTTTGGAGAGTGGGTGCAGACTCAGTGGGTCAAATGGCCTCCTTCTGCACTATAATGATGGTCAGAATTCTATCCTATGATTATTTCAAATGGAAATAAATGGATAGGCACAGTCAGGGAAATAAACTTACAGACTATTGGGATTGAGGGGGGGAATTTGGCTGAGTGGAGTACTGTGCAGAGAGCCAGTATGGGTCAACAATCTGAATGGCCTCCTTCTGTATTGTTATGATGTGGAGATGCCGGCGTTGGACCTGAGTAGGCACAGTCAGAAGTCTCACAACACTAGGTTAAAGACCAATTTTGTGTGAGTCACCTGATGAACGAGCAGTGCTCCGAAGGCTTGTGATTTTAAATAAACCTGTTGGACTTTAACCTGGTGTTGTGAGACTTCTTCCTGCACTGGAATGATAGTCTGCATCCCAAGCTTGATGGGCTGTCTCAGAAACTCATCCAATCATACAGCATATAGCCTTGGGAGCAACTCACCCAGTCTGTGCTAGCAATTTTTAAAAATTCATTTATAGAATGTGAGCATCACTGGCTAGTCCAGCATTTATTACCCATCCCTAATTGCCCTTTCAGAAGGTGCTGGTGAGCTGCCTTCTTGAGCCGCTGCAGTCCCTGAGGTGTAGGTACACCCACAGTGCTGTTAGGGAGGCAGTTCCAGGATTCTGACCCAGTGACAGTGAAGGAACGGCCGATATATTTCCAAGTCAGGATAGTGAGTGACTCGGAGGGGAATCTCCAGGTGGGGGGTGTTCCCAGGTATCTGCTGCTCCTGTCCTTCTAGATGGAAGTGGTCATGGGTTTGGAGGGTGCTGCCTTAAACAGCCTTGGTGAGTTGCTGCAGTGCATCTTGGTACACACGGCTATGGTCTGATATGACACCCAATCTGATCTCTCTCTCTCCCTCAGTGTACACTCATTAATATCCCATGCAGTTTCAGTGTACTCACTAACATTGCCACACTCTGCTCCCTCAGTGCACACTGTTTCATTGATAACTGATATTAATCATTCTCACCTTGAGCTGCTGTTTGTAGGATTCCAGAGACTTTGTATCAGCTGGGACAGAGTTGACCTCTCTTAGCCGAGTCTCATATTTCTTTACGAGATCCTCAGCCTCCTGTGTGCTACGGATTACCACGTCAATTGTTTTCAATCTGCAAAGGAAGGGAAAGGATGCAGTGATGAGAGGGGAGGAAGGTTCTGTAAACAGGCCAAGCTATCAAAACCCCTTAGCTCCTCTGGCAAAGCGCAGCACCATTTGTCCATGCTAAAACTCTTAGCTGGGCAGCACGATGACACAGCGGTTAGCCCTGCTGCCTCGCAGCACGAGGGACCCGGGGCAGCACGATGACACAGCCATTAGCCCTGCTGCCTCACAGCGCCAGGGACCCCGGGCAGCACGGTGACACAGTGGTTAGCCCTGCTGCCTCGCAGCGCCAGGGATCCGGGGCAGCACGGTGACACAGCCGTTAGCCCTGCTGCCTCACAGCGCCAGGGACCCCGGGCAGCACGGTGACACAGTGGTTAGCCCTGCTGCCTCACAGCGCCAGGGACCCGGGGCAGCACGGTGACACAGCCGTTAGCCCTGCTGCCTCACAGCGCCAGGGACCCCGGGCAGCACGGTGACACAGCCGTTAGCCCTGCTGCCACACAGCGCCAGGGACCCCGGGCAGCACGGTGACACAGCCGTTAGCCCTGCTGCCTCACAGCGCCAGGGACCCCGGGCAGCACGGTGACACAGCCGTTAGCCCTGCTGCCTCACAGCGCCAGGGACCCCGGGCAGCACGGTGACACAGCTCCGAAGCACTGAACCTGGTGGCTGTGGCTGTGGTGAGTGACTGATTTGAATTAAAAACCGTTTTTTTTCTCTACTTCCGGTTCTCGGGGCTTGTTAGATTGTAGTTTACTTCCGTACTGGAAGTTAGGCCAGGGGATTGTCGTTAAGGGGGAGCGGGGGGTAGCAGCATAGAGCGGGCAGCGGAGTGAGTGGGAACTGAGTGAGAAGGGCTTTGGCTCGCTGGGCTTAGGAGAGAGTAGGCTTAGAGAAGGTGAGTGACAGATTTCTACCTTTGGGCACTTACAGGAGGTTGGGACATGGTAGGGAATATAGGGAGGAATGTAAGTTGCGTCAGGTGCCACATGTGGGAGTTCCTGGTGGTGTCACGTGTCCCCAAGGTCCACATCTGCAGTAAATGTTTAGAACTGCAGCGATTGAGGGCCCGGGTCAGGCAACTCGAGGGGCGGCTGGAAGATGCGTTTCTAGTCAGGGAGAACGAGGAGATAATGGCTGGGAATCATGAGCAGGAGGAGGTCTCAAGGGCTGAAGAGAAGGGAGGATGGACGACTGTTAGGAGGGGAAAGAGGAAGAAGAAGAGTAGTCAGGGTCCCCCGGCCTCCCTGGAGGCCCCCCAAGGTTCGTCGGCAGGGGCACAGAAAAATAGGAAGGAAGGGGAGACTGACTTAGAGGGACGGAAGGGGGCTGGTAAGGTGATAGTGGTAGGGGATGGGAGGGTCCGAGGGATTGATAGGAGGTTCTGTGGGCAGGGGCGCGACTCCAGGATGGTGGTCTGCCTCCCTGGAGCAGGGGTAAAAGATATAATGGAAAGGGTAGAGGGAATTTTGAAAGGGGAGGGGACCCAGGCAGAGGTCATAGTACACATAGGGGAGGGGGATATAGGAAGGAGTAGGGGAGAGGTCCGTAGGCAATTTAGGGAGTTGGGGGCCAAACTAAAGAGCAGGACCTCCAGGGTGGCACTCTCTGGGTTGCTGCCCAGTACGAGCAGAGCTAAGAATGACGAGATCATGCAGTTGAATGCATGGTTGAGGGACTGGTGTAGGGTAGAGGGCTTTACTTATGTGGATCACTGGGAGGTGTTTAGGAGAGAAAGGCAATTGTACAGGAGGGGTGGGGAGGATTTGAATGGGAGGGGGACTAGTGTCTTAGCGGGGAGGTTAGCTGGGGTGTTCAGGAATGATTTAAACTAATAGGGAGGGGGGGTGGGGAGGTGGCTGGGAGAGAGTCGGGTGAAAGGAAAATTATAAGGGAGAAGGTGGTTCCGAGGGACGCTTGTGGGTTGAACTGTGTCTGTTTCAATGCTAGGAGTGTGGCAGGGAAAACGGATGAGCTTAGGGCCTTGATGTTTGTGAGGCAGTTGGATGTGGTGGCTGTAACGGAGACGTGGTTACGGGAAGGGCAGGACTGGCAGCTGAATGTTCCTGGGTACAAGTGTTTTAGGTGTGACAGAGGAGGGTTGAAGAGAGGTGGAGGGGTGGCACTGTTAGTCAAGGAAAACATCACAGTAGTGCAGAGGGAGGACGATATGGAAGAGATAGGGATTGAGTCGCTGTGGGTGGAGTTGAGGAATAAAAAGGGAGAGATCACATTGCTAGGGGTGTACTATAGGCCACCCAACAGCCCAAAGTCAGTGGAGGAAGGCATTTGCAGGGGCATTTTGGACAGGTGCAGGAAGAATAGAGTGGTTGTAGTGGGTGATTTTAATTTTCCCGGAGTGAATTGGAGGGGGCCTAGAGCTGGGGGTACAGAGGGAGAGGAGTTTGTGAAATGTGTTATGGAAGGGTCGCTAGAACAGTATGTAACTAGCCCGACTAGGGGAGGGGCTATACTGGATTTAGTGTTGGGAAACGAGCTGGGGCAGGTGGGTGAGGTAGAGGTAGGCGAACATGTGGCGAACAGTGACCACAAGTCCGTCTACTTCAGGATAACAATGGAAAGGGACAAGTGCCGTCCGAATGGGAGTGTGCTGAACTGGGGAAAGGCGAGCTATGGCAGGATTAGGAGGGAGCTGCAGCAAACTGATTGGGAGGGACTGTTAGCTGGCAAGTCCACGGTTGGCAAGTGGGAGGCTTTTAGGGACAAAATGAAATGGTTGCAGGGGAGGTAGAACAAAGAACAAAGAACAAAGAACAACACAGCACGGGAAACAGGCCCTTCGGCCCAACGAGCCCGCGCCGCCGTCCTACTATCTCAGTGACCTATTCATGATTTTAGTCTACGTCTAACGTGCGAGGATCAGGGAGGTCCAATTTAGGGACAATTTTAGTACCCAATCAATCAGCCTAAAAGCACATCTTTGGGGGATGTGGGAGGAAACCGGAGCACCCGGAGGAAACCCACGCAACCACGGGGAGAACGTGCAAACTCCCACAGACACAGGCCCAAATCCATGTGTCCGCACAGCAACAGAGATAATCTCTGAGCTGTCATGTTGCCCTCGAGATGGTCCAGTTTAAGCACACTAACGACATGAAGCAATAGGCAACTCCCGAAGCAATGTTCCGGTTAAGCGAAAGTATGTTCCGGTTAAGCGAAAGGATGGGAAAGGTAGGATTAGAGAGCCATGGATTACGGGGGATATTGAAGACTTGGTCAGGAAGAAGAGGGAGGCGTATGTTAGGTCAAAACAAATGGGAACGGAGAGTGCGCTGGAGGAATATAGAGAGAGTAGGAGGGAGCTAAAAAGGGGAATTAGAAGGGCGAAAAGAGGGCATGAGATGGCTTTGGCTGGTAGGATTAAGGAAAATCCTAAGGCATTTTATTCCTATATTAGAGGCAAGAGAGTAGTTAGAGGGAAAATTGGTCCTCTTAGGGACAAGAGTGGAGAGTTGTGTATTGAGTCGGAGGGAATGGGGGAGCTCCTGAATGAATACTTTGCGTCGGTATTCACGAAGGAGAGGGGTTCGGAATCGTGCGGTCTCTTGGAGGGAGCAGAGGTTCAGTTGCAGGATATAGTTATTACGAGAGAGGAAGTGCTAGGGCTTTTAGGTAGCGTAAGGACGGATAAAGCTCCGGGGCCTGATGGTATTTATCCCAGGCTGCTTAGGGAGGCGAAAGATGAAATTGCTGGGCCTCTGGCGCACATCTTTGTCTCTTCTTTGGACACAGGTGAGGTCCCCGAAGACTGGAGGGTAGCAAATGTGGTCCCGTTGTTCAAAAAAGGTAGTAGGGATAACCCTGGGAATTATAGGCCGGTGAGTTTGACGTCGGTGGTAGGGAAGTTAATGGAAAAAATACTTAGGGGTAGGATGTATGAGCATTTGGAGCGTTGCGATCTGATTAGGGATACGCAACATGGCTTTGTTAGAGGGAGGTCTTGCCTTACGAATCTGGTGGAATTCTTTGAGGAGGTGACAAAAACGGTTGACGATGGGAGAGCCGTTGATGTCATCTATATGGATTTCAGTAAGGTGTTTGACAAAGTCCCTCACGGTAGGCTAGTAGAAAAGGTTAAGGCGCATGGGATACGAGGCCAGGTAGCTAGGTGGATTGAGAACTGGCTGGGAAATAGGAGACAGAGGGTAGTTGTGGAGGGGACCTTGTCGGGCTGGAGGCCAGTGACCAGTGGTGTGCCGCAGGGCTCAGTACTGGGACCTCTCCTCTTTGTAGTCTACATAAATGACTTGGAAGAGGGCGTAGGTGGTGTGATCAGCAAGTTTGCTGATGACACCAAGATGGCAGGGTTGGCGGGTACGGAACTGGATTGTCAGGTGATACAACAGGATATAGATAGGTTGGTGCAGTGGGCAGATAGGTGACAGATGGCATTTAATCCTGACAAATGCAAGGTGATGCATTTTGGACGGAATAATGCAGAGAGGAGCTATGTGATAAAAGGTAGGCCGATTAGGAGTATAGACATACAGAGGGACCTGGGAGTGCAGGTTCACAAATCCATGAAGGTTGCGTCACAAGTGGAGAAGGTTGTTAGGAAGGCTTATGGAATGCTAGCCTTTATAGGAAGGGGCATAGAGTATAAAAGCTGCCGTCTAATGCTTCAGTTGTACAGAACGTTGGTTAGACCGCATTTGGAGTACTGCGTCCAGTTCTGGTCACCTTACTACCGGAAGGACGTGGAGTCTCTGGAAAGGGTGCAGAGGAGGTTTACCAGGATGTTGCCTGGCATGGGGGGACTGGGTTACGAGGAGAGATTGAAGAAACTGGGGCTATTCTCCTTGGAAAGACGGAGATTGAGAGGGGACATGATAGAAGTACATAAGATACTGAAGGGAATAGATAGAGTTAATAGTGAGAGACTGCTCCCTAGACTGGGTACGAACACGAGAGGTCATCATTTAAGGGTGGGGGGGGGAGGTATAATTTGGAGGTGAGAAGAAGGTTCTTTACGCAGAGAGTTGTGGGGGTCTGGAATGCGCTACCGAGTAGGGTGGTGGAGGCAGGAACGTTGGACTCGTTTAAGATGCAGTTAGATAGGCACATGAGTGAAACGAGAGTGGAGGGATATGGTAGGGGCTATTAAATAGGGTTAAACCTCGGGAGACACCGGAAGGGCAGGCTGTATGATTAATATTTTTTGTCTTTATTCCACAGGTGGAGGTCCACCTCGTGTCAAGCGAGGGGCATGCACACGGCGGGTCGTGCGTGGGCTGCTCCTGGAGGTTCCGGGAGTGGCCTAGTACTTCGTGTCGGTGTGTGTGCTTGATCCTGGACCGGTAGACGGGCGCCGCAACAGCTCAGTGACTAGCACTGCTGGCTGTGCAGACACATGGATTTGGGCCTGTGTCTGTGGGAGTTTGCGCATTCTCCCTGTGGTTGCGTGGGTTTCCTCCGGGCGCTCCGGTTTCCTCCCACACCCCAAAGATGTGCTCTTAGGCTGATCGGTGTACCAAATTGACACTATTTCTTCCCTGAATCTG
This sequence comes from Carcharhinus amblyrhynchos, assembly GCF_965287045.1. Classification (NCBI taxonomy): domain Eukaryota; kingdom Metazoa; phylum Chordata; class Chondrichthyes; order Carcharhiniformes; family Carcharhinidae; genus Carcharhinus; species Carcharhinus amblyrhynchos. The sequence continues at coordinate 150,867,556 of NC_137325.1, read as the reverse complement.
ACTGAGTAGGGTTCCATTCATAGACATGCAGGGTAGAATAGGTGTAGGGTGATGCGGCGGCGCAGGCTTGTTGGGCCGAAGGGCCTGTTTCCCGTGCTGGGTTGTTCTTTGTTCTTTGTTCTAGCCCTGCTGCCTCACAGCGCCAGGGACCCGGGGCAGCACGGTGACACAGCAGTTGGCCCTGCTGCCTGACAGCGCCAGGGACCCGGGGCAGCACGGTGACACAGCCGTTAGCCCTGCTGCCTCACAGCGCCAGGGACCCGGGGCAGCACGGTGACACAGTGGTTAGCCCTGCTGCCTGACAGCGCCAGGGACCCGGGGCAGCACGGTGACACAGCCGTTAGCCCTGCTGCCACACAGCGCCAGGGACCCGGGGCAGCACGGTGACACAGCCGTTAGCCCTGCTGCCTGACAGCGCCAGGGACCCGGGGCAGCACGGTGACACAGCCGTTAGCCCTGCTGCCTCACAGCGCCAGGGACCCGGGGCAGCACGGTGACACAGTCGTTAGCCCTGCTGCCTGACAGCGCCAGGGACCCGGGGCAGCACGGTGACACAGCCGTTAGCCCTGCTGCCTCACAGCGCCAGGGACCCGGGGCAGCACGGTGACACAGCCGTTAGCCCTGCTGCCTCACAGCGCCAGGGACCCGGGGCAGCACGGTGACACAGCCGTTAGCCCTGCGCCTCACAGCGCCAGGGACCCCGGGCAGCACGGTGACACAGCCATTAGCCCTGCGCCTCACAGCGCCAGGGACCCGGGGCAGCACGGTGACACAGCCGTTAGCCCTGCTGCTTCACAGCGCCAGGGACCCGGGGCAGCACGGTGACACAGCAGTTAGCCCTGCTGCCTCACAGCAGCACGGTGACACAGCGTTTAGCCCTGCTGCCTCGCAGCGCGAGGGACCCCGGGCAGCATGGTGACACAGTGCGTAGCGCTGCTGCCTCACCGTGCCAGGAACCCGGGGCGGCATGGTGACACAATGGTCAGCGCTGCTGTCTCACAGTGCCAGGGACCCAGCTTCAATTGCCAGCTTGGGTCACTGTTTGTGCAGAGCTTGCACATTCTCTTCGTGTCTGCATGGGTTTCCTCCAGGTGCTCCGGTTTCTCCCACAGTCTGGAAGACATGCTGGTTAGGATGCATTGACCCAAACGGGCGCAGGAGTGCAGCGACTAGAGGAATTTCACAGTAACTTCATTGCAGTATTAATGTAAGCCTACATGTGACTAATAAATAAACTTTTTTAACTTTAAGCTCATCTTCAACTTGATCCCAACCCAGGGATAACTTTACTCCACATAATGGTCTTTCGATCCGGGATGGTGTCGAGCTTCTCGAGTGTTGTTGAAGCTGCATCCATCCAGGCAAGTGAAAAGTATTCCAACACACTCCTGATCTATGCCTTGTAAATGGTGGACAGACTTTACGGAGTCAAGAGGTGAGTTACTGACTGTAGGGTTCCCAGCCTCTGACCTGCTCTTGTAGCTACAGTTCTTATATGGCTGGGTCCAATTCAGTTTCTGATCAAAAGTATTTGAGCTGTGTAAGTTAATGCATGACTGTGTGCATGTGCAGAGAATCAGAGTGTGTATATATAAACAGGTATGAGACTCTGTAAATGTGTGTGTGGGTGTATCACACACGCTGTCTTCTCTCTGTTTCTGTCAGTATTAACTGTTCAGTCTGACCATGTACTAGACTCGTGAAGCTGGGACTCACTTTTCCAGATAGACAGAGGAGAGGCTGTAGACTCGATCCATCTTCTGTAACGTGATATCGAGTTCAGAGCGCAGAATTGGAGCATTGTTTAGCTGCTCTGGCAGGGCAAGTACTTTCTCTGTTTTCTCACTCACACTGTTCAAATTCTTCTTAATCCCTTCCAGCTCAGAGTGCATTTCCTGAAACAAGGTGAAACAGAATATTAACTGGTTTCTACCAGGGGACATGACTAGTGGCTCACTGACCCTCTCTCTGATACCTCCCTCCCACTCTCTCCACCTCTAACTCTCCCTCCCTCCACTTCTTTCTCCCTCCCTCCCACTCCCTCCACTTCCCCCCACTCTCGCTCCCTCCCTCCAACTTCCTCCACCTCCAACTCTCCCTCCCTCCACCTTGAACTCACTCCCATTCTCTCTCCCTGCCTCCTGCTCCCTTCACCTCCCTCCCACTCTCTCTCCGTCCCTCTCGCTCCCTCCCACTCCCTCCTTCCTCCCGCTCCCCTCACCTCCCTCCCTTCCACTGTCCCTCCCTCCCACACCCTCCACCTCGCTCCCACACTCTCTCCCTGCCTCCTGCTCCCTCCCGCTCCCTCATCCTCCTGATCCCTCCCACTCTCTCTTTCTCCCTCTACCTCACTCCCACTCTCTATCTCACCATCCCTTCTAGTCCCTCCCAGTCTCTCTCCCTCTCTCCCATTCCCTCCACCTCCCTCCCACTCTCTTTGTCCCTCTATCTCCCTCCCATTCCCTCCTGCTCTCTCCCCCTCCCTCCTGCTCCCTCCCACTTTCTCTCTCTCCCTCCCACTCTCTCTCCCTCCCTCCTGCTCCCTCCCACTCTCTCCTGCTGTCTGTCCCTCAGCCTTTCGTTATAATTATGTGGTTTATGAGATTGTTGTGATTGGTGACAATATCTTTAAATTAGGTAAAGTGAAGGAGATCATGTGACCTGCAAGTTAGTGAGAAATGTAAAGGTAGACTGTAAAAGCTTCGTTAGATATACAAAAAGGAAAAGATTCGCAAGGACAAATGTGGACACTTTGAAAGTAACTGTAGAGTCAACATGGATTCATGAAAGGGAAATGGTGTTTGACAAATCTGCTGGAGTTTTTTGAGAGCAATATCTGTAGTACAGATAGAGGAGAATCAGTAGATGTGGCGTATTTCAATTTTAATGAGTCAGTAAAAACTGGCATGAAGGTGCAGTAAGCATTAAGGAAGGAAATGGTTAGTTGACCTTCATTACAAAGGGATTAAAGTACAGATGTATGAGTGAGGACTTGCTGCAATTGTACAGAACCTTAGTGAGACTGCACCTGAAATTCTGTGCACAGTTTTGGTACCTTTATCGAAGGAAGAATGTACTTGCAAGAGGGAGCACAATGATCCCTGGACTGGTGGAATTGCTTTATGGAAGGAGGTTGAGGAAACGGCCTGAATTGCCTGGAGTTTTGAAAAATGAGGGGAGACCTCATTAAATTTATAACATTCTTCCAGGATGTGACACAGCAGATGTGGACACGATGTTTCCCTGGCAGGGGCGTCTGGAACCAGGGGACACAGTCTCCAAATGAGGGGCTGGTTATTTAAGACTAAGATGAGAAGAAATTTCTTTACTCAGAGGGTGGTGAATCTTTAGAATTTGCTCCCCAAGAGGACTGCGGAATCTCAAACATTGAACACATTCAAAACAGAAATCGATAGATCTCTGGAGACTAATGACATTAGGGATACGGGGATAGTGGGTTCAGCGTAAAGATAAATAACCAACCATGATCTATTTGAATGGAACAGCAGAGTTGATGGGCTGAATGGCCTGATTCTAATTCCTATGTTACCATGCCACCTGACTCCATGTGTAAATCTGTTTTTGAGTCCTAGCCAGCTCCTGTCCTTTTACAACCACTGACTGTTTATAGGTGATGGAAGACCCTTTATGTTCACTGCCAGCCTCTTCTCATGCTCCCTCTGTTTCTCTTACACTTCGCTCTCAGCCTTGTATATTTAACCTGATTCTCAGTGATATTATCCACCTGACATCTATCAGCTGCAGTATTTTTCCTCTTCGTATTAATCTCTGTCTCTTATGGCATCCTGGGAGCTTGGACTTGTTTACATTACTTTTCCCTTTCTGGAGATCTCTATACAAGACTGTCAGGTTTTTGGGGTGGGACAGAGAAGGGACACATCCCCTTTTCTTTCGACTCACGCCTGACCCTTGTTGTCCCCTCTGATGCCTTGCTCTTGTCTTGTTGTTTTCTTGCCTCCTGGGCCTTTTCCTTTCTTTTGATATCACTCATGTGAGTTTTGTTGTGTGCTGGGCGGAGCGTCAGGGTTAGAACACAGGTCAGCAGCTGATCACGAGAGCTTACCTGCTGCTCACTGATGCGCTGTTTACATTCTGCCAGTGGGTTTTTGTCCAGTGGTTGTCGGATCTTGTGGATCATTCTCTTTTCACAACCTTCAAGCTGCAATCGGATGTCCTTTAGCTGAGTCACGTACTTTTTACAACTCAACTCATCCTGCTCACCTATAACACAGAGGGAGAGACTGAGAGAGACAGAACCAGTCTGAGGATTCAGGGTAGACCATTTAGGACGGAGATGAGGAGATATTTCTTCACTCAGAGAGTGGTGAGCCTGTGGAATTCATTACCACAGGAGGTAGTTGAGACCAAAACATTGACTGATTTCAAGAAGCAGTTTGGTAGGGCACTCGGGGCGAAGGGGATCAAAGAATATGGGGGGAAGGCAGGATCAGGATATTGAGCTGGATGATTAGTCATGATCAGAATGAATGGCAGAGCAGCTCAAAGGGCTGAATGGCCTACTCCTGGTTCTGGTTTCTTTGAGAGACCTGAACATCAAACTCTGAACAACTGATGCATTTTTGCTCAATGATATGAAGGTTTATGAAGGTAAGGTGGACAATGAAGCTAAGACACAGATCAGATATGATCTCATTAATGGTAGGACAAACACCAGGCATTCCTTTCTGTCAAAGGGTACCGGTCAATGGGCACTGGTCAATAGACAATGGGCACTGGTCAATGGGCAATAGACAATGGGCAGGGATACTAATCTGAACCATTTCAGACAAATTCTGGATTGAGAGATGAACCATTTTGGACTGAGAGGAGGAGACATTACTTCAAAGGGGGTGAATCTTTGGAATTCTCTCCTGTACGGAGTTGTGGTGTCCATTGTTGACTTTATCTAAGGCTGGGATAACAGATTTCTGGTCTCTGAAGGAACTATGGATCATGGGAAAGTGAGGTTAAAGCCCAAGGCCAGCCATGATCAGCTTTGATGGGCTAAATGTTCTTTGTTTCTGTACCTCTCTCTAGACTCCGTAGCAGTTGCTCGTAGTGTTGAGTGGTGAGTTTGTATTCTTTCTCGATCTGAATCCGGTCATCAGGTCCAAACATGTGTGAGTCTTGACTTTCCCGTAAGAAGTCCTGATAGTGAAGCTCCAGGTTTGGAAGAATTTGCTTATAATCCTCCGGGTTCAAATTCCGAAACTGCAAAATATCATCTATTGTTAGAGCAAAATACAACAGCAAGGACAGGTAGTGAGGGGGTAAAGACTGAGAGGACAGGGACTGAGGGAGCAGGGAGGGAGGGAGCAGGGAGGGAGGGAGCAGGGAGGGAGGGAGCAGGGAGGGAGGGAGGGAGCAGGGACGGAGGGAGCAGGGACGGAGGGAGCAGGGACGGAGGGAGCAGGGACGGAGGGAGCAGGGACGGAGGGAGCAGGGACGGAGGGAGCAGGGACGGAGGGAGCAGGGAGGGAGGGAGCAGGGAGGGAGGGAGCAGGGAGGGAGGGAGCAGGGAGGGAGGGAGCAGGGAGGGAGGGAGCAGGGAGGGAGGGAGCAGGGAGGGAGGGAGGGAGCAGGGAGAGAGGGAGCAGGGAGAGAGGGAGCAGGGAGAGAGGGAGCAGGGAGAGAGGGAGCAGGGAGTGAGGGAGCAGGGAGTGAGGGCGCAGGGAGTGAGGGCGCAGGGAGTGAGGGCGCAGGGAGTGAGGGCGCAGGGAGTGAGGGAGCAAGGAGTGAGGGAGCAAGGAGTGAGGGAGCAAGGAGTGAGGGAGCAAGGAGTGAGGGAGCAAGGAGTGAGGGAGCAAGGAGTGAGGGAGCAAGGAGTGAGGGAGCAGAGAGTGTGAGAATGAGGGAGTGACTGGCGTGTGGCTGAAAGGTAAAGGTAAAGGGGTGCAGGTTTATGTGGGACAAGAAGATTAGGGCATGAGTAGGTGAAGATACATGAGTGAGCGAGAGGATCAGCAAGAGGGTGAGAGTGAAGGGGTGAGAAGTTAAGACATGAGGGTGTGAGGGATGGGAAGCTAATGGGCATGGGATGAGGGGGTGTGGGTGAATGGGTGAGAGATTAGGGTTTGAGGGGGTTGAGTGGATGATGGGGTGAAGAGGTTAAGGGATGAGGGAGTTAAGGAGTGGGGGGTGAACGGGTGAGGGGGATAAAGGGGTGAGAGGTGAGGGGGGTGAGGGGTTAAGGGGTGGGGGGGTAAGGGGTTTAAGGAGTGAGGGGGCGAGGGGGTGAAGGGGTGAGGGAGTGAAGGGGTGAGGGGGTGAAGGGGTGAGGGGGTGAAGGGGTGAGGGGGTGAAGGGGTGAGGGGGTGAAGGGGTGAGGGAGTGAAGGGGTGAGGGGGTGAAGGGGTGAGGGGGTGAGGGGTGAGGGGGTGAGGGGGTGAAGGGGTGAGGGGGTGAAGGGGTGAGGGGGTGAAGGGGTGAGGAGGTGAAGGGGTGAGGGAGTGAAGGGGTGAGGGGGTGAAGGGGTGAGGGGGTGAGGGGGTGGAGGGGTGAGGGGGTGAAGGGGTGAGGGAGTGAAGGGGTGAGGGGGTGAAGGGGTGAGGGGGTGAGGGGGTGGAGGGGTGAGGGGGTGAAGGGGTGAGGGAGTGAAGGGGTGAGGGGGTGAAGGGGTGAGGGGGTGAAGGGGTGAGGGAGTGAAGGGGTGAGGGAGTGAAGGGGTGAGGGAGTGAAGGGGTGAGGGGGTGAAGGGGTGAGGGGGTGAAGGGGTGAAGGGGGTGAAGGGGTGAAGGGGGTGAGTGATGGGAGGGTGAGGGGTGAGCTCCCAGGGTCAGACACAGATCCATGAGCCTCACCGTGAGCAGGTTCCAGGAACGGATGAGTTGTATGTCGCGATTGAGGTACAGCCAGGGGAGAAGGCTCTTCATATCGATGTGTAACTTGTGCCACAAACTCACTACTGTCTGGTAAGTGGTATCCAACCTGAGAGAGAGAGACAGAAAGGCTCAATCCAGCAATCTCACTGACACAGAAGGCAAAGTCAGCGTGAACCCAATGTGATGGTGAAATACAGAACACACTGCCGCGCAGGGCGACGGGGAGGAGGGCGATGGGGGGGGGGAGGGCGATGGGAAGGAGGGCGATGGGGGGCTGGGCGATGGGGACAGGGCGCTGGGGAGAGGGCGACGGGGGGGGAGGGTGACGGAGGGAGGGTGATGGGGGGCTGGTTGATGGGGGGAGGGCAATGGGGTCTGGTTGATGGGGGGAGAGCGATAGGGGCGCTGGGTGATGGGGGGAGGGCAATGGGGTCTGGTTGATGGGGGGAGAGTGATGGGGGCGCTGGGTGATGGGGGGAGGGCAATGGGGTCTGGTTGATGGGGGGAGAGCGATGGGGGCGCTGGGTGATGGGGGGAGGGCAATGGGGTCTGGTTGATGGGGGGAGAGCGATGGGGGCACTGGGTGATGGGGGGACTGGGTGATGGGGGGACTGGGTGATGGGGGGACTGGGTGATGGGGGGAGGGTGCAGGCAGCATCTCCCAACATTTAAGAAGCATGTGGAGAAACATTCAGAAAGCCCAGCCATAGCCAAAGCTTTATAGTGAGCGATGGGAAAGGGGTTAGTACACCCTGCTATTGGGTGGTGCACAGAGACATGATGGCTCAAAGTATCTATTCCTGTGCTCTCAGACTCTCTGGGTGGGATGTTACAACCTCGCTTGTCCCAAAACCATGGAATCCCACCCAAAGTCAACGGATCTTTCCATGGTCCGCTCCTCGACCACTCTGATTCCTGTGGCCGGCGGGATGATAAAATTCTGCTCTGTGAATCCAAACATAGGGATATAATGCTAACTGTACCACTCTGGTCCCCATATTAAAGGAAGGGCATAGTTACCCCGCAGAGAGAGAGAGAGAGAGACTGCAGAGATTTACTGAATGATCCAGAGCAGGAAAATTGCAGCTATGAAGAGAGATTGGATAGGTCAGGGATGTTTTCCTTAGAATTTCTTTAACTCACAATGGCTGAATGGCTACATTATACAAAGAGGCCAATCTATACTTCCATCGTGTGTCTGAGCCCCGAGAGCGTGTGTGCAGCCCCAAAGCCTGTGTGCAGTCCTGCCATTTAATTTTAGTGCCAAGTGAAGAGCTGAGCAATGGTGCACAGGCCTCTTGATAGGATATTCTGTTGCTCTTTAGCCCACTGAGTTGCCATGAGAACAGGAAGGACCCATTTGGTAATCCCCCCTCCCGCTACCTAACAGAGCCCAAGGCCATTCATCTGAGCATGGGCAATAGGTCCACAGGAGGTGAGGAGCGCTGCTAGCCCTCTGATTGTCCAGCACACGTTGGGGAACAGCAGCCCCAGTGGGGGCCAGTTGGGGAAGGTGGGGTCTGTGCGAAGCAGCACAGCAGATTGTGCCCCGTGGATGGGACATCTCACCCTGTGCAGTCACAGGCACTTCCAGTAAAGTCCTTCACAGAGTCAGGGGCTGATAATTACCTGCTCATTGCATCCAAGGCTTCTTTGTTTGGGGGAGGGACGGTGAAGCAGACAGAGGGAACAAGAGCTTCATTTCCTGATGGACCAACAACTTTCCATTTCTTGGGTTGGCTGTTATTCAGCAGGATGTACTCATCACCTTTATTCACCGTGATCTGAGAGGAGCAAAGACAAAAGCCTCAGTGCCAACTGCTGCCATTGGTATACATAAGAATAAAGAACATATGAACTTGGAGCAGGAGTAGGCCATCTGGCCTCTCAAGCCTGCCCCGCCATTCAATGAGATCACGGCTGATCTTTTTGTGGACTCAGCTCCACTTACCCGCCCGATCACCATAACCCTTAATGCCTTTACTGTTCAAAAATTGATCTATCCTTGCCTTAAAAACATTCAATGAGGGAGCCTCAACTGCTTCACTGGGCAGGGAATTCCACAGATTTCTTTCTGTGTTCCTCCTCAACTCAGTCCTAAATCTGCTCCCCCTTATGCCCCCTAGTTCTAGTTTCACCTGCCAGTGGAAACAACTTCCCTGCTTCTATCTTATCTATTACCTTCATGATCTTATATGTTTCTATAAGATCTCCCCTCATTCTTCTGAATTCCAATGAGTATAGCCCCAGTCTACTCAGTCTCTCCTCATAAGCCAACCCTCTCAACTCCGGAATCAACCTAGTGAATCTCCTCTGCACCCCCTCCAGTGCCAGTATATCCTTTCTCAAGTAAGGAGACCAAAACTGTACACAGTACTCCAGGTGTGGCCTCACCAGCACCTTATACAGCTGCAACATAACCTCGCTGTTTTTAAACTCCATCCCTCTAGCAGTAAAGGACAAAATTCCATTTGCCTTCTTAATTACCTGCTGCAACTGCAAACCAACTCCTTGAGATTCCTGCACAAGGACACCCAGGTCCCTCTGCACATCAGCATGCTGCAATTTTTAACCACTTAAATAATATCCATTTTGCTGTTATTCCAACCAAAATGGATGACCTCACATTTACCAACATTGTACTCCATCTGCCAGACCCTCGCCCACACACTTAGACTATCTTGGTAGTGTGGATGAGCAGAGCGATCTTGGTGTCCATGTGAATAGCTCCCTGAAAGTTGGCACCCAGGTTGATAAGGTTGTTAAGAAGGCGTACGGTGTGTTAGCTTTTATTGGGAGAGGGATTGAGTTTCGGAGCCGTGAGGTCATCTTGCAGCTGTACAAAACTCTGGTGCAGCCGCACTTGGAGTATTGCATACAGTTCTGGTCGCCGCATTATAAGAAAGATGTGGAGGCATTGGAAAGAGTGCAGAGGGGTTTTACCAGGATGTTGCATGGTATGGTGGGAAGGTCTTATGAGGAAAGGCTGAGGGACTTGAGGCTGTTTTCATTAGAGAGAAAAAGGTTAAGAGGTGACTTTATAGAGGCATACAAGATTCTCAGAGGATTAGATAGAGTGGACAGTGTGAATCTTTTTCCTCAGATGGAGATGGCTAGCACGAGGGGACATAGCTTTAAATTGAGGGATGACAGGTATCGGACAGATGTCAGAGGTAGGTTCTTTACTCAGAGAGTAGTAAGAGCGTGGAATACCCTGCCTGCAACAGTAGTGGATTCGCCAACATTAAGGGCATTTAAATGGTCATTGGATAAACATATGGATGATATTGGAATAGTGTAGGTTAGATGGGCTATTACAGAAGTTAGATGGATGCTATAGAAGTTAAGCTAACTGGCCTTTGGTTACCTGCCTTTTGTCGACCTTTTTTAAACAGTGGCGGCACATTTGCTGCTGTCCAATCAGCAGGAACCACCCCGGAGTCCAGCGAATTTTAGTAAATTTTGGTATGAAGAAACAGCACGCGCTCACTCCCAACAGCACCCATCCACCTGCTCTCAGCAGCACCCACCCTTCAGCTTCCAATGGCACCCATCTGATTGCCTGCTCCACACAGCACCCGCTTCCAACTTTAGTTTTCCAAAATGTTTGCCGTAACTGTAAACTAGCCTTTTGAGATCATGCACCAGGATACACAGATCCCTCTGCACCTCCAAGTTCTAAATTCTCTCACCATTTAGATAAACATAATTTAAATGAGTTGTAAAATGGTGAGGTCCCAGCACTGATCCTTTTCTTGAAAACAAAAACATCCTGCCAACTGGAACACAATATTGATGCCAACTCTGTTTCCTGGTAGCTGGATAATTTTTTATCCATGCCAATATGTCACCCCCATACCATGAACTTTTTTTTCCCATTATAGCCTTTGATGTGCCACATTATCAAAATGCTTTCAGGGAAGCTAAGTACTGTACATTTTTTCCCACCGATTCTCCTTTATCCACAGCACACGTTACTCCTTTAAAGAACTCCAATCAGTTGGTGAAACATGATTTCCCTTTCACAAAACCATGTCAGCTTCACCTGGTTATCTTGAATTTTCCACGTGCCCTGTTGTAACATCTTGGATATCGGCTTCTATTTTCCCACTGACAGATGTTAGACTAGCTGGCCTGCAATTTCTCACATTCTGTCTCTCTCCCTTCTTGAATAAAGGAGTTACATATGTACCTTCCAATCTAATGGATCCTTGCCTGAATCTCAGGACATTTGGAAAATTAAAACCAATGCATTAACAATCACATTCGATACTTCCTTCACCTTAGGTGAAGTGCCTCCAGGCCTGGGCATCATCAGCCCACAGACCCACCAATTTGTTCAATACCACTTCCTTAGTCATTGCAAATTTCCTGTGTTCCTCCTTCCCATACACTTCCTAACTTACAGCTATTTCTGGAATGTTACTAGTATCCTCTATAATGAAGACTGATGCTAAATCTTGCTCAGTCTTTCAATATTGCATTCCATCTCTCTCTCTCTCCATCTCTCTCTCTCCATCATTCTGTCTATGTCTCTCTATCTGTCTCCCTATTTCTCTCTTTACTTCTCCCTCTTCTGCGCTCCACCTCTCTCATCCTTGCTTTCTTGCTACCCTCCCCGATCTCTGTTACCTCCATCTGTTTGTAGTCACACACAGCTTCGACCATGAGATTGGCCTTCAGTGGGTGAGCAGGATTGCGAGGTTTTAGTTGCACAATCGTCTTCGCTCTCTTGCTGAGGCCAGTCAGGTGTGATTTATAATCAGAAAGCTGTTCCTTTTCTTCCTGAAAACCAGAGGAAACACAAGTTGTTAGAGTGGGGGAAGGGTCAGGGGTTAGGGAGCCAAGGGATAGGTATTGGAGTCAGGGAAGTACAGGGAGGTTGGAGGTATTGGGGTTGGTATATTGACTCCAGGAGTCGCTGTAAAGGAACTGTGCTTTATTGCACTACATGAAAATAAACAATAACCACATGTCTATGGTGAACACAACTGGTCCCAATTGGGACTAAAGGTTAAAGGACCCTCTCAGGGTCTTGCTTTATACAGGGTGCAGTATACCAGTTCCACCTGGTTGGCCAATTATCAATCACCAGGGAGCTTGTATTCAACGAGCCCAAAGGGAGGTTAATTAGTGATCCCCTGCAAGTCATGGGGGTTATCACAGTCGGGGGGGTGGGGGGGGATGTCGAGGTCAGAGGGGGTGTCGGGGGGGTAGGGGCAAGATCAGGGTGTGTCAGGGTCAGGGGGTGTTGAGGTCAGGAGGTGTCTGGGCTGGGATTGTCAGGGTGTCAGGGTTGAGGGGGTGTCGGGGTCGGGGATGGCATGGTCAGGGGTTGTCGGGTCGGGGTGTCGGGGTTAGGGAGAATGTCAGGGTCGGGGGGAAGTCGGGGTTGGGGGTAAGTCGGGGTCAGGGAGTTTCGGGGTCTGGGAGGTCTCGGGGTCAGGGTTGGGAGAGTCAGGGTTGTGGGGGTTGGGGAGTGTCAGGGTTGGGGGCAGGTCGGAGGGGTCAGGGGTCAGAGCTGACGCAGGGTGGGGCAATCACGTGGTCAGTTGGCACCTACTATAGAATCTTGTAGTAAATCCTCGAGGCGTGTCACAGTGATTGAACGATCACATGAATATTTCTTCTTCATCGAATCTTGTAGCTTCTTGAGGAAGTTCTCAGAATCTTTCACATCAGAGAAATACTGAACAGAGAGATTCAAGTGTTAGTACAGAAAAATCCAGCCAACAATCCACAATAACTGGGACCATCATCCCGGTACCTAGGAAAACCCCAGCACTGTGCCTTAATGACTATCAGCCGGTGGCTCTGACATCCTTCATTATGAAGTGTTTCAATAGGTTTGTCATGGCACAAATCAATTCCAGCCTCCCGGACTACCTGGATCCACTACAGTTTGCCGACCACCGCAACAGGTCCACAGCAGACACCATTTCTCTGGCCCTGTACTCAACCCTGGAACACCTAGATAACAAGGACACCTATGTCAGACTCCTGCTTATTGACTACAGCTCAGCTCCAAACTCAAGACATCACTATTTTCAACCTTCACCAGAGGGGAACAAGACCAAATTTTTCAATAACAAATACCAATGACAAGATATAGGGATATGCTATAAAGGATTAGCAGAAGTCAGTTTTTCTTCGAATGCGAAAGGGTGAAAAGCCAGAATTTAATTGATGAGTATGTATGCAAATGAAGGATTAGACAAAATTGCTTGTTTCTGATTTGTTGTTTTGTTGTTTTTTTGCAACATCACCGTGGGCGGCACGGTAGCACAGTGGTTAGCACTGCTGCTTCACAGCTCCAGGGACGTGGGTTCGATTCCCGGCTCGGGTCACTGTCTGTGTGGAGTTTGCACATTCTCCTCATGTCTGCGTGGGTTTCCTCTGGGTGCTCCGGTTTCCTCCCACAGTTCAAAGACGTGCGGATCAGGTTGATTGGCCATGCTAAAATTGCCCCTTAGTGTCCTGAGATGTGTAGGTTAGAGAGATTAGTAGTTAAATGTGCAGGGATATGGGGTAGGGCCTGGGTGGGATTGTAGTCGGTGCAGACTCGATGGACTGAATGGCCTCTTTCTGCACTGTAGGATTCTATGAGAACCATTTGCAGGTCATTAAAGGCCTCTCACTGGATATGCAAGATACCTAGCGCTGTTTAAACTCAAGTCGACTAAGAGTGCCTAAGGTTGTTGGTACCCAGGATCTCTGACACTTTGATACTTCCTTGCCAAATTACTCCTTCCAAAGTGCATCACCTCACACTTTTCAGGGTTAAATTCCATCTACCACTTATCCACTTACCACTTGTGCATCGAGTCAGAAGAGATAGGTGAGGCGTTGAATGAATACTTTCCTTCAGTGTTTACTAAGGAGAGGGGCCATGTTTTTGAGGATGAGTGCGTGATACAGGCTGATAGGATGGAAGAGGTAGGTGTTCCAAGGGAAGATGTATTCGAATTTTGCAAAACCTGAGGGTGGATAAGTCCCGTGGGCCTGATGGGATAAATCCTAGGATACTTTGGGAGGCAAGGGATGAGATTGCAGAACCTTTAGCTTTGATATTTGGGTCCTCACTGTCCATGGGGATTGTAAAAAGTCTGACAACACCAGGTTTTAGTCCAACCGATTTATTTGATAATAGACTCACAAGTCTATTATCTATTATCAAATATTATCTAGTCCATTATCAAATAAATTGGTTGGACTAAAACCTGGTGTTGTCAGACTTTTTACTGTGTTTACGCCAGTCCAACGCCGGCATACCCACATCATGGGGATTGTGCCAGAGGGCTGGAGAGCGGTGAATGTTGTTCCTCTCTTCAAGAAAGGAAATAGGAATGACCCTGGTAATTATAGGCCAGTTAGTCTTACTTCGGTGGTCAGTAAGTTAATGGAAAGGGTCCTGAGAGGTAAGATTTATGACCATTTGGAAAGATGCAGTTTAATCCAGGATAGTCAGCACGGTTTCGTGAGGGGTAAGTCCTGCCTCACAAATTTGACTGAATTCTTTGAGGAGGTAACTAAGTGTGTGGACGAAGGTAGAGCAGTTGACGCCGTATACATGGATTTTAATAAGGTGTTTGATAAGGTTCCCCATGGTAGGCTCATGAAGAAAGTAAGGAGGTGTGGGATAGGGGAAAATTTTCAGACTGGAGGCCAGTTACCAGCGGTGTACCACAGGGATCAGTGCTGGGTCCTCTGCTGTTTGTGATTTTTATCAATGACTTGGAAGAGGGGGCTGACGGGTGGGTTAGTAAATTTGCTGATGACACCAAGATTGGTGTAGTGGATGAGGTGGAGGACTCTTGTAGGCTGCAAAGAGACATTGATAGGATGCAGAGCTGGGCCGAAAAGTGACAGATGAAGTTTAACCCTGATAAGTGCGACGTGATTCATTTTGGTAGGACAAACTTGAATGCAGATTACAGGGTCAACGGCAGGGTTCTGAGGAGTGTGGAGGAACAGAAAGATCTTGGGATTCATATCCACAGATCTCTGAAGGTTGCCACTCAAGTGGATAGAGACGTGAAGGTTTATAGTGTGTTAGCGTTTATTAACAGGGTGTTTGAGTTTTAAGAGCCATGGGGTTATGCTGCAACTATATGTTGGTGAAGCCACATTTGGAATATTGTGTTCAGTTCTGGTCACCTCACTATAAGAAGGATGTGGAAGCATTGGAGTGAGTGCAGAGGAGATTTACCAGGATGCTGGTTTGGAGGGTAGGTCTTATGAGGAAAGGTTGAGCGAGCTGGGGCTTTTCTCTTTGGAGCAGAGGAAGATAAGAGGTGATGTAATTGAGGTTTATAAGATGATGAGGGGGATTGATAGAGTGGACACGCAGAGACTACCACTTTGGTAGGAATAATGGTAGGAAGGATTATTACTTAAGTGGAGAAAAACTGCAGCAGGCGACGGTGCAGAGGGACCTCGGGGTCCTTGTGCATGAGTCGCAAAAACCCAGCCTGCAGGTGCAGCAGGTGGTCAGGAAGGCGAATGGGATGCTGGCCTTCATCGCGAGGGGGATTGAATATAAAAGTAGGGAGGTCTTGCTGCAACTGTACAGGGCACTGGTGAGGCCGCAGCTGGAGTACTGTGTGCAGTTTTGGTCGCCGCACTTACGCAAGGATATTTTGGTCTTGGAGGGAGTGCAGAGGAGGTTCACTAGGCTGATACCGGAGTTGAGGGGGTTGAGCTATGAGGAGAGGCTGAATAAACTAGGCTTGTACTCGTTAGAGTTTAGAAGAATGAGGGGAGATCTCATTGAGACGTATAAGATGATGAAAGGGATGGATAGGATAGAGGTGGAGAGACTCTTCCCGCTCAGAAAGGACAGTAGGACTAGGGGGCACAGCCTGAAGATAAAGGGGGGGCGGCTTAGAACGGAGTTGAGGAGGAACTTCTTCACTCAAAGGGTGGTGAACATCTGAAATTCTCTGCCCGTTGAAGTGGTGGAGGCTGCCTCGCTAAATATATTTAAGACGCAGGTTGATAGGTTTTTGATAGACAAGGGGATTAAAGGTTATGGGGAGAGGGCGGGAATGTGGAACTGAGACACGACAGATCAGCCATGATCTTATTGAATGGCGGGACAGGCTCGAAGGGCTAGATGGCCTACTCCTGCTCCTTTTTCTTATGTTCTTATGTTTATGTTTACTCAGAGAGTAGTTGGGGTGTGGAATAGACTGCCGGCTGTGATAGTGGAGTCAGACACTTTAGGAACTTTCAAGCAGTTATTGGATAGGCACATAAGAACATAAGAAATAGGAGCAGGAGTAGGCCATCTAGCCCTTCGAGCCTGCCCCGCCATTCAATAAGATCATGGCTGATCTGTCGCTGCTCAGTTCCACATTCCCACCCTCTCCCCATAACCCTTAATCCCCTCTCTTACCAAAAACCCATCAACCCGCGTCTTAAAAACATTTAGCGAGGCAGCCTCCACCACTTCAACGGGCAGAGAATTCCAGAGATTCACCACCCTTTGAGTGAAGAAGTTCCTCCTCAACTCCGTTCTAAACCGGCCCCCCTTTATCTTGAGGCTGTGCCCCCTAGTCGTACTGTCCTTTCTGAGCGGGAAGAGTCTCTCCACCTCTATCCTATCCATCCCATTCATCATCTTATACGTCTCAATGAGATCTCCCCTCATTCTTCTAAACTCTAACGAGTACAAGCCTCGTTTATTCAGCCTCTCCTCATAGCTCAACCCCCTCAACTCCGGTATCAGCCTAGTAAACCTCCTCTGCACTCCCTCCAAGGCCAAAATATCCTTGCGCAGGTGCGGCGCCCAAAACTGCACACAGTACTCTAGCTGCGGCCTCACCAATGCCCTATACAGCCGCAGCAAGACCTCCCTACTTTTATATTCAATCCCCCCTCGCTATGAAGGCCAGCATCCCATTCGCCTTCCTGACCACCTGCTGCACCTGCAAGCTGGGTTTTTGCGACTCATGCACAAGGACCCCGAGGTCCCTCTGCACCGTCGCCTGCTGCAGTTTTTCTCCACGTAAGTAATAATCCTTCCTACCATTATTCCTACCAAAGTGGACCACCTCACACTTGCCAACATTAAATTCCATTTGCCAGTTCCTGGCCCATTCGCCCAGCCTATCTAGATCCTTCTGCAGACTCTCCACACCCTCCGCACAATTTGCCTTTCCACCAATCTTGGTGTCATCAGCAAATTTTGACACCATACACTCAGTTCCCTCCTCCAGATCATCTATATAAATGGTAAATAGCTGAGGCCCCAGCACTGACTCCTGGGGCACTCCACTAGTCACCAACCGCCAATCCAAATAGCACCCATTGACCCCCACTCTCTGCCTCCTATTTGACAACCAGTCCTCTATCCACGCTAACACCCTACCCCCAACTCCATGTCCCCTGACCTTCTGCAATAACCTCTTGTGAGGTACTTTGTCAAACGCCTTCTGAAAATCAAGAAAGACCACATCCACCGGCTCTCCTCTATCCATCGCCCTAGACACATCCTCATAGAACTCCAGTAAATTTGTCAGACACGACTTCCCCTTAACGAAACCGTGCTGCGTCTGCTCTATCAAGCAGTTCCTCTCAAGATGCCTCGCTATTTCCTCCTTGATGACGGATTCTAACATTTTACCTACAACAGACGTTAAATTAACTGGCCTATAATTCCCCGCCTTTTGCCTGGCACCCTTCTTAAACAACGGCGTAACATTAGCCACTTTCGAATCTTCCGGCACTTCCCTGGAATCCAGCGACGTCTGGAAAATAACCACCAAGGCATCCACTATCACCTCCGCCATTTCTTTCAGAACCCTCGGATGGGAGTGGGATAGCTTGATCTTGGGTTTTTACATAGCTTGGCACAACATTGAAGGCTGAAGGGCCTGTATGTACTGTGCTGTAATGTTCTATGTTTCTATCTTTTCTATCCACCCGTTTGACCATCTCGGTAGGTTCTTTACCCAGAGGGTGGTGAGGGATTGGAATGCCCTGCCTGCTGCAGTTGTAGATGCGCCTAGTTTGGGGGCGTTTAAGAGATCCGTGGATAGGTTTATGGATGGAAAGGGATTGGTATAGGTTAGAGGGTCATTGCTTTTTTAATTGGTCGGCGCAACATCGTGGGCCGAAGGGCCTGTTCTGTGCTGTAATGTTCTATGTTCTATATCTTCCTGTAGCCCAAGACACTGAACCTCACTGTTAACCACCGGCCAATCTTTGTGTCATTGGCAAGCTTACTGATCCTACCCCCCACATAGTCATCTGTGTCATTTATATAAATGACGAACATTAGGGGGCCCAGCACGGATCCCTGTGGTACGTCATTGGTCATGGGCCTCCAGTCACTAAAGCAATTGTCTGTCATCACCCTCTGTCTCC
Organism: Carcharhinus amblyrhynchos; assembly: GCF_965287045.1. Classification (NCBI taxonomy): domain Eukaryota; kingdom Metazoa; phylum Chordata; class Chondrichthyes; order Carcharhiniformes; family Carcharhinidae; genus Carcharhinus; species Carcharhinus amblyrhynchos. The sequence continues at coordinate 150,849,344 of NC_137325.1, read as the reverse complement.
TACCGCTAAGCCAATTGTAAATCCACCTTGTCAGATCACCCTGTATCCCATGTGCATTAGCCTTCTTAATAAGAATCCCATGTGGGACTCTGTCAAAGGCTTTGCTGAAAACTACATCAACCGCACTACCCTCATTCATACACTTGGTTACATATTCAAAAACCTCAATCAGATTTATCAATGGATTTGTCATTCAGAGAGCCGAGGTAAAGCTCTGGGGACCGAGTTTCAAACACAACGATGGCAGATAGTGAAATCTGATTTCAATTCAATTAAAAGTCTACTGATAACCACAAAACCTTTATCGATTATTATAAGAACCCAACTGATTCACTACTATCCTTTAGGGAAGGAAATCTGCTGTCCTTACCTGGTCTGGCCTACATATGATTCCAGAGCCACAGCAATGTGGTTGACTCAGAAATGCCCTCAGGGACGGGTAATAAATGCTGGCCCAGCCACTGACACCCACATCCATGGCCGAATATATAACTCACTTACACACTTACATAAATCTCACAGGATCTGGCATGGTGGCACAGTGGGTTAGCCCTGCTGCCTCACAGCGCCAGGGACCCTGGTTTGATTCCCAGCTTGGGTCACTGACTGTGTGGAGTTTACACAATAAAAAGTCTGACAACACCAGGTTTAAGTCCAACCAATTTATGATAGTAAACTCACTAGCTTTCAAGGTTACCCCTTCGCACATTCTCCTCGTGTCTGCATGAGGTTTCCAACGGCTGCTCCGGTTTCCCCACCCATAATCCAAAGACATGCTTGTTAGGTGCATTGGCCGTGCTAAATTCTGCCTCAGTGTACCCGAACAGGCACCAGAGTGTGGCGACTAGGGGATTTTCACAGTAACTTCATGGCACTATTAACGTAAGCCTATTTGTAACTAATCGATAAATAAATAAACAATTGGATATAAAATTGGCTTGATGGCATAGGACAGAGTGTGGTTGTCTAGTTATTTTTCAATCCGGAGGCCTGTGACCCCCTGCTGTGCCTCAGGGATTGGTTACATGGGTAAAATGGGTAAATACATAGAACATAGAACATTACAGCGCAGAACAGGCCCTTCGGCCCACGATGTTGCGCCGACCAGTTACAAAACAATGACCCACTAATCTAAACCAATCCCTTTTCGTCCATAAACCTATCCACGGATCTCTTAAACGCCCCAAACTAGGTGCATTTACAACTGCAGCAGGCAGGGCATTCCAATCCCTCACCACCCTCTGGGTAAAGAACCTACCCCTGACATCCGTCCTATAACTACCACCCCTTAATTTAAAGCTATGCCCCCTCGTGCTAGCTTTCTCCATCCGAGGAAAAAGGCTATCACTATCCACCCTATCTAAACCTCTAATCATCTTATGTGTTTCAATAAGATCCCCTCTTAGCCGCCTTCTTTCCAGCGAAAACAACCCCAAATCCCTCAGTCTCTCCTCATAGGACCTCCCCTCCATACCAGGCAACATCCTGGTAAACCTCCTCTGCACCCTCTCCAAAGCCTCCACATCCTTCCTGTAATGTGGGGACCAGAACTGCACACAATACTCCAAGTGCGGCCGCACCAGAGTTGTGTACAGTTGCAACATGACGCTGCAACTCCTAAATTCAATCCCCCTACCAATAAACGCCAAGACACCGTATGCCTTCTTAACAACCTTATCTACTTGATTCCCAACTTTCAGGGATCTATGTACACATACACCTAGATCCCTCTGTTCATCCACACTATTCAAAGTCCTCCCGTTAGCCCTATACTCAACACATCTGTTATTCCTACCAAAGTGAATTACCTCACACTTCTCCGCATTAAACTCCATCCGCCACCTCTCGGCCCAGCTCTGCAACCTGTCTAAGTCTCCCTGCAAACTGTGACACCCTTCCTCACAATCTACCACACCTCCGACTTAGGTGTCATCAGCAAATTTACTAATCCACCCAACTATACCCTCATCCAGATCATTAATAAAAATTACAAACAGCAGTGGCCCCAAAACAGATCCCTGAGGCACACCACTCGTAACCGAACTCCATGACGAATATTTACCATCAACCACCACCCTCTGCAGAGGGTTACAGGCCAAATGTGGACAATTAGAATGAGCTCAGTTATCAAAACTGGGTGGCATGGACAAGTTTAGAGCGGAGTTGAGGAGGAACTTCTTCACTCAATGGGTGGTGAATCTCTGGAATTCTCTGCCCGTTGAAGTGGTGGAGGCTGCCTCACTCAATATTTTTAAGACGCGGGTTGATGGGTTTTTGATAAGAGAGGGGATTAGGGGTTATGGGGAGAGGGCAGGAATGTGGAACTGAGCCACGACAGATCAGTCGTGATCTTACTGAATGGCGGGGCAGGCTCGAGGGGCTAGATGGCCTACTCCTGCTCCTATTTCTTATGTTCTTCCCCAGTGTAATGTTCCAACAATGTGAGTGGTTGTGGGTTTTAAACAATAAGAAAAACATGTGGTTTGCATGTGTAGATTCAACAAGAGGTTTCTTGTGGAAGCTGCTGACTGTGGGCGCTCTGACAGTACCTGGAAATAGGCTGTGTTCACCTTCAGATGAGCCTCAATGCAACAGCACAACTGCAGGATCCAACTCCACTGTGTCTGCAGAGCAGCCATGAAGGCCTGGGAAAGTGAAAAAGACACCATGAGAAAGGAGAGAGAGTGAGACTGTGTGTGAGAGAGACAGGGAGTGAGGGTGTGTGTGTGAGAAAGAGAGTGAGGGAGTGAGGGTGTGTGTGAGAGAGAGAGAAAGAGAGCGAGGGTATGTGTATGAGAGAGAGAGGGAGTGAGGGTGTGTGTGAGAGAGAGAGAAAGAGAGCGAGGGTATGTGTATGAGAGAGAGAGGGAGTGAGGGTGTGTGTGAGAGAGGAGGTAGTGTGGCTGTGTGTGTGAGAGAGAGAGAGAGAGGGAGGGTGTGTGTGAGAGAGGGAGGGAATGAGGATGTGTGAGAGAGAGGGAGGGAATGAGGATGTGTGTGAGAGAGGGAGTGAGGATGTGTGTGAGTGAGACAGAGGGAGTGAGGGTGTGTGTGTGACAGAAAGAGAGACAGTGAGGGTGTGTGTGTGAAAGAGAGAGAGGGAGAGGGAAAGGAAGTGAGGGTGTCTGTGAGAGGGAGGGGGAGTGAGGGTGTGTGTGTGAGAGGAAGGGAGTGAGGGTGTGTGAGGGGGGAGTGAGGGTGTGTGAGGAAGGGGGAGAGGGAGTGGGGGTTTGTGAGAGAGAGGGGGAGTGAGGGTGTGTGTGAGAGAGAGAGGGAGTGAAGGTGGGTGTGAGAGAGAGAGAGGGAGTGAAGGTGGGTGTGAGAGAGGGGGAGTGAGGGTGTGTGTGAGAGGGAGGGGGAGTGAGGGTGTGTGAGGGAGGGGGAGAGAGAGTGAGGGTGTGTGGGAGCGAGGGGGAGTGAGGGTGTGTGAGAGAGAGAAAGAGGGAGTGAGGATGTGTGTGAGAGAGAGGGAGTGAGGGTGTGTGTGAGAGGGGGTGATGGTGCGTGAGAGAGGGGGAGTGAGGGTTTGTGAGAGGGGGAGGGGGAGTGAGGGTGTGTGAGGGAGGGAGTGAGGGTGTGTGAGGGAGGGGGAGAGGGAGTGAGGGTGTGTGGGAGCGAGGGGGAGTGAGGGTGTGTGTGAGAGGGGGTGATGGTGCGTGAGAGAGGGGGAGTGAGGGTGTGTGAGAGGGGGAGTGAGGGTGTGTGAGAGGGGGAGTGAGGGTGTGTGAGAGGGGGAGTGAGGGTGTGTGAGAGGGGGAGTGAGGGTGTGTGAGAGAGAGAGAGGAAGGGAGTGAGCGTGTGTGGGGATGGAGAGAAACAGATGGAGGGGTGGTGCAAAGTAGGGGAAGAGAGAGAAAATAAAAGAGAGGGATAGACAGCTGATGGGGGCAAAGGATAGAGAGAAAGACCGAGGGAGAGACAGACAGAGGGATAGAGAGAGAGAGAGAGTGACACAGGCAGACAGAGGGTGGGGGAGAGAGATCGAGAGAGAGTTAGAGACAGACACAGAGTGAGAGAGTGTGGGTGTGAGTGAGAGGTGGGGTTGGGCCAGTGTGAATGTGTGATCAGTCGGTGTGTTGTTACCTCGATGGTCTGTTTGGCTGGGTGTGCGTCACGGAGCAGTTTGTCTCCCGTGTTCTGGATGCTGTTCACCTTCTTCTCCTTTAGTTCCAGTTCCTTCATCAGCCCCTGACAGAGACAGAGAGATCAAACACATTCACTGTGATTACCCCCCACCATCTCACCAAGACCCGCCCCCTCCGAGAACACCACCGGCCTCATCGAGACTCCCCCCCTTCTCCGAAACCCCTCCTGCCCCCCCCCCGCTCCTCGTTTGAGGCTCTGTTTCCTGGAGTTGCACGGGTTAGCAGTTTCAGTTTCTGAATCTCTTACCGAATATGTATCTTTCTTAGCTGCCATATTGGTGTTCCTCTCGCTCCAATCGTAACTCACTTCCTCCTCTTCCTTATCATTCAACCACATTAACTCCTTTGTCGCCATGGAAACAAAAGTGTTCAAACTTTCCAAGTTACGGAGACGGGACTTGGAGGAATTCTGGATCAAAAATATTTCAGAATCAGTGTTGACTCGGGGCAGAGAGGAGTCAGAGGGAAGAGGGGTGGGGAGAGGAGGAGGTATGAGTGGGCGAGGGATTTGAGAAGAGGTCAAGGGACTGGAGTCAGGGGATTGGGGTCAGGGGTGGATTGTTGCTGCCAATTTTGACCAGATCATCTTGGTTACACCTCATGTTGTACAGATTTAGTGAGCTCACATAAAAAGAGGAAATGCTGGAAAATCCCAGCGGGTCTGACAGTGTCTGCGGAGAGAGAATCAAGGCAACAGAGACCCTTTCTCAGAGCTCACACACTGATTGGAGGGTTTTAGAGAGCGGAATCATTGTGATTGGAGGGTTTTAGAGAGCGGAATCACTGTGATTGGAGGGTTTTAGAGAGCGGAATCACTGTGATTGGAGGGTTTTAGAGAGCGGAATCACTGTGATTGGAGGGTTTTAGAGAGCGGAATCACTGTGATTGGAGGGTTTTAGAGAGCGGAATCACTGTGATTGGAGGGTTTTAGAGAGCGGAATCACTGTGATTGGAGGGTTTTAGAGAGCGGAATCACTGTGATTGGAGGGTTTTAGAGAGCGGAATCACTGTGATTGGAGGGTTTTAGAGAGCGGAATCACTGGGATTGGAGGGTTTTAGAGAGCGGAATCACTGTGATTGGAGGGTTTTAGAGAGCGGAATCACTGTGATTGGAGGGTTTTAGAGATTGGGCACGCTGTGATTGGAGGGTTTTCACAAGCTTACGCACTGGTTGGAGGGTATGTGTGAGTGGACACTCACCAGCAGTTTTGCATACTGAAGGTCCAGTTTGCCCAGGTAATCTCGATATGCATTCCGATTGGCAGGTGATAACTGGAGCTAAAAAGATTAATTACAGAAATTAACATCAAACTCCCAGAGCAGCAACACCTCAATTTTTAACAATTCTTTCACAAGACCTGGCAGTCACTGGCTAGACCAGCAATTTATTCCCATCAGAAAGTGTTAGTTTGCTGCCTTCTTGAAGCCTACATAGGATGAATACCTGGCTGAAAAGATGGTGTGAGAGGGAGGGTTTCACATTCCTTGGGCATTATAATCGGTTCTGTGGGAGGTGGAACCTGTACAAACCGGACGGATTATACCTGTGCAGGATAGGAACTTATGTCCTAGGGGGGTACTTGCGACAGAGGTTGGGGAGGGTTTAAACTAATATGGCAGGGGTTGGGAACATTTGCAAGGATTTGGAGCAGGGGAAATAAAGAACAACAGGAAAAGACAGTAAGGAGAATAGAAGATCGGAGCAGGAGGAGGCCATTTGGCCCTTCGAGCCTGCTCCACCATTCATTACGATCATGGCTGATCATCCAACTCAATAGTCTAATCCTGTTTTCTCCCCATAACCTTTGATCCCATTCGCCCCAAGTGCTATATCCAGCTGCTCCTTGAGTACATTCAATGTTTTGGCATCAACTACTTCCTGTGGGAATGAATTCCACAGGCTCACCACTCTCTGGGTGAAGAAATGTCTCCTCACCTCCATCCTAAATGGTCTACCCTGAATCCTCAGACTGTGACCCCTGGTTCTGGACTCCCCCACCATCAGGAATCTCCTCCCTGCATCTACCCTGTCTAATCCTGTTAGAATTTTATAAGTCTCTATGAGATTCCCCCTCATTCGTCTGAATTCCAGTGAAAACAATCCTAACCGCGTCAATCTCTCCTCATACATCAGTCCCACCATCCCCGGAATCAGCCTGGTAAACCTTCACTGCACTCCCTCGAGAGCAAGAACATCCTTCCTCAGAAAAGGAGACCCAAACTGCACACAGTACTCTGGGTGTGGCCTCACCAAGGCCCGGTATAATTGTAACAACACATCCCTGCTCCTGTACTCAAAACCTCTCGTAATGAAGGCCAACATACCATTTGCCTTCTTTACCGCCTGCTGTACCTGCATGCTTACCTTCAGTGACTGGTGCACAAGGACACCCAGATCCCTCTGCACACTCCCCTCTCCCAATTTACAGCCATTCAGGTAGTAATCTGCCTTCTTGTTTTTGCTTCCAAAGTGAATAATCTCACATTTATCCAAATTATACTGCATCTGTCATTGATTAGCCCACTCACCCAACCTGTCCAGATCATTCTGAAGGAAGTCTGTATCCTCGTCACAGTTCACTCTCCCACCCAGCTTGGTATCATCTGTAAACTTTGAGATGTTACATTTTGTTCCCTCATCCAAATCATTAATATATATTGTGAATAGCTGGGGTCCCAGCACCGGTCCCTGTGGCACCCCACTAGTTAGTGCCGGCCAATTTGAAAAGCACCCATTAATTCCTACTCTTTGTTTCCTCTCTGCCAACCAGTTTTCTATCCATCTCAATACATAGTAGGTTGTTGCATAAGGTTAATTCTCATGGGATCCAGGGGGAGGTATCTAAATGGCTTAGAACATAGAACATTACAGCACAAACAGGCCCTTCGGCCCACAAGTTGCGCCGATCACATCAATACCTACCAATCCATAGACCTATCTATAACCCCCAATCTCATTAAATCCCATATACTCATTCAGAAGTCTTTTAAAAGACCCCAGCGAGTTCGCCTCCACCACCACTGACGGCAGCCGATTCCATTCACTCACCACCCTCTGAGTGAAAAACTTACCCCTAACATCACTTCTGTACTTGCCTCCCCGCACCTTCAATCTGTGTCCTCTCGTAGCGACGATTTCAACCCGGGGAAATAGCCTCCGAGAATCCACCCTATCTATTCCTCTCAACATTTTATAAACCTCTATCAGGTCGCCTCTCAACCTTTGTCTCTCCAGGGAAAAGAGACCCAGCTCCCTCAACCTATCTTCATAAGGCATGCCTCCCAATCCAGGCAACATCCTTGTAAATCTCCTCTGTACCCTTTCAATAGCTTCTACGTCCTTCCTATAGTGAGGCGACCAGAACTGTGCACAGTACTCCAAGTGGGGCCTGACAAGGATCTTATAAAGTTGCAGTATTACCTCCTGACTCCTAAACTCAATCCCTCGATTAATGAAGGCCAGTACACCATATGCCTTCTACATAGAACATAGAACATAGAACATTACAGCGCAGAACAGGCCCTTCGGCCCACGATGTTGCGCCGACCAGTTACAAAAACAATGACCCACTAGCCTATACCAATCCCTTTTCGTCCATAAACCTATCCAGAGATCTCTTAAACGCCCCCAAACTAGACGCATTTACAACTGCAGCAGGCAGGGCATTCCAATCCCTCACCACCCGCTGGGTAAAGAACCTACCCCTGACATCCGTCCTGTAGCTACCCCCCCTTAATTTAAAGCCATGCCCCCTCGTGCTAGCTTTCTCCATCCGAGGAAAAAGGCTATCACTATCCACCCTATCTAAACCTCTAATCATCTTATATGTTTCAATAAGATCCCCTCTTAGCCGCCTTCTTTCCAACGAAAACAACCCTAGATCCCTCAGTCTCTCCTCATAGGACCTCCCCACCATACCAGGCAACATCCTAGTAAACCTCCTCTGCACCCTCTCCAACGCCTCCACATCCTTCTTGTAATGCGGGGACCAGAACTGCACACAGTACTCCAAGTGCGGCCGCACTAGAGTAGTGTACAGTTGCAACATTACACTGCGACTCCTAAATTCAATCCCCCTACCAATAAACGCCACATCCTCCACCACATCCTCCACCTGCGAGGCCGATTTAAGAGTCCTGTGGACCCGGACCCCAAGATCCTTCTGCTCTTCAACACTGCTAAGACTCCTGCCCTTGATATTGTACTCCTTCATCCCATTGGTCCTGCCAAAATGGACCACTACACATTTATCCGCGTTGAAGTCCATCTGCCACTTCTCCGCCCAGTCCTGCATCCTATTTATGTCCTGCTGCAACTTCTGACATCCTTCCAGACCATCCAAAACACCACTGACCTTCGTGTCATCGGCGAACTTGCTAACCCATCCCTCCACTTCCTCATCCAGGTCATTTATGAAAATGACAAACAGAAGCCAGAGGGTGGTTGTAGAGAGTTGATTTTTAAGCTGGAGGCCTGTGACCTGTGCCTCAGGGATCAGTGCTGGGCCCACTGTTATTTGTCATTTATATTAATGATCTGGATGAGAACATAGGGGGCATGGTTAGTAAGTTTGCAAATGACACCAAGATTGGTGGCATCGTGGACAGTGAAGAAAGTTATTTTGGATTGCAACAATTGGGCCAGTGGGCTGTGTACAGTTTTGGTCTCCTTACTTGAGAAAGGATATACTGGCACTGGAGGGGGTGCAGAGGAGATTCACTAGGTTGATTCCGGAGTTGAGAGGATTGGCTGATGAGGAGAGACTGAGTAGACTGGGGCTAGACTCATTGGAATTCAGAAGAATGAGGGGAGATCTTATAGAAACATATAAGATTATGAAGGGAATAGATAAGATAGAAGCAGGGAAGTTGTTTCCACTGGTGGGTGAAACTAGGACTAGGGGGCATAGTCTCAAAATAAGGGGAAGCAGATTTAGGACTGAGTTGAGGAGCTTAATTTAGATAAATAAAGGTGATGCATTTTGGTAGACTGAATCATAAAAACATAAGAACTAGGAGCAGGAGTGGGCCATCTGGCCCCTCAAGCCTGCCCCGCCATTCAATAAGATCATGGCTGATCTTTTTGTGGACTCAGCTCCACTTACCCGCCCGCTCACCATAACCCTTAATTCCTTTACTGTTCAAAAATTGATCTATCCTTGCCTTAAAAACATTCAATGAGGGAGCCTCAACTGCTTCACTGGGCAGGGAATTCCACGGGTTCACAACCCTTTGTGTGAAGAAGTTCCTCCTCAACTCAGTAACCATGTCCGCATGTACTCGTGTCCATGTGTACCTGTGTCTGCGCGTACCCGTGTCTGCAGGTAACCGTTTCTGCGTGTACCTATGCCCGTGTGTACCCATGTCTACATGTACCCATGTCAATATGTACTTGTGTCCGCAGGCACCCATGCCTGCATGTACCTGCGTCCACAGGCACCTGTGACTATGCACCCCTGTGCACGCACGTAACCATTTCCGCATGTACCGGCGTCCACATGTACCAGTGTCCGCGTGTATCTGTGTCTGCGTATATCTGTGTGTGTGAGTGTATCTGAGCACTCACCTCATCAGCTCGAGCCCTCTCGATCTTGGCTCGGAAATCTTCGATGGATTGGTGCAGTCCTCGGTGCCCACCGAGTTGGGACTGCACTGTGGGTAGGTCCACTCCCCACTCCGCTGCCTCGAGGCGTCGCTGGTTCTCTTCAATCCACTCCAACAGCTCCTGGATGTATTTCAGTGTCGCTCCATCCATCGCTGGGCTGCTCTTTGATTGGCTCAGCACTGTGACTGATTGAATAGGGGGCTGAGCCCCTGACTTGAAGCGTAAAGAATAATCTGTACGGATTGTCACCAGAAATTCATGGAGACGAAACACCCTGAAATACATCAGTCCAATTACTGAACTGGATCTGAGGCACAGATTCCCAGACAAAAAACTGGTCAAAAAACACATCAAACTCTCTCCCACCACTAGAAAATGTCAAGGGGTGGGGAGGTGACTCTGATCCCAACACGGCCCCCACGCCAGGTCTTGTCCCACCCTCTCTCCTGAGCCCATCCAGCCCCATGACCCTGCCCGTGACCCCACTCTTGACCCTGTCCCTTGACTTCAACCAGCTTACATGGCCCAGTCCCGATCCTGCCAGCCTATTGACCCCACTCTGCTCAGCCCACTTTTGTTTACTCATTCATGGGACATGGGCGTTGCTGGTTGGTCAGTTTTTATTGCCCGTCCCTAGTTATCCTTGGATGGCACTTGTGAGTCAACCACATTGCTGTGGCCCTGGGGTCACATGTAGGCCAGACTGAGTAAGGGACAGCAGATTTCCTTCACTATAGGATATTAGTGACCCAGATGGGTATTTCTGACAATCGACAACGGTTTCATGATCATCAGTAGATTCTTAATTCCGGATATTTTTTGTTGAATTCTAATTGCACCAGCTGCCGTGGCGGGATTCGAACCCAGGTCCCCAGAATGTTGACTGAGTATCTGGATTAATAGTCTAGCAATAATACCACTAAGCCATTGCCTCCCCATGATGCTGCCCTGACCAGGACCATCCTCTGAGCCGGTCCCTACCTGCGATACATCTGCTCTGCCTGCGGGTGTCGGCCATCTTTCAGGGTCTGGACATCATTGAAGAGACTGCGAATCAAACTGTCGGATTTGTCCAGGTCGTGTTCTAACACAGCCGTGTTCTGCGCTGGTGACCCTGCATTTACCAAACGGATATCCTGCCAAGAGAAAGGGGATTGGTCACCCAATGTTTGCATGTGCACAATCTCTCTCACTCTGTGTCCTCCTCTTTCTCCAATACGTTCACTTGTTTTTCTCCATTTTCTCCATGGGCTTGTGGCATCATCTTGCTCCTTGAGTGCTTTCTTTCAGTCCAGATTTTGATGTTAATCCATCCGTCTGATCTCTCCCCTTCCTCGTCTGTTTTTTTAACCCTCAGTTTCTCCCTCAGTTCTCACCAGGGTGTTGTTTCCAGTGTCTGCACTTGGCCAGCTTTCTAATGATAATTAACAACCTTTTTACTCTGGAACTGAGCCACTCATTGCTCTGTCTGACCATTCAGCCAATTGGGCACATACTCCTCCAATCACCCAGTTAAAAAGTCACTCTCCACCTTGCATCCTCCTCTTACCCTGCATACAAACTCACCCTGCGTACAAACTCACCCTGCGTATGCACTTATCGTACGTAAGCACTCACCCTGTATGCGCACACCCCACGTATGCACTCACTCTCCATATGCACTCACTCTGCATACATACACCACACGTATGCACTCACCTGCATATGCACTCACCCTGCGGACACTCACCCTGAATACGCACTCACCTTGCGTATGCATCCTATGTGTACACACTCAACCTGAATACAGACCATGTACACACGCATTCTTCCCTTTCTCTCTCTCTCCCCATGTACATTTGTTGTCTCTATGTAATTCCTCACTTTCTTTCTCCCCATGTTCATACATGCATTTCCTGTTTCTCTCTCTCTGTCCCTCTTTGCTCCCCCTTCTCTCTCCCTTGTTCTGTCTGTCTCTCTTCCTCTGTGTTTCTCTGTCTCTCTCCCTGTCTCTCTCGCTCTCTCTACCTGTATACATTCAGCCTCTCTCCCTTTATGTCTTTATCCCTTTATGGATTGGTTTAGATTAGTGGGTTAGTGTTTTTTTTAAAAAGCTGGTCGGCGCAACATCGTGGGCCGAAGGGCCTGTTCTGCGCTGTAATGTTCTATGTTCTATGTCTTGCTCTCTCTGCCTCTCTCCCTGTATCTCTCTCTCTGCCTCTCTCTCTCTACCTGTATATGCTGCCTCTCTCTCTCTGTCTCTCTGCCTCTGTGTCTCTGTCTGTCTGTCTCTCTCTATCTCTTTCCCTCTGTGTCTCTGTCTGTCTCTCTCTCTCCCCATTTCTCTCTGTCTGTGTCTCTCTCCCCGTGCATCAAGTTATCTCAGGGTCACTCACGGATTTGAGGAGTGTGTCAGATTTTTTCAGTTGATCTTCACACAGATTAGATTCCTGCTGAATCCTCAGGATGATCCTTTGGAATCGCTCCAGTCTGTGAAAAATAAAGCAACCAATCAGAACAAATGATTACTGATTGAATAACAGGATAACTGTCAACTGGGTCCGAAGGCAAAAACAGCAAACACTTTGCCTGTTAGTCTGTTAGCCTGCTGGCACAGCAGCTGCACCAGAGCAGTGACTGGCCTAGGTTAGAGTTCACTGGCCTAGGTCGGGGTTAACTGGCCTAGGGTCAGAGTTCACTGTCCTAGGGTCGGGGACAACTGGCCTAGGGTCAGAGTTCACTGGCCTAGGGTCAGGGTTAACTGGCCTAGCGTCAGGGTTAACTGGCCTAGGCTCGGGGTTAACTGGCCTAGGCTCGGGGTTAATTGGCCTAGGGTCGGGGTCAACTGGCCACGGGTCAGGGTCAACTGGCCAAGGGTCAGGGTCAACTGGCCTAGCGTCGGGGATAACTGACCTAGGGTCGGGGTTAACTGGCCTAGGGTCAGGGTCAACTGGCCAAGGGTCAGGGTTAACTGGCCTAGGGTCGGGGTTAACTGGCCTAGCGTTGGGGATAACTGACCTAGGGTCGGGGTTAATTGGCCTAGGGTCAGAGTTCACTGTCCTAGGTCAACTGGCCAAGGGTCAAGGTTAATTGGCCTAGGGTCGGGGTTAATTGGCCTAGGGTCGGGGTTAATTGGCCTAGGGTCGGGGTTAATTGGCCTAGGGTCGGGGTTAATTGGCCTAGGGTCGGGGTAAACTGGCCTAGGGTCGGGGTTAACTGGCCTAGGGTCGGGGTAAATTGGCCTAGGGTCGGGGTTAATTGGCCTGGGGTCGGGGTTAACTGGCCTAGGGTCGGGGTAAATTGGCCTAGGGTCGGGGATAACTGGCCTAGTGTCAGAGTGCACTGTCCCAGGGTCGGGGTTAACTGGCCTAGGGTCAGGGTTAACTGGCCTAGGGTCGGGGTTCACTGTCCTAGAGTCAGGGTTAACTGGCCTAGGGTCAGAGTTCACTGTCCTAGGGTCGGGGAAACTGGCCTAGGGTAAGGGTTAACTGTCCTAGGGTCAGAGTTCACTGTCCTAGGGTCAGGGATAACTGGCCTAGGGTCGGGGTTAACTGGCCTAAGGTCGGGGATAACTGGCCTAGGCTCGGGGTTAACTGGCCTAGCGTCGGGGTTAACTGGCCTAGCGTCGGGGTTAACTGGCCTAGGGTCGGGGTTAACTGGCCTAAGGTCGGGGATAACTGGCCTAGGCTCGGGGTTAACTGGCCTAGCGTCGGGGTTAACTGGCCTAGGGTCGGGGATAACTGGCCTAGGGTCGGGGATAATTGGCCTAGGGTCGGGGATAATTGGCCTAGAGTCAGAGTGCACTGTCCCAGGGTCGGGGTTAACTGGCCTAGCGTCGGGGTTAACTGGCCTAGGGTCGGGGATAACTGGCCTAGGGTCAGAGTTCACTGTCCTAGGGTCAGGGTTAACTGGCGTAGGGTCAGGGTTAACTGGCTTAAGGTCGGGGTTAACTGGCCTAGGGTCAGAGTTCACTGTCCTAGGGTCAGGGTTAATTGGCCTGTGGCAGGGTTGTGTGGAATTGCTGTCACTGTTCTCCTGAAGACTGGGTAGTTTGTACCCTGCCACAGCAACCTCTGCAAGACATGCCGGATCATCGACATGGATACCATCATCACACGTGAGAATACCATCCACCAGGTACACGGTAAATACTCTTGCAACTCGGCCAACATTGTCTACCTGATACGTTGCAAGAAAGGATGTCCCGAAGCATGTTACATTGGGGAGACCATGCAGACGCTACGACAACGGATGAATGAACATCGCTCGACAATCACCAGGCAAGACTGTTCCCTTCCTGTTGGCGAACACTTCAGTGGTCACGGGCATTCAGCCTCTGACCTTCGGGTAAGCATTCTCCAAGGCGGCCTTCACGACACACGACAGCGCAGAGTCGCTGAACAGAGACTGATAGCCAAGTTCCGCACATATGAGGACGGTCTCAACAGGGATCTTGGGTTCATGTCGCACTATCTGTAACCCCCGTGACTTGCCTGGGTTTGCAAAACCTCACTTACTGTACTGTCTGGAGACAATACACATCTCTTTAAACTGTGATCAGTGCTCCTTCCACTCACATTGTCAGCCACTTCAGGTCTTGAACAGCAGGTTAGGTGTAAGGATTCGCATTTTAATCAGTAGTCTCTAAACTGTCTGTGCTTTATATGCTCTGTCTGAGGCCAGAACTCTCCATTCACCTGACGAAGAGGCAGTCCCCTCGAAAGCTTGTGAGTATATTATCAAATAAATCGGTTGGACTAAAACCTGGTGTTGTCAGACTTTTTACTGTGTTTACGCCAGTCCAACGCCGGCATACCCACATCATGACCATTGAGAAAGTGAGAGGGCATGGGTGACATAGATAGGATGCAAGACTGGGTGGAGAAGTGGCAGATGGACTTCAACCCAGATAAGTGTGAAGTGGTTCATTTTGGCAGGTCCAATGGGATGAAGGAGTACAATATCAAGGGTAGGACTCTTAGCTGTGTTGAGGATCAGAAGGATCTTGGGTTCCGAGTCTTAAACTGGCCTCGCAGGTGGAGGAGGTGGTCAAGAAGGCGTATGGTGTACTGGCCTTCATTAATCGAGGGACTGAGTTTCGGAGTCGGGAGGTAATGCTGCAACTTTATGGCAACTTTATGCTGGCCTTCATAGCGAGGGGGATTGAATATAAAAGTAGGGAGGTCTTGCTGCAGCTGTATAGGGCATTGGTGAGGCCGCAGCTGGAGTACTGTGTGCAGTTTTGGGCGCCGCACCTGCGTAAGGATATTTTGGCCTTGGAGGGAGTGCAGAGGAGGTTTACTAGGCTGATACCGGAGTTGAGGGGGTTGAGCTATGAGGAGAGGCTGAATAAACTAGGCTTGTACTCGTTAGAGTTTAGAAGAATGAGGGGAGATCTCATTGAGACGTATAAGATGATGAATGGGATGGATAGGATAGAGGTGGAGAGACTCTTCCCGCTCAAAAAAGACAGTAGGACTAGGGGGCACAGCCTCAAGATAAAGGGGGGGCGGTTTAGAACGGAGTTGAGGAGGAACTTCTTCACTCAAAGGGTGGTGAATATCTGGAATTCTCTGCCCGTTGAAGTGGTGGAGGCTGCCTCGCTAAATATTTTTAAGAAGCGGGTTGATGGGTTTTTGATAAGAGAGGGGATTAGGGTTATGGGGAGAGGGCGGGAAAGTGGAACTGAGCCACGACAGATCAGCCATGATCTTATTGAATGGCGGGGCAGGCTCGAAGGGCCAGATGGCCTACTCCTGCTCCTATTTCTTATGTTCTTATGTTCTTATGTTTATAGGACCCTTGTCAGACCCCACTTGGAGTACTGTGCGCAGTTCTGGTCACCTCACTAAAGGAAGGATGTGGAAGCGATTGAAAGGGCGCAGAGGAGATTTACAAGGATGTTGTCTGGATTGGGAGGCACGCCTTATGAGGATAGGTTGAGGGAGCTGGGACTCTTCTCCCTGGAGAGACGAAGATTGAGAGGCGACCTGATAGAGGTTTATAAAATGTTGAGAGGAATAGATAGGGTGGATTCTCGGAGGCTATTTCCCAGGGCTGAAACGGTTGCCACGAGAGGACACAGGTTTAAGGTGCCGGGGAGCAGGTACAGAGGAGATGTCAGGGGTAAGTTTTTCACTCAGAGGGTGGTGGGTGAGTGGAATCAGCTGCCGTTGGTGGTGGTCGAGGCAAACTTGTTAGGGTCTTTTAAGAGACTTCTGGATGAGTACCTGGGATTTAATAGGATTGAGGGTTATAGGTAAGCTGAGTAGGTAGGGATATGATCGGCACAACTTGTGTTCTATGTTCTATCTCCTCTTTACCTACTCCCCAGCACCTTAAAACTGTGTCCTCTTGTAGCAAGAGAAACTACACTTATGTCACAGTCTGCCTCACATCTGAATGTGGAGAGAACAAAACCTCACACCTTCAACCTAATTCAGAACATTCCTGGAGGCTTGACTTAAACCCAAACCTTTCAAATTCGCTCCGGAGAACTCGCTCCCTCTCCAAAATTGAGACGTGCAGCTTTCCCCATTCTTTCTCCACATCAATGGGATGGTAGCCAGCAGGAACCTTCAAGTGACCATCCTGTACAGCACCCTACAACACACAGGTAGAATTCCAATCACTAACACTGAGTTACACACACTGACACACACAGTTACAGTCACTAGGGGAACAAAATTTGCTGATGACATGAAGATGAGTGGAAAAGCGAATTGCGTGGAGGGTGTGGAAAGTCTGCAGAGAGATCTGGATAGGCTGAGTGAGTGGGCGAGGGCCTGGCAGATGGAGTATAATGTTAGCAAATGTGAGGTTATCCACTTTGGTAGAAATAATAGTAAAATGGAATATTATTTAAATGGTGAAAAATTACAACATGCAACTGTGCAGAGGGACCTGGGGGTCCTTGTGCATGATCACAAAAACTCAGTCTGCAGGTGCAGCAGGTGATCAAGAAGGCGAATGGGATGCTGGCCTTCATAGCGAGGGGGATTGAATATAAAAGTAGGGAGATCTTGCTGCAACTGTACAGGGCACTGGTGAGGCCACAGCTGGAGTACTGTGTACAGTTCTGGTTGCCGCACTTGCAGAAGGATATATTGGCCTTGGAGGGAGTGCAGAGAAGGTTCACCAGGCTGGTACCGGAGATGAGGGGGTTAGATTATGAGGATAGATTGAGTAAATTGGGCCTGTACTCGTTAGAGTTTAGAAGACTGAGGGGGGATCTTATGGAGACATATAAGATAATGAAGGGGCTAGATAGGGTAGAGGTAGAGAGATTCTTTCCACTTAGAAAGGAAACGAGAACTAGAGGGCACAGCCTCAAAATAAGGTGGGGGGGGAGCAGTTTGGAACAGAGTTGAGGAGGAACTTCTTCACTCAAAGGGTGGTGAATCTCAGGAATTCTCTGCCCGTTGAAGTGGTGGAGGCTACCTCGCTGAATATATTTAAGTCACGGGTAGATAGGTTTTTGACAGACAGGGGAATTAAGGGTTATGGGGAGAAAGCGGGAAAGTGGAACTGATCCACTTCAGATCAGCCATGATCTTACTGAATAGTGGGGCAGGCTCGAAGGGCTAGATGGCCTACTCCTGCTCCTATTTCTTATGTTCTTACGACACACACAAACACAGTTACAATCACTGACACACACACAAACAGTTACAATCACTGACACACACACACAGTTACAATCACTGACACACGCACAGTTACTGTCACTGACAAACACGCCCAGTTACAGACACTAACACACGCAATTAGTCACTGACACACGCACAGTTACTGTCACTGACAAACACGCCCAGTTACAGACACTAACACACGCAATTAGTCACTGACACACACACAGTTACGGTCACTGACATACCAGTTTAATGAAGCTACATTTGCATGAGCAGAAAACCTCACCTCCAAGTTTTTGAAGAGAGTCTTGCTGCGGTTTTTCTCAATCTCCCGGCTGGGCAGATCTGATTCTTTAAATTTCAGGAACTGTCGCCATAGGACCTGTAACAATCACGGAGAATAAACTTGTCATGCAGCAAGATATTAACCAATTTGTATATTGATTGAGCAACATGCACACAAACATACAAATTACCCCGAGTGGGCCACTTGGGACCCTCTAGCCTGCTCCGCTATTCAATAGGATCATGGATGATCTGATTGTGACCTCAACCCCACATTCCCGCCAATCCCTGATGACCTTTCACCCTCTCGTTAGTCAAGAATCTATCCAGCTCAGCCTTACAGATATTCAAAGACTCTGCCTTTTGAGGAACAGAATTCCAAAGACTCACCTCTTCTCGCGAAAAAAAAGTCTCATCTGTCTTAAATGAGTGAACCCTTATTTTTAAAAAGTGACCCCTAGTTCTAGGTTTTCCTACAAGAAACATCCTCTCCACATCCACCGTCAATACCCTTCAGGATTTTAAAAGATTTTGATCAAGTCACCTCCTACTCTTGTAAACTCTAATGGACACAAACCTAACATTACAAGACAATCTGTCCATTCGTGGCATTGGTTTGGTAAACGTTCTCTGAGCTGCTTCAACTGTATTTACATCTTTCCTTAAACAAGATCATTCCTATACACAATACTTCATACAAACTCCAAAAACATAACCCTATCCTACGCCTAACACTAATGGTGGAAAACTCCATGGGAGATTGATAAAGAAGCTAAAAGCACATAAAACAGAATCATACAATCTAGTTCAAAGAATCCTAGCATATAGGAGGCCATTCGGCCCATCAAGTCTGCACTGATAACAATCCCACCCAAACCCTATCCCCGTAACCCTGCATATTTACCCCGCTAGTCCCTCAGGGGCAATTTAGCATGGCCAATGCACCTAACCCGCACATCCTTGGAGTGTGGGAGAAACTGGAGCACCCGGAGGAAACCCAGACAGACACGGTGAGAATGTGCAAACTCCACACAGACAGTGACCCAAGCCAGGAATCAAACGCAGGCCCCTGGAGCTGTGAGGCAGCAGTGCTAACCACTATTCCACTGTGTAGATAAATATGAGGTGTTACAGGAATAGGGCCTGGGTGGAATTGTGCTGGCTGAAGACTCAATGGCCGAATGCACTGTAGGATTCTACAATTCTATGTTCTATGTTCCTACTGGTTCTGGACTCCCCCACCATCGGGAATATCCACCCTGTGTCTATCCTGTGTAATAAGAACATAAGAAATAGGAGCAGGAGTAGGCCATCTAGCCCCTCGAGCCTGCCCCGCCATTCAATAGGATCATGGCTGATCTGTCGTGGCTCAGTTCCACTTTCCCGCCCTCTCCCCATAACCCTTAATCCCCTCTCTTATCAAAAACCCATCAACCCGCGTCTTAAAAATATTTAGCGAGGCAGCCTCCACCACTTCAACGGGCAGAGAATTCCAGAGATTCACCACCCTTTGAGTGAAGAAGTTCCTCCTCAACTCCGTTCTAAACTGCCCCCCCTTTATCTTGAGGCTGTGCCCCCTAGTCCTACGTCTTTTTTGAGCGGGAAGAGTCTATCCACCTCTATCCTATCCATCCCATTCATCATCTTATACGTCTCAATGAGATCTCCCCTCATTCTTCTAAACTCTAACGAGTACAAGCCTAGTTTATTCAGCCTCTCCTCATAGCTCAATCCCCTCAACTCTGGTATCAGCCTAGTTAGAATCCTGTTAGAATTTTATAAGTCTGTATGAGATTCCCCCTCATTTGTCTGAACTCCAGTGAAAACAATCCTAACCTGGTCAATCTCTCCTCGTACATCAGTCCCACCATCCCCGGAATCAGCCTGGTAAACCTTCACTGCACTCCCTCGAGAGCAAGAACATCCTTCCTCAGAAAAGGAGACCCAAACTGCTCACAATACTCTCGGTGTGGCCTCGCCAAGGCCCTGTATAATTGTAACAACACATCCCTGCTCCTGTACTCAAAACCTCTCGTAATGAAGGCCAACATACCATTTGCCTCTTTACCGCCTGCTGTACCTGCACGCTTACCTTCAGTGACTGGTACACAAGGACACCCAGGTCCCTCTGCACACTCCCCTCTCCTAATTTACAGCCATTCAGGTAGTAATCTGTCTTCTTGTTTCTGCTTCCAAAGTGAATAACCTCACATTTATCCAAATTCTACTGCATCTGCCATTGATTAGCCCGCTCACCCAACCTGCCCAGATCATTCTGAAGGATAGAACATAGAACACTACAGCACAAACAGGCCCTTCGGCCCACGAGTTGCGCCAATCACATCAACACCTATCTATAACCCCCAATCCCATAAAACCCCATATACTCATCCAGAAGTCTTTTAAAAGACCCCAGCGAGTTCGCCTCCACCACCACTGACGGCAGCCGATTCCATTCACTCACCACCCTCTGAGTGAAAAACTTACCCCTAACATCACTTCTGTACTTTCCTCCCCGCACCTTAAACCTGTGTCCTCTCGTAGCAACCATTTCAACCCGGGGAAATAGCCTCTGAGAATCCACCCTATCTATTGCTCTCAACATTTTATAAACCTCTATCAGGTCGCCTCTCAACCTTCGTCTCTCCAGGGAAAAGAGACCCAGTTCCCTCAACCTAACTTCATAACGCATGCCTCCCAATCCAGGCAACATCCTTGTAAATCTCCTCTGTACCCTTTCAATAGCTTCTACGTCTTTCCTATAGTGAGGCGACCAGAACTGCGCACAGTACTCCAAATGAGGCCTGACAAGGGTCTTATAAAGTTGCAGCATTACCTCCCGACTCCCGATTGGGGGTGATCTAGGGAATTGGATCAGGAATTGGCTAGCGGATAGGAGACAGAGGGTGGTGGTTGATGGTAAATATTCATCATGGAGTTCGGTTTCGAGTGGTGTGCCTCAGGGATCTGTTTTGGGGCCACTGCTGTGTGTAATTTTTATTAATGATCTGGATGAGGGTATAGTTGGGTGGATTAGTAAATTTGCTGATGACACCAAAGTCGGAGGTGTGGTAGATAGTGATGAAGGGTGTCATAGTTTGCAGGAAGACTTAGACAGGTTGCAGAGCTGGGCTGAGAGGTGGCGGATGGAGTTTAATGCGGAGAAGTGTGAGGTAATTCACTTTGGTAGGAATAACAGATGTGTTGAGTATAGGGCTAACGGGAGGACTTTGAATAGTGTGGATGAGCAGAGGGATCTAGGTGTATGTGTACATAGATCCCTGAAAGTTGGGAGTCAAGTAGATAAGGTTGTTAAGAAGGCATACGGTGTCTTGGCGTTTATTGGTAGGGGGATTGAATTTAGGAGTCGCAGCGTCATGTTGCAACTGTACACAACTCTGGTGCGGCCGCACTTGGAGTACTGTGTGCAGTTCTGGTCCCCACATTATAGGAAGGATGTGGAGGCTTTGGAGAGGGTGCAGAGTTTTCACTAGAAAGAAGGCGGCTAAGAGGGGATCTTATTGAAACATATAAGATGATTAGAGGTTTAGATAGGGTGGATAGTGATCGCCTTTTTCCTCGGATGGAGAAAGCAAGCACGAGGGGGCATGGCTTTAAATTAAGGGGGGGTAGTTATAGGACGGATGTCAGGGGTAGGTTCTTTACCCAGAGGGTGGTGAGGGATTGGAATGCCCTGCCTGCTGCAGTTGTAAATGCGCCTAGTTTGGGGGCGTTTAAGAGATCCGTGGATAGGTTTATGGACGAAAAGGGATTGGTTTAGATTAGTGGGTCATTGTTTTTTTTTAACTGGTCGGCGCAACATCGTGGGCCGAAGGGCCTGTTCTGCGCTGTAATGTTCTATGTTCTATGAAAGGTCTGACACAGGGAAGCTCCGAAGAACAAAGAGGCCTTGGCATGTTTGTCCACGATCTCTGAAGGTGGAAAGGCAGGTTAATAGGGTGGTGAAATAGGCAGATGGCACACTCACCATTATCAATCAGGGTATAGATTACAAAGGCAGAGAGATCATGTTGGAATTGTATAGAACTTTGTTGAAACCACAGCTGGAGTACTGTGTGCAGTTCTGGTCATCACATTATAGGAAGGATGTGATTGCACTGGAGGGGATGCAGAGGAGATTCACCAGGATGCTGTTGGGATGGAACATTTAAGAACATAAATTATGTTCTAAGAACATAAGAACATAAATTATGTTATAAATTATTTAAATTATGGCGAGAGGTTGGCTAGGCTTGGGTTGTTTCATTGGAGCAGAGAAAACTGAGAGATGACCTGATTGAGGTGTACAAGATTATGAGGGACATGGACAGTGGATAAGGAGCAGCTGTTGTTCTTTGTTGAAGGGTCAGTCAGAGGGGACACAGGTTCAAGGAGAGAGGCAGGTGGTTTGTGGGGGGGTTTGAGGAAAAGCATTTTTTACTGAGATGGTGTTGACATTCTGAATTGCGCTGCCTGGAGGGGTGATCGAGGCAGGATGTCTCACATTCTTCAAAAGGTATCTGGATGAGTTCTTGGCACACATAAGAACATAAGAAATAGGAGCAGGAGTAGGCCATCTAGCCCTTCGAGCCTGCCCCACCATTCAATAAGATCATGGCTGATCTGTCGCTGCTCAGTTCCACTTTCCCGCTTTCTCCCCATAACCCTTAATCCCCTCTCTTATCAAAAACCCATCAACCCGCGTCTTAAAAATATTTAGCGAGGCAGCTTCCACCACTTCAACACCATAATATTCAAGACGATGGACCAAATGCTGGCAAGTGGGATTAGGTGGGCAGATCAGGACCTTTCATGTGTTGGTGTAGACTCAATGGGCTGAAGGGCCTCTTCTGCACTGCAGGATTCTGTGATTCTGAGAATCCCAGGCGCTTTAATCTTGCAAAATAATTTCTTATGCAGGACTTTGTCAAACGCTTTCTGAAAGAGCAAATAGACCACACCGACTTGCTCCCCCTTGTCAATTCTACTAGTTACATCTTCAAAGAATTCCAACAAATTTGTCAAGCGTGATTTCCCCTTCATCAATCCATGCTGACTCTGCCTGATCCTGTCACTGCTTTCTAAATGCTCTGCTATAAAGTCCTTGATAATGGATTTGAGAATTTTCCCCACTGCCGATGTTAAGCTTACTGGTCTATAATTCCCTGTTTTCTCTCCACCTCCCTTTTTGAATATTGGAGTGAGATTCGCTACTCTCCAATCTGCGGGGACTGTTCCAGAGTCTATAGAATCCTGGAAGATGCCCACCAATGCATCCACTATTTCTAAAGCCACTTCCTTAAGTATCCTGGGATGTAGATTATCAAACTGGAGTTTTATCCACCTTCAATCCCATCAATTTTCCCTGTACCATTTCTCTACTAATATTGATCTCTCTGGATATTCCCTCTCACTAAATCTTACATTCTCCAACATTTCTGGTATCTGATTTGTATCTCTTTTGTGAAGACAGAACCAAGAACCTCTGCTGTTTGTGATATATATAAATGATTTGGAAGAAGATGTAGCTGGTGTGATCAGTAAGTTTGTGGACGATACAAAGATTGTTGGAGTTGCAGATGGTGATGAACATTGTCAGAGAATACAGCAGGATATAGATAGGCTGGAAAATTGGGCAGAGAAATGGCAGATGGAATTTAATCCAGATAAATGCGAAGGGATGCATTTTGGTAGGTCTAATGTCGAGGGGAGCTACACAATAAATAGCAGAACCATCAGGAGTATAGACACAAAGGGAACTGGGTTTGTAAGTCCACAGATCCTTAAAGGTGGCAGCACAGTTGGAGAGAGTGGTGAAGAAGGCATATCGCATGCTTGCCTTTATTGGACGGGGCATAGAGTATAAAAGTTGGCATATGATGTTGCAGTTATATAGAACATTGGTTAGGCCACATTTGGAATACTGCATCCAGCTCAGATCGCCAGACTACCAGAAGGACTTGGAGGCTTTGGAGAGAGTACAGAAAAGGTTTATCAGGATGTTGCCTGGTATGGAGGGTCTTAGCTATGAGGAGAGGTTGGGTAAACTGGGGTTTTTCTCCCTGGGAAGACGGGGGATGAGGGGTGATCTAACAGAGGTGTATAAAATTATGAAGGGCACAGATAGGGTGAACAGTGGGAAGCTTTTTCCCAGGTCGGAGGTGACGAACACAAGGGGACATAAATTCAAGGTGGGGGGGGGCGAGGTTTAACTCAGATGTCAGAGGGATGTTTTTTACACAGAGGGTGGTGAGGGCCTGGAATGCACTGCCAAACAAGGTGGTGGAGGCGGACACGCTGGGATCATTTAAGACTTATCTAGATAGCCACATGAACAGACTGGGAATAGAGAGATACAAACGGATGGTCTAGTTAGGAACACATGATCGGTGCAGGCTTGGAGGGCTGAAGGCCTGTTCCTGTGCTGTATTGTTCTTTGTTCAGAGCAGGACTTACTCAGTTAATGGTAGGGCGTTGGGGAGAGTTACAGAACAAAGAGATCTAGGGGTACATGTTCATAGCTCCTTGAAAGTGGAGTCACAGGTGGACAGAGTGGTGAAGAAGGCATTCAGCATGCTTGGTTTCATTGGTCAGAACATTGAATACAGGAGTTGAGACAGCTTGTTGAAGTTGTACAAGACATTGGTAAGGCCACACTTGGAATACTGTGTACAGTTCTGGTCACCTTATTATAAAAAGGATATTATTAAACTAAAAAGAGTGCAGAAAAGATTCACTAGGATGCTACTAGGACTTGATGGTTTGAGGTATAAGGAGACACTGGATAAACTGGGACTTTTTTCTCCGGAATGTAGGAGGCTGAGGGGTGATCTTATAGAGGTCTATAAAATAATGAGGGGCACAGATCAGCTAGATAGTCAATATCTTTTCCCAAAGGTAGGGGAGTCTAAAACTAGAGGCCATAAGTTTAAGGTGAAAGGGGAGAGATACAAAAGTGTCCAGAGGGGCAATTTTTTCACACAGAGGGTGGTGAGTGTCTGGAACAAGCTGCCAGAGGCAGTGGTAGAGGCAGGTACAATCTTGTCTTTTAAAAAGCATTTACATGGATATGATGGGTATAGAGGGATATGGGCCAAATGCGGGCAATTGAGACTAGCTTTGGGGTTTAAAAAAAGGGCAGCATGGACAAGTTGGGCCGAAGGGCCTGTTTCCATGCTGTAAACCTCTATGACTCTATGACATCCTGCCAACTGGAACACAATATTGATGCCAACTCTGTTTCCTGGTAGCTGGATAATTTTTTATCCATGCCAATATGTCACCCCCATACCATGAACTTTTTTTTCCCATTATAGCCTTTGATGTGCCACATTATCAAAATGCTTTCAGGGAAGCTAAGTACTGTACATTTTTTCCCACCGATTCTCCTTTATCCACAGCACACGTTACTCCTTTAAAGAACTCCAATCAGTTGGTGAAACATGATTTCCCTTTCACAAAACCATGTCAGCTTCACCTGGTTATCTTGAATTTTCCACGTGCCCTGTTGTAACATCTTGGATATCGGCTTCTATTTTCCCACTGACAGATGTTAGACTAGCTGGCCTGCAATTTCTCACATTGTCTCTCTCCCTTCTTGAATAAAGGAGTTACATAAATGAAAGCAACAGGATAGCCAGGGAGGGGGTTGGCCCACTCAAGGACAAGGGAGGGAATCTGTGTGGAGCCAGAGGAAATGGGTGAGGTATTAAATGTGTGCTTTGCGTCAGTATTCACCAAAGAGAAGGAGTTGGTAGATGATGAGTCTGGGAAAGGATGTGTAGATAGTTTGAGTCATGTTGAGATTAAAAAGGAGGAGGTATTGGGAATCTTGAGAACCATCAAGGTAGACAAATTCCCCAGGGCTGATGGGATATATCCCAGAATACTGAGAGAGGCAAGAGAGGAAATTGCTGGGGCCTTGAGAGAAATCTCACTGGCTACAGGGGATCTCCGAGAGGATTGGAGAATAGCCAATGTCATTCCTTTGTTTAAGAAGGGTCGCAAGAATAATCCAGGTAATTACAGGCCGGTGAGCCTTACATCAGTGGGAGGGGAATTATTGGAGAGGATTCTTCGAGACAGGATTTATTCTCACTTGGAAATAAGTGGATGTATTAGTGAGAGACAACATGGTTTTGTGAAGGGGAGGTCGTGTCTCACAAACTTGATTGAGTTTTTCGAGGAAGTGACAAAGATGATTGATGAGGGTAGGGCAGTGGATGTTGTCTACATGGACTTCAGTAAGGCCTTTGACAAGGGTCCCTCATGGCAGACTGGTGCAGAAGGTGAAGTCACACAGGATCAGAGGTGAGCTGGCAAGGTGGATACAGAACTGGCTCGGTCAAAGACTGAGGGTAGCAGTGGAAGGGTGTGTTTCTGAATGGAGGGCTCTGACAAGTGGTGTTCCTCAGGGATCAGTGCTGGGACCTTTGCTGTTTGTAATATATATAAATGATTTGGAGAAAAATGTAACTGGATTGATTAGTAAATTTGCAGACAACACAAAGGTTGGTGGATTTGTGGATAGTGATGAGGACCATCAGAGGATACAGCAGGATATAGATCAGTTGCAGGTTTGGACGAGAGATGGCAGATGGAGTTTAATCTGAGGTAACGCATTTTGGAAGGTCTAATACAGATAGGAAATATACAGTAAATGGCAGAACCCTTACAAGTATTGATAGGCAAAGGGATCTGGGTGTACAGATACACAGGTCACTGAAAGTGGCAATGCGGGTGGATAATGTAGTCAAGAAGACATACGGCATGCTTGCCTTCATCAGCTGGGGCACATTACCAAAAAAATTCAAAGTCCAACACATGCAGGAAAGTGGGAGAGTTTCAGATCCATTCTTTGGGCAAGTTGAAAGCTGCTATCTGAATAGTCAGAGAGGATTACACATGGGTAGGGAAAGGAGCTGGCTGATTTCAGCAGAGGGCGTTATTGCACACGTAATTCACGTCATTGGTAACAGAAGTCACTCAGCCTCTGCTGCTCTCAGCTTGCCTCCGTGCCTAAACAAAGCACCCAACCCCAGTTACTGTGGGGGTCTGCAGCCTATCGCAACGCCCCCCCCCCCCCCCCCCCGCAGCCCCCCCCCCCCCCCCCCCCCCCATCCACCCAGACCTATCCCACTCTCACTCCAAACTCCACCTGATTGTCTGCCCTACACCCCCATGATCGGCCGCAAAGCTCCCCGCTGCCCTGTGATTGCCTGCCCCACCCCTCCGCTTCCAAACCCCTCCGTTCCCCCTACCATGGCCAGTCCTCAATCAGCCCCAATCATCCCCCTCCCATCGGTTTCAATGCAGAGTGGCATCAATCGCAATGCAGAATGCACACAGCACCCCATACTCGCCAACCGACCCCCCACTGGGCCCCGTGTCCTTTAGGCCCTATCCTTTGGCACTGCCTTGTACTGGTGGGCACTGCCAGAGTACCAGGTTGGCAAGTCCAAGGGTCAGCCTCTCCTTTGTCTAAACCTCCCCACGGGGCCTAATTGGCCTCTGGTTCTCCGGGTGAAGCCATCACGATTGGTTCATGTTTCTGAGGTCCAGCCGTGTCCCTTGCCAGACAGCACCTCTCCTGGCAGCATCACGTAGGCAAGTGAGCCCAAACAGTGCCCCAGGCAGGTTAAATCCATGTAAGTGCTGTCTGACATAAATTTAAATAACATATTCATCCTCTTGCCGCAAATGGACACGAGGCTGACTAGCTGGATTTCCAGTGCCAGTAAGATCGAGAGAGGCCAGAAATCGGGTGCAAACCTGAGTTTTTGCCTGTGGCACAGTCTTATCAGCTTGCCCCACAGGCCGGACAGATCGCACCCAGGATCTGTGTGAGTTTCACATTGCTTCTAAACCTTCCTTGCTCACCTCCATCTCCTCATAGGTGGCTGGGAACTTTCTCTCTTCAAACATGCTGATGTGATGGCGTATCCACTGGAGAAGCAATGTCACCATCTCATAATACTCCTGCCATCTCAGCTCAATCTCCTGTAAAGAGCAATGGATTCAGGGAAAGAAATCTATGAGCAGTGAATTAGTTGATTATATGCAGATGTTATCTCCATTAACTGCAACAGCTCCAGTGCATGGATCCAGCAATGCAACAGCTCCAGTGCATGGATCCAGCAATGCAACAGCTCCAGTGCATGGATCCAGCAATGCAACAGCTCCAGTGCATGGATACAGCAATGCAACAGCTCCAGTGCATGGATACAGCAATGCAACAGCTCCAGTGCATGGATACAGCAATGCAACAGCTCCGGTGCATGGATACCAGCAATGCAACAGCTCCAGTGCCTGGGTACAGCAATGTGACATTCATGCTTCTCCCTGTTTTCTAATATTTCACCATTTCAACACTTCAAAATGAACGCAACCCTGGACACAGAATCATTATTTGGCAGAACAGGATTTGAGTGTGGCTGAAAATAGATATCAGCCGAAAGTCTGTCACTTTTCCTGCCACGAAATCGGAGGGGACGAGTACGACAATGGAAATCTCTGTTGACCTCAGGGGGAAATTCCCGATCTCGCCCGCTCAAAGCTGTAAAATCCCGCCCAGTTTGTCAAAGCTTTTCATGTTGCACTCATCAGACTAACAGAAGAACACCAATGGCAGGTGAAGCAACAACTTTGTTGGGCGGATCTTACTAAAAATGGAAGTGTCAGGGTCTGACTGAAACCGTTGTGTCTCTCTGTACATTTTATAACAATCTGTCAAAAAAAACTGATTCCAC
Organism: Carcharhinus amblyrhynchos; assembly: GCF_965287045.1. Lineage (NCBI taxonomy): Eukaryota > Metazoa > Chordata > Chondrichthyes > Carcharhiniformes > Carcharhinidae > Carcharhinus > Carcharhinus amblyrhynchos. The sequence continues at coordinate 150,820,951 of NC_137325.1, read as the reverse complement.
AGGGTGGGCCTAAACCCATCGGCCAAGCCTACCCCACCGAGTTCAGGGCGTGTTGTTAAAGAGTGCCCAATCATAAGAAAAAATAATCTCCCCTCCGCTGCTTCCTGTGATCACCGCTGGCAGTGCACTCTCTTTCTCTTCTTCCATCCCCCACCAGAACATCACCAGCATCGGACCCCTCCACCCATGACCACCCCCCCAACCCTCTGCTGAATAGCCATCACTAACATCTCTACCAACCCCCAGGGCCATTCCCCCCTCACCACCACTATAAATGAATCCCTCCCCATGAGGCTCCCATTATTGTTTGAGCTCCACTGCCAGATAAACATGAGCATGGTGCCAACTTGGCAACATCAATCTGCACCGGGGGCAGCACTAGGGCAACACGGCAGCAACGCCAGGGGTCAGTGCCAGGGGGCAATGCCAAGGAAGCGTGAGTGGCTGTGCCAGGGGGCAATGCCAGGGCAGTGCTGCGGGGCAGTGCCAGAGGGCAGCACTGGGGGCAGCGCCAGGGCAGTGCCAGAGGGCAGCACTGGGGGCAGCGCCGGGAGTTGTGCCAGAGGGCAGCGCCGGGGGCAGTGCTGGGGACAGCGCCGGGGGCAGTGCCAGAGGGTAGCGCTGGGGAGGGCAGTGCCGGGGACAACACCAGGGGCCGTGCCAGAGGGCAGTGCTGGGGGGCCATGCCAGAGGGTAGCGCCGGGGGCAGTGCCAGAGGGCAGAACCAGGGGGCAGTGCCAATGGCAGCACCAGGGTCAGTGCTAGGGGTTAGCACCAGGGGGCTATGCCAGGAAAGCACCTGGGACAGTGCCAGGGAGCAACGCCAGGAGCCGTGCCCTGGGGGGGAGGGGGGCCATGCCAAGGGGACAGTGCCAAGGGGCTGTCTGGCCATGTCCCTCTCCCCTCTGGACTATATGCAGGGTTAATCCCCCCGGGAGGGGAGTGAACCTGTTGTAAACTGTGCCGATGTGCAGTCTGAAAATATGACAAAGTGTCAATATATGGCAGGGGGCCTGATAAATGCATTGTAACCATGATGGGCTAGAACCTGATTACATCACCGGTGAGGAGCAGCAAAGACTGGAGATCACAATCTCGCCAGCCAGGTTTGAATCCTGAGTTTTGTCGGATCTTGAACCCTCACCACTGACCCTGTAAATGGAGAGTGCATGCTCAAGCTAGCCCTCCTTTTGTTTGAGAAAAGTGTGCTGATTGGGTAGGTTTGCCATCAAAAATGCACCAGTTGATCATGAGTGACAGTTAACTGTCAAGCATTATAAAAACTGGGCGGCAAGGACAAGTAGGGCTGAAGGGTCTGTTTCCATTCTGTAAGCCTCTATGACTCTATGGGTCAAATGGTCTACTCCTGTTCCTACTTCTAATATTCTTGAGTTGGGTAGTTTTGGGAGTTCTACTTTTTGTTTTGAGGTACTTACATTGGCTCGGATTCCAGCCTCCACATTCGGAACCCTTGGCAGGGCATCATAGAGAGAGGAGACATAAGTGATGATGGATTTCTCATCAGGATGGGGCACATCCACATCTAAAACAACAACAAAATGAAAGAGTTGAATGGAGAGTGGGTGTGAGAGTTGAGTGGGGTATGGGGGGTTGAGTAGGGTGTTGGGGGTTGAGTGGGGTGTGGGAGGTGAGTGGAGAGTGGGTATGGGAGTTGCGTTTGGTGTGGGAGTTGAGTGGGGTGTTGAGGGTTGGGTGCGGTGTAGGTGTTGAGTGGGGAGTGGGTATTGAGTTTGGTGTGGGAGTTGAGTGAGATGTGGGAGGGGGATTGAATTTAGGAGTCACAGCGTCATGTTGCAACTGTATACAACTCTGGTGCGGCCGCACTTGGAGTACTGTGTGCAGTTCTGGTCCCCACATTACAGGAAGGATGTGGAGGCTTTGGAGAGGGTGCAGAGGAGGTTTACCAGGATGTTGCCTGGTATGGAGGGGAGGTCCTATGAGGAGAGGCTGAGGGATTTGGGGTTGTTTTCGCTGGAAAGAAGGCAGCTAAGAGGGGATCTTATTGAAACATATAAGATGATTAGAGGTTTAGATAGGGTGGATAGTAATAGCCTTTTTCCTCTGATGGAGAAATCTAGCACGAGGGGGCATGGCTTTAAATTAAGGGGTGGTAGTTATAGGACGGATGTCAGGGGTAGGTTCTTTACCCAGAGGGTGGTGAGGGATTGAAATGCCCTGCCTGCTGCAGTTGTAAATGCGCCTAGTTTGGGGGCGTTTAAGAGATCCGTGGATAGGTTTATGGACGAAAAGGGATTGGTTTAGGTTAGTGGGTCATTGTTTTTTAACTGGTCGGCGCAACATCGTGGGCCGAAGGGCCTGTTCTGCGCTGTAATGTTCTATGTTCTATGGGAGGTGAGTGGGGAGTGGGGGTTGAGTGGGAGGTGAGTGGGGAGTGGGGGTTGAGTGGGGAGTGGGGGTTGAGTGGGGAGTGGGAGGTGAATGGGGAATGGGGGTTGAGTGGGGTGTTGGTGGTTGAGTGGGGAGTGGGAGGTGAGTGGGGAATGGGGGTTGAGTGGGGTGTTAGGGGTTGAGTGGGGGGTGGGGGTTGAGTGGGGTGTTGGGGGTTGAGTGAGGGGTGGGGTGTGGGAATTGAGTGGGGTGTTGCGGGTTGAGCGGGGATTGGGGTGGGAGTTGAATGGGGTGTTGGGGGTTGAGTGCAGTGTAGGTGTTGAGTGGGGAGTGGAGTGTGGGAGTTGAGTTTGGTGTGGGAGTTGAGTGGGGTGTTGGGGGTTGAGTGGCGAGTGGGGGGTGGGAGTTGAGTGGGGTATTGGGGTAGGCAGAGAGATGGATGGAGAAGAGCCTCAGGGAATAGGGTAGAGATCAGGAGAGAAAAGGGGTAGAGGAAGATTGCACCAGGATAGGAGAGAACCACTATCAGGAAATGGGAGGGTGATGGTGGAAGAGGCTGTGGAGGGGAAATGGGGCAACGTGTAGAAGGGAGTTGGAGCAACCAGGAGAGAGAATGGCAGCTGGGGAGAATGGGGAAGCAGAGAGTTGAAATAAATGGGTGCTTTTCTGGTCGGCAGTTGGTGACTAGTGGAGTGCCGCAGGGTTCGGTGCTGGGGCCTCAACTAATTACCATTTACATAACTGACCTGGAGAAGGGGGCTGAGTGTAGGGTAACAAAATTTGCTGATGACACAAAGATGAACATAGAACATAGAACATAGAACATTACAGCGCAGAACAGGCCCTTCGGCCCACGATGTTGCGCCGACCAGTTACAAAAACAATGACCCACTAGCCTATACCAATCCCTTTTCGTCCATAAACCTATCCAGAGATCTCTTAAACGCCCCCAAACTAGACGCATCTACAACTGCAGCAGGCAGGGCATTCCAATCCCTCACCACCCGCTGGGTAAAGAACCTACCCCTGACATCCGTCCTGTAGCTACCCCCCCTTAATTTAAAGTCATGCCCCCTCGTGCTAGCTTTCTCCATCCGAGGAAAAAGGCTATCACTATCCACCCTATCTAAACCCCTAATCATCTTATATGTTTCAATAAGATCCCCTCTTAGCCGCCTTCTTCCCAACGAAAACAACCCTAGATCCCTCAGTCTCTCCTCATAGGACCTCCCCACCATACCAGGCAACATCCTAGTAAACCTCCTCTGCACCCTCTCCAACGCCTCCACATCCTTCTTGTAATGCGGGGACCAGAACTGCACACAGTACTCCAAGTGCGGCCGCACTAGAGTAGTGTACAGTTGCAACATTACACTGCGACTCCTAAATTCAATCCCCCTACCAATAAACGCCAAGACACCGTACGCCTTCTTGACAACCTTATCTACTTGATTCCCAACTTTCAGGGATCTATGTACACACACACCTAGATCCCTCTGTTCATCCACACTATTCAAAGTCCTCCCGTTAGCCCTATACTCGACACATCTGTTGCTCCTACCAAAGTGAATTACCTCACACTTCTCCGCATTAAATTCCATCCGCCACCTCTCGGCCCAGCTCTGCAACCTATCTAAGTCTCCCTGCAGACTATGACACCCTTCCTCACAATCTACCACACCTCCAACTTTGGTGTCATCAGCAAATTTACTAATCCACCCAACTATACCCTCATCCAGATCATTAATAAAAATTACAAACAACAGTGGAAAAGCAAATTGCGTGGAGGGTGTGGAAAGTCTGCAGAGGGATCTGGATAGGCTGAGTGAGTGGGTGAGGACCTGGCAGATGGAGTACAATGTTAGCAAGTGTGAGGTTATCCACTTTGGCAGAAATAATAGTAGGAGGGATTATTATTTAAAAGGTGAAAAGCTGCAGCATGCTACGGTGCAGAGGGACCTGGGGGTCCTTGTGCATGAGTCACAAAAACCCAGTCTGCAGGTGCAGCAGGTGATCAAGGAGGCGAATGGGATGCTGGCCTTTATAGCGAGGGGGATAGAATATAAAAGCAGGGAGGTCTTGCTGCAATTGTACAGGGCACTGGTGAGGCTGCAGCTGGAGTACCGTGTGCAGTTTTGGTCCCATTATTTGCGTATGGATATTTTGGCCTTGGGGGGAGTGCAGAGAAGGTTCACCAGGCTGATACCGGAGATGAGGGGGTTAGCTTATGAGGAGAGATTAAATAGACTGGGTCTGTACTCGTTGGAGTTTAGAAGGCTGAGGGGGGATCTTATAGAGACTTAGAAGATAATGAAGTGGCTAGATAGGGTAGAGGTAGAGAGATTCTTCCCGCTTAGAAAGGATAACAGGACTAGGGGGCACAGCCTCAAAATAAGGGGGTGCAGTTTAGAACGGAGTTGAAGAGGAACTTCTTCACTCAAAGGGTGGTGAATGTCTGGAATTCTCTGCCCGTTGGAGTGGTGGAGGCTACCTCGCTGAATATAAAGTCACGGGTAGATAGGTTTTTGACAGACAAGGGAATTAAGGGTTATGGGGAGAAGGCGGGAAAGTGGAACTGATCCACTTCAGATCAGCCATGATCTTATTGAATGGCGGGGCAGGTTCGAAGGGCTAGATGGCCTACTCCTGCTGCTATTTCTTATGTTCTTATGAACAGTCAGGGTGACTATTGAACAGGAGAACGGGAATGGGTGAGAGAGCAGGATACAGTCCAGTTTTTTACTGCAATCATTTGCTGGTTGACTCATTTACCTTCAGGATCAAGCAGCTTGGTGACCCCCAGCTCCCGCTCAGCAATGTTGAAAGCCTGTTCAAGGTTCTCCAGATTTTTCTGCCGATAAACTTTGTTCATGTCAATCAAAATTGGCCTAAAGAGAAAACATCAAATTTACATTCAAAACTGTGGAATCATGAGTAGCAAAAAGAGGTCGAAGGAAAAAGAGAGCAAGGAAAGGGGCAGATGGAAGTGACAGAGAAAGAATGATGGGAGAAAGGACTGCGTAGACACGCTGCCACACACTGCGTAGACACGCTGCCACACGCTGCGTAGACACGCTGCCACACGCTGCGTAGACACGCTGCCACACGCTGCAGACACGCTGCTACATGCTGCGTAGACACGCTGCCACACGCTGCGTAGACACGCTGCCACACGCTGCGTAGACACGCTGCCACACGCTGCGTAGACACGCTGCCACACGCTGCGTAGACACGCTGCCACACGCTGCAGACACGCTGCCACACGCTGCGCGGACACGCTGCCACACGCTGCGTAGACACGCTGCTTAGACACGCTGTCACACTGAAGGAGGTGCTTGAAGTATCAGTTATCAAACAACCAGCTGAAAGCAGTTGGTTTGAATTGGTGAATTACTACAGCAGAGAGTTGAGAGAGTCTGTGAGTCATTAGTAACTTGATACAACAACAGAAGTTTAAAGCCTGCATATTGAAAGGTGTGTGTGAACACGAATCTACATCGAGAGTTAAACTGGCTGAAAAGCTGTCAATTTGGTTCAGGTGGGAAGAAAAGGCAGAGAGGCAAAGAGGTGCTCCATCTTCTAGATTTTTGTCTGCTGTTGTTGCTGAGTTTCTCTCCTTGTCTCAAAAGTATGTGAGTGCAACTTTCTAATTAGCACACACATTCTCTCTCTCACACACACACAACACAAACCTCCTCACACACACTCCCTCACACACACACACACACATCCATTCCCTCCCTCACACACACTCCCTCACACACACACACACTCCCTCACACACACACACACACACATCCATTCCCTCCCTCACACACACTCCCTCTCTCATATTCCATTCCCTCCCTCACAGACACACTCCCTCCCTCACACACACACTCCCTCCCTCACATTCACTCTCTCACACACACACTCCCTCTCGCTCACACACACTCCCTCTCGCTCACACACACTCCCTCTCGCTCACACACACTCCCTCTCGCTCACACACACTCTCACATACACTCTCTCCCTCTCTCACACTCTCTCACTCTCACATACACACTCTGTCTCTCACACTCTCTCTCACACACTCTCTCCCTCTCACATACACACTCTGTCTCTCACACTCTCTCTCTCTCACACTCTCTCACACACTCTCCCTCTCACATACACACACTCCCTCTCACATACACACACTCTCTCCCTCGCACACACACACACACTCACAGAGACCTACATGTGAAAATACTGATTCAATTGCTTAGATTTAGAAGCTTGAAGTTTTGAACGTGTGTATAAAACTGGGATTCAAAGAGTTACTGGCATGACCAGGACAGAGGAATGACAGCACATTACAGGATCACACAGTCTAGCTAATCTTTGTCACTCTACGAAGGCCCCATCAAGAGCACAGTGCAGAGTTTGAGTTAAACTGATCCAGGAGACAGCAGACTCTCCGCTTACATTTCACTCAGTTTCAGAGTAGAATGGATTGAGTATATTGAACCGGCCAACGGCGTATGAGAGATATCGTCTGATTCTGTTGGGATCTCCTCACAGAACATCAGTGCACGATCTCCAGGCTCAGTCAGAGAACCTGAGGAGATACTGGATCGATCCGATCTCCTCTTCCTCCGCTTCATTCTCTTTAACATCTTGCACTCTCTGTCTATCCCTCTCCCAGCTGAACCCCGTCGCAACGGTTTCCTCTCTGTGGCCAGAGATCGTAGCCTGCCTCTCGGCTGAGTGAGTTACACTGAACTATGCGAGGGAGCAGCAGGGTGTGGTAAAGGGTGTAGTTAGTAACCTGAGCTAAGTATGCAAACACCAAGCATGATTTCTTATTCCCAGCCAGAAGCTATAACATTCCTATCAGTGGCTGTGTCACACCCTCAACAAGTCTGTGTATTTACCCATTGGCAGTTACATTCCCCACAATTACTCATTAACCACAGCAGTTCATGTTCCCAGCTCAAAGGACACTCCAGGCCCACCACGCTGAAAATACGATTGGACAAGTACAAACAGGTCATAAATTGCACACCAAAATTCCAGAAACACTTCAAAGAGGATACAAACACTCACAGCATGGCCAACAGCAACTGTCAGCATCACAGAGCAACTCCTCAGGACACAGAGAGTAACTCCCCGGGTTACGGAGAGTAACACCCCGGGACACAGTTACAGAGAGTAACGCCCCGGGACACAGTTACAGAGAGTAACGCCCCGGGACACAGTTAAGAACATAAGAAATAGGAGCAGGAGTAGGCCATCTAGCCCTTCGAGCCTGCCCCGCCATTCAATAAGATCATGGCTGATCTGTCATGGCTCAGTTCCACTTTCCCGCCCTCTCCCCATAACCCTTAATCCCCTCTCTTTGCAGAGAGTAACGCCCCGGGACACAGTTGCAGAGAGTAACGCCCCGGGACACAGTTGCAGAGAGTAACGCCCCGGGACACAGTTGCAGAGAGTAACTCCCCGGGACACAGTTGCAGAGAGTAACTCCCCGGGACACAGTTACAGAGAGTAACGCCCCGGGACACAGTTGCAGAGAGTAACGCCCCGGGACACAGTTACAGAGAGTAACACCCCGGGACACAGTTGCAGAGAGTAACTCCCCGGGACACAGTTGCAGAGAGTAACACCCCGGGACACAGTTACAGAGACTAACTCCCCGGGACACAGTTACAGAGAGTAACTCCCCGGGACACAGTTACAGAGAGTAACTCCCCGGGACACAGTTGCAGAGAGTAACACCCCGGGACACAGTTACAGAGAGTAACACCCCGGGACACAGTTACAGAGAGTAACACCCCGGGACACAGTTGCAGAGAGTAACTCCCCGGGACACAGTTGCAGAGAGTAACTCCCCGGGACACAGTTGCAGAGAGTAACACCCCAGGACACAGTTGCAGAGAGTAACTCCCCGGGTTACAGAGAGTAACTCCCCAGGACACAGTTACAGAGAGTAACTTCCCGGGACACAGTTACAGAGAGTAACGCCCCGGGACACTATTGCAGACAGTAACTCCCCGGGTTACAGAGAGTAACTCCCCGGGACACAGTTACAGGGAGTAACCCTATCTGGGGAGTACGATAGGATGAGAGAGGAATTGGCGAATGTGGACTGGGGGAGCACGTTGGAAGGTAGGTCTGCTGAGGAATAGTGGAGGATCTTTTAGGAGATCTTTCTTGGTGCACAGCAGAAATTTATACCGATGGTTAAAAAGGATCGTAGGAGGAGAGATAATCAGCCGTGGATAACGAAGGAGGTGAAGAAAAGTGTTAAATTAAAAGCAGACGCTCCGCCAGTCCACATTCGCCAATTCTTCTCTCATCCTACCATACTCCCCTCTGTTCAAACAAAGGACGCGTGTCCGGGAACCCACTTTGTCCTCCTCCATCTGCACCAGAAACTCCACCATACAATGATCACTCTCCCCAAGAGGATCCTTCACCGCAAGTTCCCTAATTCTACCCGCCTCATTACATAGCACCAGATCCAAGATAGCTCGCTCCCTCGTCGGCTCCAACACACACTGTTCAAGGAAACTATCCCGGCAGCATTCCAAGAACTCCTCCTCGAACCCACCGCGTCCAACATGGGTCGACCAATCAATATGCAGATTGAAATCCCCCATAACTACGGCCGTCCCATTCCTGCACGCCTCACTTATTTGCGTGTTAACAGCCCGCCCCACCTCCAGATCATTATTGGGGGGCCTATAGACGACACCCACCAGCGTCTTCCTCCCTTTGCTGTTCCTAATCTCTACCCACAACGATTCCACGTTGCTCCTTGGCTCCAATATCATCCCTTGCTACCACCCTGATGCTATCCTTAATCAGCAGAGCTACGCTCCCCCCCTTTTCCCTCCTGCCTATCCTTCCTAAACACTTGATACCCCTGGACATTCAGCTCCCAGTCCCTGTCACCTTGCAGCCACGTCTCTGTAATGGCCACCAGATCATATCCATTTGTGTTGATCTGCGCCACCAACTCATCCACTTTATTCCGAATGCTTCGTGCATTCAGATAAAGCGCCTTCATCCCAGCCTTCACCTGGACCTTATTTGCTGGAACGCCGCCAACCATACTCACGCCCCCTACTCCCTCTATTATTGGGACATCCTCGGCCTCTATCCTTACCTGTACCCTCTCCTTTACTTTAGACCCCTTAATGTCACCTACCCTCACTCAGGAACAACGACAGTCCCATTGGAGATCCACACTTCCCAACCTATTACCATTGCATTGAAACATAGAAAATTGGAGCAGGAGTAGGCCACTCGGCCCTTCGAGCCTGCTCTGCCATTCAATATGATGGTTGCTGCTCATGTAGTTTCAGTATCCCACTCCCGTTTTCTCTCCATTCCCCTTGGATCCCTTTAGCCATAACGGCCACGTCCAGCTCCCTCCTGAACATATCTAACAAACTGACCCCAGCAGCTTTCTGTGGGAGAGAATTGCACAGGTTCACAACTCTCTGAGTGAAGAAGTTCTTCCCCATCTCAGTCCTGAATGGCTTACTCTTTAGACTCACTCTGTGACCCTTAGCGCTGGACTTCCCCAAAATCGGGAATATTCTTCCCATCTATCCTGTCCAGTCCCATCAGGATTTCATATGTTTCTGTGAGATTCCCTCTCATTCTTCTCAATTCCAGTGAGTACAAGCCCAGTCGATCCAGTCTCTCTTCATATGTCAGTCGTGCCGTTCCAGGAATCAGTCTGGTGAATCTTCACTGGACTACCTCAATAGCAAAAATGTCCTTCCTCAGACTAGAATACCAAATTTTCCAATGGATTGGAAAAATGCTAATGTAACTCCCCTATTCAAAAAGGGAGGGAGGCAAAAGGTGGGAAATTACAGACCAGTTAGTTTAATATCTGCTGTTGGGCAACTGTTAGAATCAATTATCGTGGAAGTAATATTAGGACATTTGGAAAATCGAGACTCTATCCATCAGGGTCAGCACGGTTTCATGAAGGACAAATCATGTTTGACTAATTTTCTAGAGTTCTTTGAGGACGTAACAAGCAAAGTGGACAATGGGGATCCTGTAGATGTAGTATATCTGGACTTTCAGAAGATGTTTGATAAAGTGCCACACAATAGGTAAATTCACAAGGTTAGATCACATGGGATTAGGAGTAATTTATTAGCTTGGATAGGTGACTGGCTGACGGACAGAAGACAGAGAGTCGGGATAAATGGGTTCTTTTCTGGATGGCAAAAGGGTAACTAGTGGGGTGTCACGGAGTTCAGTCCTTGGGCCCCGGCTATTTACAATCTATATTAACGACTTGGAAACATGGATAGAAGATTCTAGAGCAAAATTTACAGATGACACAAAAGTAGGCAGGACAGTAAGATGCAATGAGGAACCTTACAAATGGATATAGATAGGTTAGGAGAGTGGGCCAAAATGTGGCTGATGGAGTTTAATGTGGATAAGTGTGAGGTCATGCATTTTGGTTGGAAAAATGGGAAGGTGACTTATTATCTAAATGGAGAGAGACTTCAGGGTGCTCCAGTGAAGAGGGATCTGGGTGTCCTTGTTCATGAGCCACAGAACGCCAGCATGCAGGTACAGCAGATACTAAAGCAAGTGAATGGAATGTTGGCATTTATAGCTGAAGGAATAGAATATAAAGGGAAGGAAGTGATGCTGCAACTATACAAGGCATTGATGAGGCCCCACCTGGAGTATTGTGCAGTTTTGGTCCCCTTGTTTGTGGATGTATTGGCATTGGGGGCAGTTCAGAGGAGGTTGGCTAGATTGATTCCAGAGATGAGGGGTTTGTCGTATGAAGACAGATTGAACAGTTTAGGCCGATACTCTCTGGAATTTAGAGGAATGAGGGGAGATCAAATTGAGATATACAAGATGATGAAAGGTATGGATAAAGCAGACATGGAGCGGATGCTTCCGCTGGTGGGGCTTCTAATCTTAGGATAAAGGATAACAAATTTAAAACAGGGTTGTGAATCTGTGGAATTCGCTACCCCAAAGTGCAGTAGATGCTGGGACAGTGAGTAAATTTAAGAAGGAGTTAGGCAGATTTTTAATTGGTAAGGGAGTTGAAGGGTTATGGGGAGAAGGCAGGAAAGTGGAAATGAGGAGCATATCGGCTGTGATCAAATGGCGATGTGGACTTGATGGGCCGAATGGCCTAATTCTGCTCCAATATCCTATGAACAAAACTGCACACAATCCTCAAGGTGTGGCCTCACCAAGGCCCTGTATAACTGCAGCAAGATATCCTTACTCCTGTACTCAAATCCTCTTGCTATGAAGGCCAGCATGCCTTAGCTTTCCTTCACTGCCTGCTGTACCTGAACACTAACCTTCAGTGACTGTTCCACCATGACACCCAGGTCACAATGCTCTTCCCCTTTTCCTAAACTGTCACCATTCAGATAATAATCCTCCTTCCTGTTTTTGCCCCCAGAGTGGAGAACCTCACATTTATCCAGATTATATTGCATTTGCCAAGTATTTACCCACTCAGCCAGCCTGTCCAAGTCACCCTGCAACCTCTTAGCATCCTCCTCACAGCACACACTGCCACCCAGCTTAGTGTCATCTGCAAATTTGGAGATATTACATTCAATCCTTTCGTCCAAATCATGAATGTATATTGTGAATAACTGGGGTCCCAGCACTGAAATCTGCAATACCCCACTACTCTCTGCCTGCCACTCTGAAAAGGACCCGTTTATTCCCACTCTCTGCTTCCTGTCTGCCAACCAGTTCTCTATCCACATCAATACATTACCCCCAATACCATGCATGTGATAAATATAGGACAGATAGGTTCTTTACTCAGAGAGTAGTAAGAGCGTGGAATGCCCTGCCTGCAACAGTAGTGGATTCGCCGACATTAAGGGCATTTAAATGGTTATTGGATAAACATACGGATGACATTGAAATAGTGTAGGTTAGATGGGCTTTAGATTGGTTTCACAGGTCAGCACCACATCGAGGGCTGAAGGGCCTGTACTGCGCTGTAATGTTCTATGTTCTATGAGTTTTCATTTTCTTCGCTAATCTCTTGAGTGGGACCTTGTCAAAAGCCTTTTGAAAATCCAGATACACAACATCCCCTGGTTCACCCTTGTCCACTCTACTCGTCACATCCTCAAAAGATTCCAGAAGATTTATGAAGCACAATTTCCCTATAGTGGCTCCATACTGACTTGGACTGATCCTGTCACTGCTTTCCAAATGCTCAGTTATTACATCTTTAATAATTGACTCCAGTATTTTCCCCACCACCAATATCAGGCTAACCAGTCTATAAATCCCAAAATTCTCTCTCCCTTTTTTTAAAAAGTGGGGTTACATTAGCTACCTTCCAATCCACTGGAACTCTTCCAGAGTCTAGAGAATTCTAGAAAATGATCATCAATGCATTCGGAAATACTCTGTGCATGTGTGTCCGAGTGTATGTCAGTATATGTGTGTGTGTCTGTGTCAGTGAGAGTGTGTGTGTCTGTGTGTTAGTGTGTGTGTGTCAGTGTGTATGTCAGTATATGTGTATGTGTCTGTGTGAGTGTGTGTGTCTGTGTGTGAGTGTGAGTGTGTATATGTGTGAGAGTGTGTGTGTGTGTGTGAGAGAGTGTGTATGTGTCTGTGTGTCAGTATGTGTGTGTGTGTGTCAGTGGGTGAGTGTGTGTGTGCGTGTGCGCATGAGTGTGTGTGTGTGTGAGTCAGTGTGTGTGTGATGAGTGTGAGTGAGTGTGTGTGTGAATGTGTGTGTGAGTGTGAGACTGTGAATGTGTGTGAGTGTGTCTATGTGTGTGTGTGCGTGTGTATGTAAGTGTGTGTGAGTGTGTGTGAATGTGAGTGTTTGTGTGTGTGTGTGTGTGAGCGTGTGTGTGTGAGAGTGCGTGTGAGCGACTGTGTGTGAGAGTATGGGTGAGTGTGTGTGTGGGTGAATGTGTGTGTGAGTGAGTGTGTGTGAGTGTCAGTGTGTGTGTGAGTGTGAGTGTGCATGAGTGTG